>NC_080168.1:69859373-70169307 GCF_950295315.1 Erinaceus europaeus
TGAGACCCACCCTACCTGCAGGGTATTGGTTAATCCTGCTGGTTAGAACTTTTGCAACAGCTGCTATGGAAGCTTTCTATCATTGTGCTTTTTTCTCCACCTGCTCTCCTAGCCATTTCTTTCTCCCACTTGCCACTTTGGTTAAAGATATATATATATATATATATATATATATATAGGCATTGTCTCTGATCAATAAAGGCATTGTGTTCCCACTCCAACACTAGTTCCTGGTCTTCCTCCCACTACACTAGCCTTGCATTATGGCGCCCGAACAGGGACCTACCCCCCGGCTTCACACACAAGCGGCAGATGTACGTGGGCACCCCAGATAAGTGTACAGCCTTGTCTCTCTGCAGCCTTGTGTTTAATGAAGGCACTGTGGTTCCTTTTTTCCCTCTTATTTTTCTGACACCCCTCCGCCATTGGTGACCTTCCTCCTTATGAAGAAGGAACAAACCCTATACTCTTTTTCATGAGACTGTTTCTCTGTCTCTGGGACATTTTGCTCCAGGCCACATCTTGGTTCCTCATGACCATGATCATAGAGCTTGGGAGATGCACGATTTCCCCTGGGACTTCCTGGACTTCCTTTCCTGTGTCTCCCGCAGAGAAGGGCAAATCTAACTTGCAGAGCCTTCTCCAAAACCTTGGCAGTCCCCAAGAATGGAGACACATGGTTAGTTCTACTCTCCTGATTCAATTCTTTTCTTCTATGGGAAGCCATTTTTGGGAATGGGTCCCTGCAGCAATACCGCAGGAACAGTCAGAAGCAGCCTAACTGGGATTTTGAGGCTCTTTTTGAAGTAGAACATCCTCTGGGACTTATAATGCGACATATATGGATATAAATAATCTGGTTCACGGAGCCCCAAAACAAAACCTCCCTACCGCTTCTCTCTCCTACCCCCTTGCTCTCTCTGAATATCTTAAGTTTGCTTTCTATCCCCTCAGCTTTCAGTTGTGTTTTGTAAGAGAGTTATTTGAGTGACTGAATTTTTGTACGATCCATTTTGCTCAGATTACTCTGAAACTTAATTGACTTTATAAAAAAAAAAAGCTGGATGTAGTCATGATTTCTGGAGAAATACAGAAACAATTCAAAAACAAAAAACAAAACACATTGCCACTAACGTGTTAACTCTTTAAGTAACCTGAGTTTGTTTAAAGTCTAAGGTAAAAGTTAGTTAAAAATCAATATATTTTAACTAAATCTGGTCTGAAGATCCTGCACACACCTAGGGTGTGTCTCCATCTTAAATGCGTGTAACAAAAGGTAGAAAAGATGCTATTGATGCTATTGAGATGTAAAGCTCTCATATACCTTCTCAATTAAAGAGGTAGAACCAGCACTGGTGAGTGATAGATCACACAGAGGTTATGCTAATGATTCTCATGCTTGAGGATTCTAACAATGGTTCTTCTGTTTACCTTTCCACATTTTATTGAGCTTAAACTGTTTAAACAACCTTAAAATCATACTTGAAAAGACTTCCAAATTTATAAAGGTACTTAAACCAATTATAATAATCAAGTTATCGATTATAGTAAACTTCTAATTTGTTACAGGTTTTTTCTTCACAAATAAGTGATTACAGCTATGTCAAGCCTTCACATGAAGAAGCATCTGTTCATATGGAATCTCCAGAAATCCATTTGGACCCCTGTCCTCTGACATTGCCCACAACACCCCCCCCCAAAAACCAATGATGTGACCTGACATGATCTAAAGAACCTGATTCACCGACTCCAAGGACAGAAACAAGGACTTCTTACTTTCTTACTGCCTTTCTCTCACCCATCACTGTCTGCCTTTCTTGCTTCTGCTTCTTCACCTGTCAAGTTTTGGCAGTTCCAGCTCACTCTCTACAGAGAAGCAAAATTCCGGTGGCTGACCTTCCCTATCAAGATAGACGTGCAGCGTTTCATCCCCTGGCATTTCTTCCCCTGGTCGTTGGTATTGGACTGACGTTTCTATTGGACTTGCTGGTACACCTCTTGGACACTTTACACAATTTTACAGCAGCTTCTCTTTATGCTGCTGGGTTTCTCAAAGACTGACCTGCAGCAGTCCATGGACTTTGCATTCAGCTGTCTTGGGACTATACAGCACCGAATAGCCCCTTCTCACTTGGCAGGCCATTCCCCCTGTCTGCACGCCCTGCCCCCAGAGGCAGAAAATGTCCCCCCTTCACTTGATAGGCCCTGCCTCCAAGTGAAGAGACAGGAAATGCCCTTTGATACAGGAAACACCCTTTGAGGCAGGAAACACCCTTTGAGGCAAGAAACACCCCTTTCCACCCACCAGGCTTCTCCTTGACATCACACTGGCTCTTGCTGCTCTCCTACATGTCCCTCCCAGTCTTATTCCAGGTCTTTTAAAAACACTTGCATGATAGGTTTCTGTTCACCCCTATACTGCTTTTCCTCTGACAGAAATGGAGGCTTTTATAGACATTGACCCATTTATATACGGTCATTAAGAAAGAGGGAAATATTGGGAAATTGTGAGGATATGGTTGAGCTTGGCAGAGCTTGAACCTGAGGGGTCCATCTAATCCTATTAGTCTCTCTCTCTCTACTAAGAGGTTGAGCAAGGAGGGACAGTAGTAACCCCAAAGGTGTGCCTCATTCTATCAGACTCCCTGCCTCACAAAACACCCAGTATTCCTGATACTATGGCCATTAGATAAAAATAAAGGGGGAGATGTCGGGCAGCCCCCTGCTCTGCTCTATTGCTGATATTATGGTCTATTTACATAATCATTGTTTTGTCTGAGACCTGCCCTGCATTCAGGGTATTGGTTAATCCCACTGGTTAGAACCTTTGAAACAGCTGTTATGGAAGCTTTCTGTCTTCATGCTCTTTTCTCCACCCCCTCTCCTAGCCATTTTCTTTTCTCACTTGCCACTTCCAGTTAAAGATATATATAAAGGCATTCTCTCTGGTTAATAAATGCATTGCATTCCCACTCCACCATGAGTTCCTGATCTCTCTCCCACAATGCTAACCCAGCAGGTAAGGATGAGCAGTGGGGCAGGTCTTCAGGTATCTCTCCCTCTATCTCCTCTTCCTCCTCTCTTAAATTCTCTCTGTCTTATCAAAAAGGAATGGCCACTGGGAGCCCTGGTAGAAATAAAATAAGTAAGAATAACTAAGTAAATAATTTAAACCATGGGTGCAAAAAGAAGAAACTCTTTTCTTAAATTACCAAAATCTGCTAAAAAAAAAAAAAAAGTGAAAAATCTTACACAGCAACACCATTTCATCTTTGTAAAGTCACTTGGTCAGCCCTTGTTCCTCCAGAAGAGTTCTAGAAGGTCTGAAACAGAGAGATAAGAGAGAGAGAGAGAATGTCATCATCTCCAAAGAGCTAGGCTTCTAACCATGGGACAGAGGACTTGCAAAATAAATCAGAAACAAACAAAATAATGAAAATGCCATTGTAAATCAGTTATGAAAATTTCCTATATAAACACTGGACTTTCTCTACCTCTTGACAGTTAGTTTTCCTCTGCTGTTCATGCTGCCTCTCTGGTTAATGTATTTGCAATAAAACCCCTTTGCCTCTTTCTATACTATGCCTGTTGTGAACTCTTTCACAAGACCCACATCATTGACTATATGCTATTTCCCCCAGCAAGCCCTCTGTACCTACACTGCTGCCCATGCACACACATAAGTCATAACTATCAATTTTTTGTGAGTATAGGTGCTGTTTTTCTGTATTAAACTCTGTCCCTTTCTCTCAACCTCTTCCTCAGGGTAAATAATTAAATCACATAGGTGAAAAGTTCACAAAGAACCACATATGTCCCCATACCTCTCTACCTTTGGATTCTTGATTTTGAAATATTCCTTCTTACTTTGCAGATTGGGGGGGGGGGGTAATAGTTTATAATAAAGTTGTTTAACACATGGGTACAGTTTCCCATCTCACCATGATAGGTGTCTTCAAAACACTTTTACCTTTAGTTTAGGTCCTTTTCCACCATCGTGTGACACAACCAGAAAGCCTTTTTCTTCTTCTCTTTCATATAAGCAGAACCATGCCTGGCTTCCTCTGCTGTTTTCCAGATTGGCCTCCCTTTCACTGATGAAAAACAAAATTCTTGCTGACAAATGCTTTATGTCCTGGTAGAATGGGGATTAGAGCCCTCTGGTTTACATCCACTATCATTTACCCTTCTGGTAGTATGAACCAAAGGTGTGAGTTTGCGCTTCTGCAATTTTTTCTCCTATGGGCATGGGTATTGCCTGTTTCTATCTTTACCGAGAGCTTTGGAGAGGTGAGGTCACCAGGAGATTGATGAAGTCATCTGCCCAGGGTAGTCAGGATGGAATCATATTAGCATCTACAATTTGGTGGCTGAAATGGAAATCAGGACAAGATATTTAATAAATAGGAACCATAAAGTAGGGAACAGAGTAGATGAAAGTAGAGACCTTAGGGTGGAAAGAAGCCAGGAAGTCTATTTTAGGAATTTTCATAGGAGCCTATGTCTTAGTATTATTTATCTGAGCTTGATAGCTAATATTTGGGTGGACTAGAAATGTTGTCTAGGGAAATATTGTCGGAGATAATAGTATAACTAGGAAGCAGGATTAAGAAGAGAGTTTCTCTCAAACTTGAAGAAAACATATAAATGCAATTAACCTTTGACCAAAATGATCTAACTCAGCATCCATATCTATATCTATCTATATCTATATCTATATCTATATCTATATCTATATCTATCTATCTATCTATCTATCTATAGATATATATATACCTATATACTATCTATCTATACACACACACACACACACGGTGTGTGTGTGTGTGTGTGTGTGTGTGTGTGTGTGTGTCTCATTGGGGCCTCTACAGCCTGAGTCCCTGTCAGACTGAGTTCATAATCCATGGCCACATATGCGAACATTCTTTGCTGGACTCACTTCAGAACCAGTTTTACTCAAGAAGTAGAATAATGAACAGGCTACCTTCAGAGAGTGGGAGCAGTTGTTTGGTTATTTTTCTGTGCTAATTCTGAACTAGTCAGTGTCCAAGGAAATATCTATCCTCCCTCAAGTCTGAAGCTCTGAACCCAATTTTCAAGTCAGAACAACTTTTGGTACTTGAGTCATAAACTCCTAGGGACTGGAGGACAAAACAAACAAACAACAACAAAACAACCTGCATGTTTTCCAGTTCATTATGCTTGCCTGATCCATGAAAAACTGTGGAAAATGGAGACAAAAGTCAAAGAGGGAATCCACTCATCAGCACTGAAAAGCTTTCTCTATCCTACAAGCACTGGAATTCATCCAGCTTTCAATGTATACACTTATTACCCATCACTCCCCCAGCCATCATTTCCCAAATACTGGGATTAAGTAAGGGTAAGCCAGCCACCCTAAATTATTCCATCCCACCACCCACAACCAAAGAAAACCCAGTTAACCACAAAAATGTTTTGCTCCAGGGAAGGGCAATTATAAATAACAATCTGGCCAAAAGACCACACCAACAAAACTTTGTATGAGAAAACATTGTTCCCTGGACAAACTCAATACCCAGGTGAACAGTTAACATTCTCTGCAAAATATGTGAAGACATTAAAAGGAAGTAGCATTTGACAAGGAATGTCATTTCACATGTCAACTAGAACACCTTTGCCCATGAGAGGAATAAACACAATAATATTATTAGGCTGCTGTGTGTGGAATTACCTGCCTGATGCCATTAGAACCCAGGTAAGTGAGCCTTTCACTGTAGTTACTTTTTTCCACTTTTGGGGATCCACTTTAGGAGACATCATCATCATAAAAATGTGATTTAAAATTGGACACAAGTTTATTGGTTTGTTTAAATTCTGAATTCAAGGAGTAGGGCAGTAGCACAGTGGTTAAGTGCAGGTGGTGCAAAGCACAAGGATCAGCATAGGGATCCTGGTTCTAGTCCCTGGCTCCCCACCTGCAGGGGAGTCACTTCACAGGCAGTGAAGGAGGTCTGCAGGTGTCTATCTTTCTCTCCCCCTCTTTGTCTCCCCTTCCTCTCTCCATTTCTCTCTGTCCTATCCAATAACAACACAATAAAACAACAAGGACAGCAAAAAGGGAAAATGAATAAATAAATATTTAAAAAAATCAATTCTGAATTTAACTTATCATTCTATTTTTTTCTATTTTGATTAGTGATTTAATAATAATATATAGGATTATAAGATTCAATGGGTATAATTCCACATCTCACTCACCACCAAAGTTATGTGAACTGACCCTAACATCCCACTTCCTATAGTCCTACCCAGTGATAATCATCGTAGTCTTCTACTGAGTCTTATGTATGGCATGTAAAGATCTCCCATTCTGTGGGAAGCCTCTTTGTTTGGGTATTGGTTTATTTTGCAGTGCAGAAGCTTTTTAATTTGTTGTAGTCCCACTGGCTTATTTATGATTTCGTCTTTTTTGTAATTGGATTTATATCATTGAAGATGTCTTTAAAGTTTATACTGAAAAGAGTTCTGCCAATACTTTAAGTGTTTGTTAGCTACTGGTTTAACATCCAAGTCTTTGGTCCACTTGGAGTTTACTTTTGTGTTTGGTGAAATACAGTGGTTCAGTTTCATTCTTCTGCATGTTTCAACCCAGTTTTTCCATCACCATTTGTTGAAGAGACTCTCCTTGCCCCAATTAATACTCTGGGCACTTTTGTCAAAGATTAAATGTTCATGGGTGTGAGGGCTTACTTCTGAGCTCTCAATTCTATTCCACTGGTCAATGTGTCTATTTATGTTCCAGTACCAAACAGTTTTGATCACAATGGCCCTATAATACAATTTAAGATCACAGTGATGTTGGTGTCATGGAAGCTAGAAGGGAGTATTTCTATGTCAATATTTTGGAAGATTTTTAAAAGTAGATTTTTAAAACTCTTCCTTGAATGCTTTGTAGAATTCATTTGTAAAACCATGTGGTCCAGGACTTTTATTCTTGGAAGGTTTTTGACAACTGTTTCAATTTCTTTTGCTGTTGATTGGCCTGTTCATATTATCTAGTTCCTCTTTATTTAATTTTGGAAGTTTCTAGGTATCTAGAAACTTTCCTATTTCTTCCAGGTTCTCAAGCTTGGTGGCATATAGTTATTTATAGAAGCCTTGCATAATACATTGTATTTCTGTGATGTCTGTTGAGATATCTCCTTGTTCATTTACAATCCTATTTATTTGAGTCTTCTCCCTTTTTTATTTTGTGAGTCAGATAAGCATTTGTCAATTTTGTTTACTTTTTGAAGAGCCAGCATTTAACTTCATTGATCTTTTGTATAGTCATTTATTTTCAATTTTATTTATTATTTCCCCATCATTACTTATTTCATTCCTTCTGGTTGCTTTAGAACACCTTTCTTTTTCTCCTTCTCCTTCTCCTTCTCCTTCTCCTTCTCCCTCTCCTTCTCCTTCTCCTCCTTCTCCTCCTCCTCCTCCTCCTTCTCCACATCCTCCTCCTCCTCCTCCTCCTCCTCCTCCTCCTCCTTCTTCTTCTTCATATTTAAGGTGTGCAATCAAGTTGTATATTTGAGCTTTTTCTCATTGCTTAATATGTGCCTGTATGGCTAAAAACTTCCAAGTACTGCCTTAGCTATTTCCCAAATATTTTGATAGCTTGTGTATTCATTTATCATTGAACTCTTCAGACATTTTGATTTCTTCCTTAAGTTCCTCTTTGACTCAGTAGTTAAGTAGAGTACTGTTGAGTTTCCATATTTTGGGACTTTTAATAATGTTTTGTTTGTTGTAAATTGATAATTTAATTCCACTGTGGTCCAAGAAGATGCTTGGGATGATTTCCATAGTCTTGAATTTGTTGACACTGTTTTTTTTTTTTTTTTACTTAATATATGGTCTATCCTTGAAAATGACCCATATGGACTTGAATATAATGTATGTTCCAGTTTCTTGGTATGAACAATTCTGAAAATATCCAGTGGTTTTAATTAATTAATTAATTAATTAATTAATATAGATACTTCCTTTATTTATTAATTTTCTACCTAAATTATCTGTCAAGCTGAGATAATGGGGTGTTTATATACCCTACTATCACTATTTTGCTAATGATATATTGCTGTAGCTCTTTCAGTAGGTATTTGATGTATTTAGATGGCCTCTCTTTGGGTGCATAGAAGTTAGTAATCATTAAGATCTCTTGATTGACTGATCCTCTGTGCATTAAGTAATGTACATTCCTATCTTTTAAAATTTTACTTATTTTAAGGTCTATCATGTCAGATATGAACACAGCTGTTCCTGCCTTTTTTTTTTTTTTTTTTTTTTTTGGCTTGTATGGCAGTTTTCTATCCTTTCACTTTAGTCTGTGTTTGTCTGCTGAGTTAGGTGGGATCCCTGCAGACAACATATGGCTTGGTTGTGTTTTCTGATCCATCTTCCTACTCTGTGCCTTTTAATAGATGAATTCAGGTCATTGACATTTATTTATATTATAGAATGAATATATTTTAATGTCATTTTTCTAACATTTTAGAGTCTTTTGATATATGGCAGATTTATAATGATGCTGTGATTGTTTGTAGGAGAACTTTCAGAAATTCTTGTAGAACAGGCTTGTTGATAGTTGATTCCTTCAACTGTTGCTTGTCTCAGAAGGTTTTTGTGCCTCCATCAAGTCTGAATGACACTCGAGCAGTATACAGTATTCTTGGTTGAAAGCCTTTCTCTTTGAGAGCTTGTTATACAACTTGTCATTCTGTTCCGTTATTTAGTGTTTGTGTGGAGAAATCTATTGCTAATCTTATGGGTTTTCCTCTGTAAGTGACTCTTTCTTTTTCTCTTGCAGTGTTTAAGATATTTTCTTTATCCTTACTCATTTACATTCTAAATATGATGTTTCTTGGTGTATTTAAGTCTAGGTTAATTCTGTTTGGGACCCTCTGAGCTTCTTGAACCTTTATGGCTTTGATATTGTCTAAAGTAGGAAAATTCTCAGCTATTACGCCCTGTAGAATGCTTTCTTCCCCTCCCTCTCTTTCTTTCTATGGTAAGCCAATAATGTGTATATTACTTCTTTTGAAGTCATCCCATATGTCTCTGGTGTTATTTTCAGTATCTCTTCATTTGTTTTTGAGATCTCTTACTTCTTTTGTAGTTTTCTCTAATTCATCTTCAATCTTCCTAATTCTGTTTTCTGCCTCACTTATTCTGTTCTCTCTCCCCTCTGTTGTTTTCTGTAGCTCAGCTACAGTGTTATCCTGTTCAAATACTGTATTTCCTTTTTAAAAAAATATTTATTTATTTCCTTTTTATTGCCCTTGTTTTTATTGTTGTTGTTATTGATGTCATTGTTGTTGGATAGGACAGAGAGAAACAGAGAGAGGAAGGGAAGACAGAGAGGGGGAGAGAAAGATAGACACCTGCAGACCTGCTTCACCACCTGTGAAGCAGTGCCCTGCAGGTGGGGAGCCAGCGGCTCGAACCAGGATCCTCACGCTGATCCTTGCGCTTTGTGCCACATGTGCTTAACCCACTGCATTACTGTCTAATTTCTCCTGTATTAGCTTTTTTAGCTAGTTGTGCTCTCAACTCAGCTATTTCAATTTTCAGATCTCTGATTACCACAAGATACTGAGTTTTTTTCTTTCAGAGTCTCATTTGTTGTTTCCCTGTTTCTGGTATTACTTTCAAAATCTTTCCTCACTCCTGTGGCTAATGCCTCAATTAGTTTTTGGATGCTTTCCTCATTCTTCTACCTTTGGGGGGTTTTATTCTGGGCTTTTGCCCTGGTTAATTTCTCCAATGTTTCTCCCTGGTTTAGTCATTGTATATGGTGTTGGTGTGTTATGACATCACTCTCTTTGTTCTTTTCAATCCACTAATCACACTTGCCTCAGTTTACCTGTGTCTAAGTAAAGTTCTTAAGGAATTCACAATTGTGGAAATTAACAGTTGTTTCAATGTTATCTCAATCCCTGAGCTGAAGCACTATGGCTGTTAAACTCTTATGTTCTTTATCTTCCCTGTAGGCTATGGGAGCCTGAAGCCTTTTTAACTACAAGTATTTTTTTAACTTAATCACTCACTCTTGACCAAGAGATAAAACAGGGTGGGGGAAAGATAGCACAGTGGCTATGCAAAGAGACTCCCAAGCCCTGAGGGTCCGAAGCCCTGGGCCTAATTTGGCTGCTCTGACAACAGTCAGAGCCAAGACAGACAGCACTCCTTGGCCCTGTGAGTTTCTAGCAACATCTTGTTTGTACTCCATGTTTTCTGAGGCTATTATTCAACTTGTCTCCCAATTCTTTAGGAGAACAATGTGGAAAGGCTCCCACTATATAGCCCCACTTCCAGACCACTGGAAATGCATGTCTTCTCCTGAGTTGCCAGATCAGGTCTCTACCCCTGATGTCAGCACAGGGCCTCCCTTCTCCTGTTCCAGCATCCAAGGGAAAGTAGCAATGGAGAATCACAGTTGTGTTTGGTAAACCTTAGGGGGTCCTCTTCTCTCTTCAGTAGGGGTTTTTGTTGATAAAACTTTAACTGGAGGTGGCTTCTCAACAGGAAAACTGCAGGATTGATACCAGTCACTCCTGAGTAGATTATGGAATTTAAGCCCCAGGATTCTCTCCTTAGGCCCTTCTCTGTCCAGGAGTCACATGTGTTCACACTCACCCATAACTTGGTTTGTTCCCATAGTAATCCTCGTCTTGTCTTGTTGCATTCTCAGGTGATTATCTTTGCTATTCCTAGTTGACCAGGGAGACTATCTACCTGTAATTTAAATGTAAATGGTACAAATATACATATTATTTTTATATGTAGTGCTAGAAATAAACCCAGATTTTCATACTTACTCCTCACTCTTGAACTATATTGCCACAATTTTTCTTTTTTACATTTTTGATGAGGTATAGATATAGGTATAGATACCAAATCCTCACTCTACTATGCACAGAGTTCCATCTATTTCTGTTTGGTGCTCATGTGTTTCTGGGGATTAAGCTCAGGATATCACATATTAAAGACTTGCACTCCACTTGCTGAGCCACTTCCAAGTCCACACATATTATATTATAAAGTAAAGAGAAATACATGTCACTACATACCAGTAGTATTTAGCTGTTATTGGTGAAAATACAAATCAGTTTAAATCTCATTTTATGCATTGCTCTCCATTTTCCTAAATGCATCATATTTATATCTTGTACTTAAAGTGATTTATCTTTGTGTCACATTTTATCTATAAAGGTTTAAAGACTCAAGATGGTAATGCACTTAAATTCACCTCTCACAGAATTCTTTGGTCTGACTTTATAGAAACTGAATACCCCCTACCCCCAACACACACACATTTTTGTCCTTGATAGAGGGAGAGACAGTGCTATACTGGAATTTCTCCTTGTGTCATGGCACATCTACATAGTATTAAAGCTCAAACCTGGACTGGAAGTAAAGGCAAGACACAGGCACTACCATGTAGATTATCTGCCCCTACCAACCCATCTCTTCTCTTGAGTACTTTTCCAAGAAGTCATTTTTGCTTTGAACTGACCAAAATACTTAACGTGAAAAAGAATAATAAAATAAAAATTTTGTGTATCTCTTCAGTTCTAGTTCTTTTTAAAAAAACTTTTTCTTTTCCTGTTTTTAATTTTATGCTTAATTTTGCCACTAGGGTTTATCACTGGGATCACTTCCTGCACAGTTCCATCACCCTGACAGTCTTTTTATTTTTTTTAATAGAAGATGAGGAAGAGAGAAATATAGAAGATGAGAGATACAGAAACAAGGAGAGACACTTGCAGCACTTTTCCACCACTCATGAAGTTTATTCCCTGCAGGGCTTGAATTCAGACCCTTACACATGATAATCTATAAACTCTCCTGGGTAAGCTACCATCTAGCAACTCTTTCTAGTTTTTTAGATGTCTATTTCAGGGGATATAATGTGGAAGGACAGAAAATTAAACACTGACACTCTGTATTTGACTTACTTTTCACTTCTTTAGTAATAATTATTTATTAGGATACTCTGTTATGTTCTTCAACCAGTGCTTCTCACCCTCTCAGTGTGTGTGAGAATCACCTGGAGTTCCTGCTAAAATGTACTTCCTGATTAAAAAAGCTCTATTCTTCTAACACACTCCAGGTGCAGCCTCTGACCCAAAACTCTGCAGACTCTGAGGTTAATTGAAGGGCTTCAGATGGACTGTCCTGCAAACATCTAACCACAAGGTCCATTGCTTTTGTTAATCTCACTTGGGCATTCTCAGTCTATTTCTGGTTTGCAGAGGGGATGCATGACACTGAGAACCTCAGGTCTTTGTTCCATCCTGCCATCTGATATGATGCTGAGGACAGAGGGGGACAAGCATGAAGCTTGCTCTCCTGGTCCATCAGCTGAGTCTCTGCACTTGCAGCCTTAGTGGGACTGCAGTTCACTGATGGATGGTCCAGGCCACCAACCTGACAGCAGGACTGTTGCGATTATCAGAGCTCCATCTGTAGCTGCTGAACTTAGTAATGTCTCTTTAGAAACAGACAAAGTTGGGCATGTCAGATGCTAAGAGGTTTAGAGCAAGTTTGGTAGGTGGTCTGTCTGGTGAACTAGAACAGATGCCCCTTTTATGTCTACCCTGATTGTACCAGGCCCTCTTGGTGGGAAACTTCACACTTTGGAAGGAGAGAGTGTCACATTCCCTTTTCTTTTATTTTTTCTTTTCTTTTCTTTTCTTTTCTTTTCTTTTTTCTTTTCCTTTTCTTTTCTTTTCTTTCTTTCTTCTCCTTCTTCTTCTTCCTCTTCTTCTTCTTCTTCTTCTTCTTCTTCTTCTTCTTCTTCTTCTTCTTCTTCTTCTTCTTCTTCTTCTTCTTCTTCTTTTTTACCTTAAATTCCAACTGTCTTAGATTCAATGTCTGGTTTACACATGAGAAATTCCTCAAAGTACTTTTCCTCCTCCCCTCTGGAGCCCAGAGTTCAGTACATTCTTAACTTGTGCACCAGCCTTTGTTCTTTGCCTATTGTTATCCAATTTAAAGACAAGGGAAGAAAGTAGGTTAGGTTACTTGTCTCTATTTATTGGAAGAGTAAGCTTTGCAGAAAATCAAGAGTGAGAGTAGACAAGTAGGTAATACAATAATGTTCTCTCTTGGAAAATGTACAAAGAAGACCTGCAATTTTTTTTCTACTCAATCAAATGTTATTTATGATATGTTGATATCTTTTTAATGCTGCTGGTGGTGGTGGGACAACTTGTACAGAGTATGACTGTGTTTAACCCAGATGCAATTTGTATCATCACACTGATAGAAATTTGGAAACATTAGAATAAAAAATTATTTTCCAGTAAAAAAACAAATGCAGCCAGAAAAAAGGCTACCAAAGTGGTAACAATATAAAGCAAAGTCACATTTTCCCTCTTTATCCTTGCAAAGTACTAACTGTAGTGCACAACAAAATTAAATCTCTTTGAAAATCATTGCTAGCTTTGGTTCAAAAGCACTTATCATATTTCAAAATATTTATATCTTTCCTTTTGAGGGGTGATGGAGGGGAAATGTTATTCCTTATTGTTGAATACTTAAAAGTATGTGCATATTTTTAAAAATCATTTCTAATATCACTATACTTGTTTGATATATATTATATATATATTTGTTATTCTTTGGGTGAAGTTTACACACACACACACACACATACAACCTCTATCTATCTATCAATGCTTGTATTTATTTATTCTCCCAACCTTTTATCTTCCCAAACAAGAGTTTTTTTTTTAAACATAAGCATTTTCCACTCTATTCTTAAGAAATAGAGCACTTTCAGAGATAGAGAACTCACAAATTAATTCACAAAGGGAATTTTTTAAACTTTATTTGAGGTAACTTTTGTTTATAAGACACTTTTTATATGTAAAATAATACAAACAAATCTTCAATAAACATTACTACACCACACCCACCAACAAAGCACAAATATCTCTCCACCAAAATCCACTAGGATACTCTCCACAGATTTCTCTTTTAAAAATGTGAGTTTATAGTGTGCCTGATATTCTGTAACTTATTATTTAAATTTAATATCATGTTTTACAGTAAGCTTATTCCAAAGTGGCAGGGTCCAGGGGGGTGGCAGTGGGGCCTCTTTGTCCTTGCTTTTCTGTTTTGCTTTCTGTATTGATTCAATAAGCTGCCTTTAAATTAATGACAGGGTTAGAAACATGCTTTCTTTCCCAGTGAACAAGAACTCAACTGACTCTTTACTGTCTGAGTCCCCAGCAAATATTTCTTGGAAAATTCTTAGAGTATTCAAGACTCTCTCTTCATGGATTGTTAAGTTGTTACCTAGGGTAGCTATCCTGTATGCTAACTTCTGTTCTGCTCTTTCTGGCCAGGTTCCATTTTTCCTCCTTCCTTCAATGGCATAAGTTCAGCTATGCTGTTTTCTCCCTCCATCATTTAAGGAAGAGCTATCCTTGCCTCCAGAGGAAGAATGTGCCTTTCCTTTCTATTTCTGATTCTGTCAACATCAAATTTCTCTAGGAAATGTTTTTCACTCTGATTTCTCCTCTGAGGATCTCATCCCTAGAGTGTTTATAGGATTATCAATCACAATCTTTGTTTGTGTTTCAGATGGGTTAAAAAATGGAGGAAACTGGAGGTGATGATGCTGCATGAAGTAAGGAGCTGGTTTCATCCATGTGTGCATTCTAAAGAACTGAAACATAGGTAGCCAGACCAAACTGCCTTTTAACACTCTGTGAAAATTCTTGGGGTTATAGTTGGTTTGGTGGTGGTACAGAACTTTGGTAGTTAGTGCAGAGTGAAGTGATAGCCCTGTGATCTTATAATCTTACATTATTAAAATCACTAATAAAATGACTCTTTAAAAAAAGAAAAGGGAAATAAAAGGTCTTTCACACACAGCTGATGAATGGAGGGAGATTTGTTCCCATGTCCCTGTCTCTCCAGGTTTTCTTCTGGGCCCCTTCCAAGTGTATGGCTCTGGCCTAGGTGGGGATGTTGAGGTAGTGCTGTCTAGGGAGGGATGACAAGCTCTAAATGAGGAAAGAGGCTGGACTTGGGTGAGGAAATTTTTTTATATAGTGACATATAAACTCCAGTTTTCTTTTATTATTTTATACAGTTTTATATACTTTATTCATTTCATGTAATAAGAGAGAGAGAGATATAGAGAGAAAGACATAGAGACCAGAAGAAGAATATTGTTCAGCTTTGGCACATGGTGGTGCTGGAAATTGAACCTTAGAGCTTTAAGCATGAAAGTCTTTTTGCATAACTATTATGCTATCTTCCCACACCTATAAATCCCTGTTTTCAACAAAAATACTAATGATGCATGTCCTGCTTCACAGCACAAGTGTATTAGATGCAAACACTGTATCAGACCAGAAAAAAAATGAAAGTAGAAAATCTTGAATGATATAAGTTCAAAAAACTCAGAAATGAGGATCGTTTCTTCCTGGTAAGAAGGCCCTTTGAATTACTTTTTAGTCCAAATTAATAGTTCAAAAGACAGTTTTACGACTGGGGTAATGTATCAACTGGTAAAGCATTGGGTTTTTAGACCTGAGGTTCCTAGTTCAATCCTCAGCACCACATGAATTGGTGTATACTCTGGCTTCCTACTCTTCTTTTTGCTTCTTATGAAACTCATATGCAATCAATAAAATATAAAGACAAAGGCAGCCTAATGGAAAAACAAAACAAAGCAAAATCCAAACAAACAAAAAAATTAAAAATGCAAACAAACATCCATTAATCTAGGCACTATGGAACATGTTACTTAACCATCTTTAAATTCCTCTCTTCCCAGTTAATGGGATTCTTTATGTAAAATAAACATGGTAAATATAGAATCTTTTCCTATCTTCAGGATTGTTCTTAACATCCAGAAAAATTCTTTCTATTGAACATGTTCTATAAAGAGTGGAATGTTCTTCATGGACATTGAGTTCCTGTTGTCATTCAGCTGTTGATTGTTTAGCAGGAGGCTGGGTTTTGTCGGGGATCACTGAGTACTTTTGTGACCTAGGTTACTTGCTTCACAGCTTTGAACCTTGATTTAAAAAAAATTTTTATTTATAAAATGGAAATATTGACAAGACTATATGATAGGATGGGTACAATTCCACTCAGTTCCTACCCCCAGACCTTCATATCCAATCCTCTCCCTTGGTAGCTACCCTATTCTTTATCCTTCTAGGAGTATGGACCCAGGATCATTATGGGGTGTAGAAAATAGAAGGTCTGTCTTCAGTAATTGCTTCCCTGCTGGACATGGATGTTGGCAGGTCAATCCATACTCCCAGCCTGTCTCTCTCTTTCCCTGTGGGGCAGGGATATAGAGAGGTAGGGTTCCAGGACACATGGTGGAGTTGTCTGCTCAGTGAAGTCAGGTTGGCATCATATTAGCATCTGGAACCTGGTAGCTAAAAAAAAGTTAAGATTTAAAGCCAAAAAACTGTTGACTAATTACGAACCTAAATGCAAGAATATTGCAGATGAAGCTTTGGGGTCTACTTTTGGAAAAAGCTATGGGCTTATTGAGAAAGGGGAAGCTTCTTGCTGTCTAGGGGTTTAAGAACACAATATATAGTTATTGCTATAACCAAACTATTTGGCAAATGGCTTAACTTTGAAAATCCCATTGCTAGCATTTGCTGTATCCTACAAGATCTCACCTTAATTTATGTCTATTTATGCTATTTACATATAGCTGTGCCTTATAAAGTAATACCACTGGTTGTTTCTGTTCTCCCTGGTCCAAGCTTTTAGAAGATTTAATATTTCAAAGAATAAGTCAATATTCGACGTGTATTAACAGTTTGAGCCCACTGTTAAAATTCAATCTGAATACCAATTTGAAGTTTTAATGACTGAGATTGAAGGAACACATACTCAGAGCTAAGGTCTATGCATCAAAAATTTTGAGACATTCAATCCATTTTTCCCCTCTCATATTAATTAATTAGTGATTTATGAGACTGTAAGTTAAGGAGTATATATTAACACCATTCTTAACATAACATGTCTGTTTCTCTTCCCCCTCACATCCACCACCCCTCTGTGAAGCTGAACAGATACCTTCACCCTCCACCCAGAGATTACTTTGGTGCCCTTTCTGTTCTTCTTTCTCAACTTCTGTTTATGAGTGGGATCATCTCATACTCATCTTTGTTTTCTGACTTAGCTCACTTAACATATTCCTTCTAGTTCCATCCAAGATGGGTCACAGAAAGAGGGTTCATTGTTCTTAATAGCTGTGTAATATTCCATTGTGCAAATACACCACAGCTTTCTCAGCCATTTATCTGTTGTTGGGCACTGGGTTTTCTTCCAAGTTTTAGCTATTACGAATTGTGGTGCTATGAAACATTGGTGTACACATACCTTTTTGGCTGGGTGTTATGGAGTTCTTAGGATATATCCCTAGGAGAGAAATTACTGGGTCATATGAGAGGCCTATTTCTAGCCTTGTTAGGGGTCTCCAGACTGCTCTCCAAAGGAATTTACATTCCTACCAGCAGTGCAGGAGGCTTCCTTTGTCCCCACAGCCTCTCCAGCATTTGCTGCTGCTGTCCTTTTTGATGTATGCCACTCTCACAGGGGTTAGGTGATATCTCAATTTTGACTTTATTTGCATTTCTCTGACAACCAGTGACCTGGAACAATTTTTTCATATGTTAGTTAACCTCTGAATCTCTTCTACAGTGAATATTTTGTTCATATCCTTGTCCATTTTTAGATGGCATAATTTTCTTTTTTATTGATAAGTTTGGTGAGCTCTTTATATATTTTGGTTATAGTCTGATGTATGGAATGTGAAGATCTTCTCCCATTCTGTGAGGGATCTCTTTGGGTGATGGTTTCTTTGGCTGTGCAGATGCTCTTCAATTTGATGAAGTCCCATTGATTTGTTTTTGTTTTAGTCTTCCTTGCAATTCGGTTTGTATCATCAAAGATGTCCTTGAGGTTTAGGTGGGAAAGTGTTCCACCAATGTTTTCCTCTAAGTATTTGATAGTTTCTGGTCTAACATCCATGTCTTTGATCCATTTGGAGTTAACTATTAGATGTCCTTAGGTGTGGGGGTTTAGCTTTTTTTTTTTTTTTTAATGGGACCTCTGATATTTTTTTACTTTTATGATTGCCTCTGGGCACTGAGTGAGATGGCCTGCAGGAAGTCCCTAGAACAATGACAATGGGTGGATGTCTGTCTCTTTCTGCCCCATCCTCTACTTGTTCTTCTTTCCCATCTCCCCACCTAGTAGGTCCATTTACATCAACTGTGTTCAATGTGTGTTTGGTATGCTCTTTACACACACACACACACACACACACACACACACACACACACACAAAGACTCAGGAGTCATAAGCAAACTGCTTACTAGTCATAAGCAAACCGTTTCCCAGCGATATGTGGAAACATGTGTGTTTGATTCTATTCAACCTGAACCCAAGAAGATGGGTGAGGGGCTGCAAAGCTTCAAGAAGAGGGGCCAGGAGTACCTGGTCATTAGTAGAAAGCAAGTGACTTCAAAGTTCAAGCCCTGCTAATGTACAAGTGATCCTTGATGACCCCTGAGTTAAATGACCCAAGTGCAGGCCAAATTACTTACACAGGATCTCACCCAGATTCAAGCTGAGTATCTAGGATTGACATTTATCTGTCATAAGTACACTCAATAACTACAACACAAACAGATGGAGCACCAAGCCCTGACTCCCCATGACTTTTCCCTAGCAGCCAGGAAAGTGTTTCAGTGGCAGAGCACCAGACTCACATGCTTGAGGACCCAGATTCAAACCTGGAACTATGGAGGCTAGAGTGGTAATCTAGGCTTTCAGTCTCTCCATCACAAAAATAAATAAAACTTTAAAGGAATACAAGAAGATAAATGTCCCTGAAGTGTCTTATTTTTAGTCATGTAAGATAGTTTGTGTTTTAAACAACTTAGCCATAACTTCTTGTTCATACTTACTAATACTTAACTAATGTCATTGCACTTGTTTTATATGTGCAAGTGTGTCTCACTGTTCAGGTTATAAAGTCACTAAGAAAAAAATCCTATATATAATATATTATATATACATATATATATATATATATATTTTAGAGACAAATAAATTAAGAAGGTAGGGAGAGGGAAATGGAAAAAGAGACATCTACAGCACTACTTCACTGTTTGTGAAGCTTCACTTTGTCCTTTGCATATGGAGACAGGGGAATTTGAACCTGGGTCCTTGAGCTTTATAATCATATTCACAGGCTGCATCATTGCCTGGCCCATCTTACATTTTCTTCTCATGTTGATTAGCCCCCTTTGATCCTTTTTTTTTTTTTTTTTTTAAATTTCACCAACATGACTAATATTCCAGAATTTATTTAATTAGCATTATTGAAATGGCATGGCCATGGTTTCACAATCATTCTGAAGGACTGCTTGTATGTTTTCCAGTGAGAACTCATGCAGATGGGTGAAATTTTCAGAATTGCCCTTGACCTTGTTGAAGAATGGACTAGAATGCAAAAGTGGTGGAATTAACAATGACTACTTTGACCTAAGCTTGCAACCTCTTCCAAGTTCTCTTTTAGCTCTTATCTAAAAATAAAGCTGTCCATTGCAAACCTAGCTTAGAAATTCTTGAAAGTATCAGACTATAAACATGAAGTCTAGTCAAATACTGTTTTCTTGGTATGCCATAATATATTGGATATACTATATTGACAATATTTTAGTGGTTTACATATTTGAATGTGATATAAAAACAACCTATGGGTGGGTACACACTTCAGCTGATAGAGCATGAACTATGACCAAGGTCTAAATTCAGATCCTGATACTACAGTGGAAGCTATGGATGATACTGGAGAAGATGCACGGATGTTGGAATTCTTCTATGACTCCCTATCTCTCTTCCTTTTTCCCAAGTAAAGACTACTACTACTACTACTACTACTACTACTACTACTACTAATAATAATAATAATAATAACTATAATAATATTAATAATACCGTGGCAGTAGAATCCTACATGTGTATGGCCTCAGAGCTGCATTGATTTACTCATTCTTTTTCACTGACTTAACACTGGCTTACAATATAGTATCTTAGAAATATAGATTCACTTATACACATGACTCCCTACACTTACTATGCCATCTTACCCTCCTTACTCCATTTTGGTAACCATCATCATTTTTATAGAGTCCAAGAATCAATTTGCTTAATATTTTTGTATGTTTGTTTGTTCTCTAAACTCCACACTCAAGTGATTCCATTCAATAGTTTTTTTTTTTAATCCTTTAGCTTAATTTAATTACTCCATGTCTAGCCATTTGGTCTTTAAAATTTTTTTTTAGTTATCTTTATTTATTTGTTGGATAGAGACAGTCAGAAATGGAGAGAGGAAGGGGGTGATAGAGAGGGAGAGAGACAGAGGGACACATGCAGCACCACTTCACCACTCACAAATCCTTCCCCCTGCAGATGGGGACGAGAGGCTCAAACCTATGTCCTTATGCATTGTGACATGTGTGCTCAACTAGGTGCACCACCACCCAGCCTCTAGTAATTTGGTCTTGAATGATAATGGCATCTTTTCATTGGTCAAATAGTACTCCATTGAGTACACATTCCATAACTTCCTTATCCAGTCATCAGTTAATGAACATTTAGACTGACTTTCTATCTTGACTATTGTAAATATTACTCTATGAACATAAAGGTGTGTATGCATATAGATATCTTTTCAAATTAGTCATTTCATGTCCTTTGTTCATGTCTGAGTGGTGTTACAAAATTATTAGATAATTTTAGACTTTTCTTTAGAGAGAGAAAGAGATGCAGAGAGAGTAAAAAAAAAAAATTCAGTATTGAATCTTCCTCTAGTATGCTCAGGGTTGGATGCATGGTACAACAGTGTACTATCCCAGTGAGCAATTTCACCAGCCCAATGGCAAGTCAAATCTTAAGAACTCTCCATATTGTTTCCCATAGGGACTGCACCAGTTTGCACTCTTATCCACATTGTATTAGGAGTCTCCTTTCCCCCTCATTCTTGCTAACATTAGTTTCCAATCATTTTTTAAATTTTTTTATCAATAATTTGAAATAGTCTAATACTCAAATGCTGGTAAAATAAACCATCATCAATATAGTAAAGTATTATGCAGCTACTCATTTATATTGTATAGAAATATATAAAGCCATAAATGAAGAGAAAAAGCAAGACAGAATTCTAAATAGTACAAGACCTCAATTAACTTACAGCAAATATATACAAATATATTGGAAATAAGCAAGCCAACATTTAGAAAAATTATTATTCTTTTTTAAATATTTATTTATAAAAAGAAAACACTGACAAAACCAGGATAAAAGGGATACAGCTTCTCACAATTCCCACCAATCATTTTTATGAAGGTTATTCCCACTGGTATGAGGTAGCATCTCTCCTCCTCTCTCTGTCTTTTAAGAAATGATATCAGGTAATTATACTTGCAAGTTTTTCTTGGTGTTAGGATCAACATATAAGAAGGAAGTTCTATCAATAACCAAAAAATTATTTCTATAAACTCAGAGGCTAAACAGTAATATATATATATTTATATATGTATAATTTGTCTTTCCTAAGCTGGTCCTAGAGCAAATACTTGACTTTGGCCATCTCTAACTGTGCTAAACATTATTTTTGTTTGTACTTGAGAAGGTTATCCTTTAAGAGTGCCAACTCAAATGCAGCAATTCTATTTATTTATTTATTTTTGTTGCCCTTGTTGTTTTATTGTTGTTGTAGTTATTATTGTTGTTGTTACTGATGTCATTGTTGTTGTATAGGACAGAAAGAAATGGAGAGAGTAGGGGAAGACACCTGCAGACCAGCTCCATCACTGGTGAAGAGATTCCCCTGCAGGTGGGGAGCCAGGGAGCCAGGGGCTGGAACCAAGATCCTTACACAGGTCCTTGCGCTTTTCACCACCTGCGCTTAACCTGCTGCAGTACCGCCAGACTCCCCAGCAACTCTTCTACTGTTTAACTTTAGTATTCATTTTGCCTATTGCCTAAATACACATTCCTTGTTTGCCTGCTACACACAGCAACAGACACTGGCCACAGCTTCTCAGCATTACCTCCTACATTTCTTTTTCAGCTCCTACTTAATTTATAATGCTCCAAGCCAGCAACCCAGCCTCCCAGTCATCAAAATTATTTCAGCAATCAAACAGTGGTTTAACCCCATACTCCCTTGAACTTTATTTTTGATACAAATTGATGAATGATCTGCAGTGTTCTACAAACATGAGCTGATTGTACATATTTTGTTATTATTGTAACTTACAACTATTTCCTTACAAATACTGTGGTGCCTGTACCCAGTTCTATTTAGAACTTAATTAAACATGCATTGTAGTTATAGATAAACTACTGATGTTAAGATTGTGACATGAAAGAAAAAAATACAGTTTTCTAACTTGCTTGGGATACCTGAAAACTGGCAAATAATTCAATGACTAATTGGAATCAAAATAGTACCCATTTAGTCCAGCTATTTTATAGTTTGGTGATTTAACACTGTTTTATGTCATTGTGGTTTTAATTTGCATTTCTGTGAGAATAAGCATTGAGCATTTCTTCATGCCTGTGGTCCACCTCTATGTCTTCTTTGGAGAACTATCTGTTCAGATCTTTTGCCCCTTTTAATGAGCTTCCTGTTTTGTTGCCATTGAGTTTTGCGATTTATTTATGTATTTTAGTTTGACCGTATACATTTAGTTATTTATAAATTTGTTCGACTTGTGATGTGTCAATATCTTCTACCATTTACTAGGTTGCCTTTTCATTTTTTGTGGGATATTCTTTTGGTGTATAAAAACATTTTAATTTTATGTAATCCCATTAGTTTATTTAGTGTCCCTTGTCAACAGGGATATTCTCTGAGTTCATTTCTGCTGGGAAAATCTTGGAGTGTATCCCCTATATTTTATCTTACAGTTTCAGGTCTAGCATCCTAAGTTTTAATTGATTATGTGTTAATTTTGTTGTGACCTATGTAAAGGTGGTCTTGTATTATTTTCTTCACATGCTATTTTTAGTTTTCCCAACACCATTTATTGGAGAGTTTTTCTCATTATTTCTTGTTGTTTCTGGGGAAATACCACTCTGGAGATGACTTATTCAGATAGACAGATAGAGAGAAAACACCACAGAACTACAACTTCCCCCAGTACTATTGATCTATGTGCATGGCTGTCTGGCTGGTCTTGAAGAAGCTTTCTTTTCTCTACTATGTATTTTTGGTTCCTTCACCATATGTATATGTATAGGCATGTTTGATGCCTATACATGGGCATATTTATTTCTGGCCTCTTGTTCTATTATTACACTGCTCTGTATGTCTTCTTTTATTCCAATACCATATTATTTGAATTATTTTTACTCTCAGGAAATGAGAGAATGTGATTGTCTATATTCCACTGTGTACATGAATTTTCACTCATCTAGCAAAGGACACAAAAGTTACCACCAGTCCTTTATTCTTGTGAGGAGAGCTGTTGTAAACATGGGGGTTGTATAAATATTTTTGATATATAAAATAATAACTAACCAGAATGAGTTATCTGGTCATTGGATATCTATTTATTTGACCACTAGGTTTATTATTGAGGCCCAGTGACTTCATGACTGCATTATTCCTATAAACGATTTTTCTGATAAAAAATTAGAGCAAGAGATAGAAATGAAGAATGAGAGACAGGGCAAGAAGATACTTGAAGCACTACTCCAGTGCTCCTGAACACTCACCTCTGAAAGTAAGGATGGGAGGTTCAAGCTTAGCTTCTTGCACATAGTAATATGTGCACTCTATCAGGTAAATTACCACCTGGCCCCTATGATATTTCTGTTAAAAGTTTAAAGGTTCTCCATACTGTACCCCATAGAAGGAACCATGTCCTTCATTTTGGAGACAACAGTGTTGTTGTTGTTTTGTTTGTTTGTTTTGCTTTTATTTCTTTATTGGGGGATTATTATTATTATTATTATTTTAATAATTTCTAGTTCCTAGGATATGAATTGTCACACTTGTGATTATGGACTATCTTTGGAGTGGTGGTAATTTTTCCTGTGTGCCTTGTGGTTTTGTGGAGACCATAGTGGGTCTCAGTGACTCAGCCTTCTGAGAAATTTGCTTGGTCTTGAATGTACCAGTTTTAGATGATGTATTTGACCTCCATTTGCTCCTTCAAAAGTGAGCCCTTCACATTCGTGGGTAAGTGGCTGTCTGGAAAGTCTCTCCCCTCTGTACTGCTCAGCTGGTGGTCATTTTGTCCTAGAGTCCAGGAACTTAATTTCTATTGAGTTGTCAGAAAAATCATGACACTTTTCTTTTTCTTTTTCTTTTTTTGCATAGAAAAATATGTCATGACTTTTCCAAGAACCCAATAGCTCCTTTGGGACATGCCTGAATATTTTTCACAGAAGATTATAGACATTTCATTTATGTCCAGTTCTGTCCCTTTGCTGAGAGTAGCAGGTCAGGGTTTCACAAGCTTCTCTAGGCCCAGAGGAATCTTCTGCATTCTAGGTTGACCCTTCTGGGTAAAGCAGGACAAAATTCATGACCCCTATCTTGAGAGTGTTCCACTGCAAACATCAAAAGACACTGGACATAGTTTAAAAATCTCTAGCAGATGACCTTCCTTAATATGCCAAAAGGACATCTGTGAGTTCAGCTTTGGAAACAGACATGCAAATCTGGGAGCATTCCTTGGTACATATTCAAATGCAAATGGTAACCTTAAGCCTGGGTTTTAATAGTGCAGTTCTAATGTAAACACTTCCCATCCTGCAAAGCCAAGGGCATAGGGTGGTGGCTGATCTAGGTTTGTATATGAAACACACCCCTTTGGAAAGTGTAATACCCCTGCTCTCTGTTTTGATTTTGGGGGCTGGTAAATAATTTAGCTACAGGTTTTAGGGAGAACAAAAGGCATAGCCTTAGATTCAGAGACCTCCTGTATTTTGAATTTTTCTGGGCTTAGGTCAATCCATTTTTTTTAATGTAATCATAACTACAAAGGTGCCCTCTGGAATTCTTGCATTGTTTGGCATTTACTGATTAAAGCTGACATTCGTTGGGGCTGAACTGGAGTTTTAAAATTGACAGACCTCGACTAATCCCAGCAATAAAAATGGTCACCAGTGAATGCTGTGACAGGTTTGGAAACAAGAAAAATCATCACTGAGCTCACTAGGAAAGATTAAGAGACTGTCAAGTGAAGAAATTATTGGCTCCATTTGCACTTGCTTTGGGGTAGTGAATGCTGTTTTATCCATTTGAATTTGCTCCACAGTCTCTTTCATGTGTCTTGTTAAGAATAATTTCCCAAGTCATAAACAAAGAAAATAAGACATCATCTCAGATTTAATACAAAACATTAGCTGTGGCACAACCTGGCTTCAGAGAACAAAGGAGTTGAAAAATTCATCTGACTCTATGGTGTGAGAATGCTTTACATTAAATAAAGATTTTTCTCCTGATTATATTGTTACACATTCCACTGTTCCCATGCCATCAGCCCGAGGACTTTTATTATTTATGTAATTCCCAGATCTGATTCTGAGTAAATGCATCTGATCTCAATGAATGGCAGAAGAGGGGGGAAAAAACAATTATCGGTAGATTTCAGGGGAGAGAAAAAGGCCATTTTAATTCTCTTGCAAGTCTATTGATTCAGAGCAGATGGAGCTTTTCTGATTGAATTATTTTGATTCATTTTTCAAATAGAAATATAGATCTGTCAAAGTATTTGAAATCATCTAGAGATAGAGGTTATTTAAACAAGGCTCTTTTATTTCTCTCTTTGTGGAGAACAGCTGCCTCCCTGTGTGGCAGATTACTGGGAATATAATGCCTAACTGGAGAGTGAGAACAACTTCATTCTGGAGGTTTTGAATCTAAATAAGGGACAGTGGGGTCTATTCTGATGGCAACAACCTGTCTCAGAAAAGTGGGATGAGCTACAGAGAGAAATGTACCTGGAAGTATTAGGCAGTCTTTGTCCTCCTTAGTCTCTGTGAAACATTTAGCAGTTCAACCAGCCAGGAGCTCCAGACACCACATCTTCTTCTCATCCACAATGAAGAATATCCTTCTCAATTCATCCCCACCTTAGCTAACAATCTACTGGAGGTTGAATGGATGAACCAGTTTCAAGAGATTTTCAATGAGATGGATAAAATGCAGCAAGTCAACACTGAAATGGGAGAGGAAGTTAAATGAATTCCTCAGCTCAGGAAGACCCTAATTATGGCATAATTTTTTTGGGGGGAGGGGGTGTGAAGGCAGGGAAGTCTGGTCATCTGTGACCCTTGCTTGAGATGGATTAAGTAGATTTCTCTAGCATTACTGGAATATATACTTTTCCTGCTTAAAACAGGATGTGATATAATGATTCATTCCTTTCAAACTTTTAAATTATTATTTTTTTGCCACCAGGGTTATCATTGGGACTCAGTATCTGCATGATTTCACTGTTTCTGTTGGTCATTTTTCCTTTTCCTTTCTTTTTGATAGAGGATGAGAAAGAGAGAGAGAGAGAGAGATTGAGGCAGAGAGGAGGAAAGGAGGAGAGACACCTGCAGTACTGCTCTACCACTCATCAAGTTTTCACCCTGTAGGTGGGGAACAGGGACTTGAACCTGTGTCTCACATGCATGGTAATGTATGTGCTCTACAGGATAAACTACCATCTAATCCCTAATAATTTATGTCTTAAAATCTACATTAGGTGAGACAACTGCAAAATAAGCACCTTATGTAAAATGCGTCAGCCTATAGAAAGTGACTCATAAGCTTTTAAGCCAGAATTTTCAAGTTGACTCATGTAAGGGCACTGATGTTACTGTTAGCAGAAGATGCAATGGAGGTCAACTACCTTTGGCATCATGGAAAAATGAAATGATCTTGATAATACATGAGATCTATCATAGATAAGAAACACTAACTGCATTTCTCATCTATGGATCAGGTCAGCCATTCCAGGGAGCCAAATGTTTATCCTGAGATGTGAAATGTCAGGCCAGTTGCCAACTTGGACAGGTTTCTGTGGATCCGTTGAAGTTTGGCATGGGTTCTCTGTTGACTAGAGTCAGACTCTATTGCATTTCAGGCATTCATGCTTCTCTCCAGCCACACTGATCCAAGTCTGGCTGAAGATAATTAGACATTGGCCTTCAATACAAGGCATCCAGGACAGACTGACAGGCTGGAAGCAGTCCTTATAGCCATCATTTGGTTGTTGTGTGGATACCTGTTCCCTTGCACCCCTTTCCAAAATGAACTCATATAATATAATCTCAAAGTATTTATCTCTCTACTTGTATTTCATGTTGGAATGTGAATACTGTTGGGTCCGTTGGGATTGTTAAGAATGTCAAACCATGACCACTATGAGTTGAAGAATAGTGTTCATGGAATGTATCTGTAGAGAAATGATGCAAAGCTCATTTTTGTTGGCCTGGTAATTTAGTGCAGGAGAAAGAAAGTCTTCCAAGTTTGAACCACAAGCCAAATAACATAATGTTGGGATTGTAAGCAGTTATTATTATTAATTTTTAAATGAAGGTGTGCACAAGGGAAAAGGGTAGTGGCATATCTGGGAAGAGGGGATGGATTATGGACAGAAGCAAGTATTAAGGGTCATATAATCAGAGTCATGACAGCCCAACATCAAATTCCATAGGAACCAGGCTGGCAGGTGAGCTCCAGGACTCCAGAAACAGGAGAGAGGTCATTTTGAGGCACATTTCCCTCAGGATCAGAGTTCCTTAAAGAAGCTCCTTGAGTGTCATGACTCAAAGGTTTCACAGCTAGTCATGAGTTAGCTTACAGAGACAAGATCTAAATTTTAGCTTCTGTATTTAGAAGGAAAATAACAGAAGAGACAGAGTAGGTGGGGGGTGATGTATAAAAACCAACACTGCAGAATTAGAACTAAATAAGAAAAAAAAAAACATAGGAGAGACTTCTCTCTTCCTAACACAGCTGATTATTCAACAGGATTGAGGTGGGAGAAAGTTCCCACTGTGTACTCCTTAGACAAAAAGAACTACTCCAATTATGCAAGTTTTTGACCAATTAACAATGAGGACAAAACTATTCATGCATTTCAAATGACTCAGAAAAAAATATGTTACAGTGGAAGAAGTCTTAATTGAGACCAGATGATATGATTGGAGTTCTGGCCTTTCCTTTATTGAATGTGTTTAACTTTGCACATGCTATTTAGGCCTGGTCTTCAGCTGCTTCTGAATGGTGGGGTTCCATCTATTCCAAAGATCATTGAGAGAATCAGCCAGGGGACCCATTAAAATGAACTCAAAAAAGAAGGAATGTGGCAATTTGTAAGCATTAAATGATTCAGAAAACATCATATATATAATTGATGTAAGAGTGCATTATAGTATGTTTCAATTAGTATCACTACACACCTGTCAGCTCAAATCATCATTTTCTTTGATGCTGTCTTTGTCTAAAGGAGGAGACAAAAAATGAATCACTTCCTGTGAAAATACTAAAGGCAAAGTGAATGAACACCTGGGAGTGACTTCTTGTGAAGATCGAGCTACTCTTTTTGTCGCTGGTCACTCAGTTGCCTACTATGGTCATCTTCTTTAACAAAATGGGTGAAGACAGAAAGAAAATAGAGTAATAGGAAACAAGCTACCATTTATTTAAAGCAAAGCAAAGAAGGAAGGTACAGATAAAATTTATTAGAACCCATTGTAAAAACCTGACCTATGATGCAATCATCTCTAAGATGATATATTTATCTTGTACTAATCCTAAATTCTTTACAGGGTCCAGAAAGCTCTACTAAAAATTATATATATATATATATACATATATATGATATTCTTAAACTTTATATATTAGGTAAGCTTATTTTTCAAAATTAAGTTTTATTTCATTTTTCAGAGAATGAGTATACATATATGTCGATTTGATCACATAATTTTCAAACTTATCATCTTGTTCATAAATATCACTAGGCATACATAATACCACTGAGCCACCTTTCTAGCTGAACTTCATTTTGCATTTACTGAAAGAGAGAGAAAAAGGACACTAAGGAAGCACAGATCCCCTATCTATCTAATTCCCTTGTTGTTACCCATAGTGCTCCCACATGGTGCAGGGAATCAAAATCAGGGTCTCCTACATGGAGAACAATGTACTTGACCCACAAGTCCACCAACACCCCCATCTACCCAAGGTCAGTCTCTTGAAAGCTCCATAAGCAGTCACAGAAATATTGGGGTTTCCAATGTAGTTTTCATTTTCATGTATTGGCTTTGGAGGGAAAACTATGTAGTTATGATTAATGTTGGGAATATGTTCTGAGAAATGTGTATCCAGGTGGTTTGGATGCTGTGGAAAAGTCATGAAGTGTGTTATTCTATAGCTGGTACATCTATTCCACTATTGCAGCAGTTCAGGAGGCCATCTAAGAAGAGGAGCTGGGTCCAACATACTTTCTTTTTGTTCCTGTGGTATCCTAGCAGCATGTACTATAATATGTACTGGCAACAGGACTGTAAGAATCACCATTGTTTATGTTATCTTACACAGACAGATATATCAAGTGGTATTGAGAACAATAGAAATGAAAAATTCAATAAGCAAAAGACTCATTCTTTTTTTAATATTTAAAAATATTTCTTTTTAAATATTTATTTCTTTTTTAATATTTCTTTTTAAAATATTTACTTATTCCCTTTTATGTTTTCTTTTTTCTTATTATTCCCATTTCTTTTTTTAAATATTTATTTATTTATTCCCTTTTCTTGCCCTTGTTGTAGTTATTGTTGTTGATGTCATCATTGTTGGCTAGGACAAAGAGAAATGGAGAGAGGAAAGGAAGAGAAAGATAGACACCTACAGATCTGCTTTACCACCTATGAAGTGACTCCCCTACAGGTGGGTACCCGGGGGCTCGAACCAGGATCCTTATGCTGGTCCTTGTGCTTTGCAATTAACCTGCTGAGCTACTGCCCAACTACTGGGATCCACCATTTCTGAGTCAACTTATCAGTACTCAACACTCTTCCAGTGAAAAGAAGCCGTGTAATGATGCAGGTGCCAAGGTCAATGCTGTAAAACTGTGTCAAATCACTAATGAAGTAGTAAATAAATAAATAAATATATAAAAATATTGATAATTACTTGGTTATGGTTCCTGATATGAAAAAAATAAATAGTAATTTATTGTAATTCACTTCCCCCGATCACTTTCTAGTTATGGATACTTGTTTTAATATTTTTAAGTTAATAATGATAGAGTGGAATTGAGAGGGAAGAGAGATAAAGAAGAGGAGAGAGATATCTTTAACCCTGCTTCATCACTTGTGAGCCTCCCCCCCACACACACATAAACACACAGATGGGCACCAGGGACTTAAACCTGGTTTCTTAAGCATGGTAACATGCGTGCTTAACTGGGTGTGCAACTGATCAACTCCTTATTTCCTTTAATTTTAAAATATCTTTACTACAAATAAGAGAGCATTTCACGAGATGGTGAGAGAAAAGCCAGAGCATCATTCTGGTACATGTGGTATTGGGATCCTGAAAACCTCAGGTATGCAAATCTGACTCTCTACAAGTTGAGCCATTTCCCCTGTCACCTTCATGGCTGAGTGACTGGGGAGGTGGCACATGGGGTGCAGGACTTCCATGCTTTACTGTTTACCTTAAGAGTGTTCACTTAGTGCCCTGCAGGTGATTCATTTATTAGAACACACATTATATTCAAGGATCCAGGTTTGAGCTCTGGGCCACCACAAGGGAGTGCCGGCATGAGAGAATCTTCATGAGCAATGGGGCAGTCCTTTAGTATCTCTCATCTTCTCTCTCTCCCCTCTCTATCTCTCTCTGTCTCTCACCCTTTATGTATATGGAAGGAAAAATGGCTGCCTTGAATGATTGGAGTTGTGCAGGTGCTGAGCCCCAGCAGTAACTCTAATAGAAAAGAAGAAAGTGGAAATTTAATGCTGTTAAAATATGACCAGAAGGAAAATAGCATTGTATTCTTGGTTAACCTGGTGGGGCTGTGTAGTTCTCCCAGGTATGGGAAGTCTTGGCAAAGGTAAATAAGCTTCTATAAAACAACAGCTTCTTTAAAACTCCCCTGAGACCTAGAGCTAAGATGATTCCTCAATTCAGGACTTTTTTATCAAGTTATTTTTTCTGTCTAAGTATTAAGCTCCACTAGCTATAACACAAACACACATGCTTACACACAGGCACGCACACACACTGCAACAGTTACCCTTCATACCCATCTGTTTCTCACACAAAGACAGTTTTATTTAGCAGAAAAGCATAGTTCAGGCATAATTAATGCCCTACCATCTCTAGAAATTTCTAGTTAGTCTGGAGTCAGTTGGGTTCTTGGATATATTCTACTTCATAGAGAGGTACATGTATGGCATACAATTCTGAGGAAATGTGATGATGAGATTATAATCTGTTTTGTTCTCAGAAGTCTCTATGAATAATGGCTGTATCTTTTGATTCTGTTTTTTTTTCAATTCTCACACACACATTAAAAAGTGCAAGTCAGTGCAATAATGAACACACATTCTTATAAACTCAACCATTTGACAGTAGATTCCTATAAACATCAACATTTTAGATTTAAATTTTTATGTAAGGATGAAGTAACAACTGTTATATGTTTTGCTCAATTAAATGAGATAACTTGAAAGATTCATATAATCCTTTTTAAAGAATATTCTGGAATACCTCTCCAGAACTGTATTGATAGCATTTTGAACAGGGAGAAGATACTCTCTCTAGTGTAGCTTCCATGCTATAGTGTCTAAAAATACAGTTACACTTTCTTGTCATTTTCTTGCTAAAGTGTATGTGTTTGGCTTACTCATTTGCTGGCCATATTTTATCGACACCGTTTTCAAACCTGAAAGGTGGAGTGATAAGTCGCAGAAGAAACAGCGGCCACAGTTGAGTCACATAAGACATATGTGAAAGTTTCAGAGCGATTTCACACTGCATATAGAAGCACTCCAAGTTCATAAAGGAAGGCATATTATGTCAGAAGGCATTGGAACTCCATTTGCTCCCAGTAGCTTTACTGACACTGTAGACAGCTCTCTTCTGTCACCCTGAACTTGTCTTGAAGGGGCTAGATCAGTATTCTTTTCTGTCTCCTTTCCTCTAAACACATTTGGAAACACAACTGTCTCCAGGGCTGCTGAGATAGTTCAGCTGGACAGTGTGCACTACTTTGCATGATCTCAGTTTGATCCTAGCCCTCATTTTTATTTCTTTTTTATAATTTAATTTTTTTGTTTATAAGAAGTAAACACTGAATAAACCATAGGATAAGAGGAGTACAACTTCACACAATTCCCACCGCCAGAATTCTGTATCCCATCCCTTCCCTGGTAGGTTTCCTATTCTTTATCCCTCTGGGAGTATGGACCCAAGGTCATTGTGGGATGCAGAAGGTGGAAGGTCTGACTTCTGTAATTGCTTCTCTGCTGAACATGGGTGTTGACAGGTTGATCCATACTCTCAACCTGTCTTTCTCTTTCCCTCATGGGGAAGGGCTCTGGGGAAGAGGAGCTCCAGTACACATTGGTGGGGCTATCTGTCCAGGGAAGTCTGGTAGGCATCATGGAAGCATCTGGAACCTGGTGGTTGAAAATAGAGTTAATATACAAAGCCAAAAAAATTGTTGACCAATCATGGACCTAAAGGCTGGAATAGTGCAGATGAAGTGTTGGGGGGTCCTCTATTTTGTAGATAGCTAGGTGGCATATTTTAGTATGAGCCTGTGGCTATACCAGTGTTTTGATTTTTTTCTTTTCTTTTTTTTTTTTTTTTGCCTGATCCTAAAATCTGATATGCAGGTGGATCCTAATTAATGTCTGGGGAGGTGATGGCTGGCAGAAGGACCAGAAAGCTGGATTAGGGAAGAGAGTAGCTCCCAAATATGGAAAGGCATATACATATTGTTTACTGTACTCACTTCTGATTTCTTTCAATCTCTATCTCTGTTAAAAAACAAACAAACCAACAAAAAAGGCAACCACCTCTTAAACTTAGGCTACAGAGTGAACTATAAGTGTTTTCTCTGTATTGTTGTTGTATTCACAAAATGCATTGACTACCTACTCTGTGTAGCTTGAACTCTTTCCCTGTGCAATACTCTCTCTGGAAGCTCAGCTCATTCTTACTGAAATAGTGTTACATAGTATGCATTATAACAATCTATTGTCTTGAGGGAGTGCATTATTGAAAACTCACACATGCACACACTTTGTCTTGATTCTCATCCCCACCCTCTAGTCTTTGGCATCCTCCATTCCCATCTGGTAACCATGAACTGACCTTATAGTCCATAAGCTTACTATTTGGCTTATTGGTTTGTTTCTTTTCTCCATTGAAATAATATCGTGTTTAACTTTCTCTCCCTGATATATTCTACTAAGTATACAACTCTATAATGCCACTAAGTCCATAAAAGCTGTTACAAATGGCAGGATTTTTTTTTCTTCCTTTGTAACTGGGTAGTATTCTATGGTGTGCGTATGTATGTGTATAAGAGAGGAGATATCTTCTTTATCTGCCTGACTCTCTCTGGTCACTTAGACTGTGTGAGTTCTTCCATATTGTAAAGAAGGCTGCAATCAACGTGGGTTTGCGGAGATTTTGTTGACATCGTGGATTTTACGTTTTAAAGCAAATGCCAGAAGTGGTATAACTAGATTGAATGAAAATACTACTTTTAACTTTTATAAGGTTTACTTATTTAGTTATTTTCACTTTATAGTAAAAATTTAGTATACATTTTCACATAGGGACAACTTCTCATCTCTTCGTGATAGATGTCTTCAAAAATTCTCTCCCCCAACCTAGGTCCTGTTCTACCATAATGCAGCAGGACTTCAGTGCTCCTCCATCCACCTGCCCCACCTGTCCCCTTCCTCATATTCCTTTGCTTTGATGTTATGCAATATAAATTCGTCCAATCTCTATGGAAATATTTTTTGTTGTTGTGGGCCCCAAAATTTTACTTTTCCAAGCTCTTTTTTCAATAGGGGGGGGAGAGAGAGAGGGTGGGAGAGAGGCAACTACAACACTGAAGCACAGTATAGAAAAAAAAAAAAAAAGAAAATCCTTCCAAACAGAATGCACAGATTTACAACCCTATAGAAAACTACTGGGACTCATCAGAAAATTAAAAATGGACCTACTATTTGGCCCAGAAACCCCTTTTCTGGTAATTTACCCAAAGGAAGCAAATATACCCATCTGAAGAGAGACCTATCCATACCTCTGTTCATAACAGCACTATTTGTAATAGCTCAAACTTGAAAAGCAACCCAGATATCCAACAGCAAATTAGTGGCTACTTTAAACTTTTTGAGAAATGGCCAAACATACTTTCTATAATGACTGCACCAATTTACATTGCCAACAACAGTCTGATGTGTAACCTATCCACATCCTCTCTCAACACTTGTCTATTGTTTCTTGGAGAATGGCCATTCTCACAGCTGTGCAGTGAAGCTGCATTGCTGATTTGATTTGTATTTCCTTGATAACAAGACACAATGAACTTTTCCCATGTGCTTGTCAGCTATGTATCTCATTTCTTTGGTAAAGTATCTCCATCTTCTGTACATTATTCTGAAGCTTGAGTTATTTATATGTATCCTGTGGTTTTATTAAATATGTTTTACTATTTCTGGAATTTTAAATATAATGAGTGATAAAATTAATGACTATAAATACTGAGCATGTAAAACTTAGCATGTGCTGGACTAGATGTTATGAAATCTTGAATCTTCCAACAAAATGTCCTGTGTGCATACAGCATGTAGAATATGTAGTGAAAGAAGAGATTGCCACTTGCATGTGGTCACATGCTCAAAGAGAACTGGACTTGTCTGTGTCTGAAGCCAGCTCTCTTAACCACTTTCATTCAGCTTTAAATCAGTGACAATCTTCTTCAAATCATGGTGGCTCCATACTCTGATTTCCCTGCCTTAATAGAAACTTATTCTCATTAGCTGTATTTGAGTATGAAATACACACTCTATCTTTATAGATCACAAGTAAAATAAAATAAGTATTGAGAACTTATGATTGCAAGGTGCTTTGTGCATTTAACTTTCATGCCTGAGGCTCTAGAGGTTGAATGTTGTGTCCTTGATACCACCATATACCTGAGCTGAGAAGTGTTGTGGCATTCTTCTGTCACCAATTCCTCTTTCTCTGCTGACTAAAATAAAAAAAACACAGTGATTGGGCTGGAATAATAGCTCATCTGGATGGTGTGCCTGCTTTGCTATGCATACAGTCCAGGTTCAAGCCCCATCTCCACCACACTAGAGGAAGCTTCAGTGTTGTGGTCTCTCTCTCTATCTATATATATATATATATATATATATATATATATATATATATATATATGTATTTTTTTAAACTTGGACCAGTGAAACCCCAAGGACATCAAAACAAACAGAAATAAATGTTGACACAGAAGTGATAAAAACAAAGGTAAAGGATTAAGAGGAGATTTGGTTATTGTGCTCTTTGGTCATATGATGCAGTTTTCTGCTCAAGTGGTGAGTTCTTTCAGTTCTTTTGTGCAGCCTGGAATTCTTCCCTGGGATTCTGACCTCTAAAGTATCACAGTCCCTATAGGACAGAGTTGGTGCTATCCAGAAAAGGAAGACCAGTCCATATGTAAAAACAAAACCAAATAACAATAAAACACTTATAAACAGAATACACAAGCAAAGAAGAAGAAGAAAAAGAAGGAGGAGGAGGAGGAGGAGAGTAAGAAGAAGAAGAAGGAGGAGGAGGAGGAGGAGGAGGAGAGGAAAAGTACAACCTTTACACTCAGAAACCATTTGTGTTTATGGTGTAGACTGGCTAATATTTTCTACCCCTCAGATGCCTCAATTACTTCGGCCCAGCTCCTGCATTTGAAGAAGCAGCAGATTATCAACATTGACAAGGATACTCTCATTTGGGGGAGGGGAAAAATCAAAGAAAAACAAACATAAATGTGTGCTTGTTTTCAGAAGCTCCTAGTGTCTGCTTTTTTAGTCAGAGGGAGCACTTTCCCACATCATTCTCCCTGGCTGGGACTGGTGTGAACCCAGGCCCAAGCAGCCCCTCCCCTCCCAGGGACTCTGCCAGGCCATCTGTGTCACTAAGGAGGACAACAATAGGGACAGCAGTTAAAAGAAGCAAACAGCTAGTTGACCTTTCTGAAATGTCATTGTACAGTATCAATCAATGGCCATGTGGACAGAAGCTTTGCATATATGTATGGTAGTTCTTTCCAAATAAATTCCAAAGGCCAAGAGACAGCTCACCCAGTAGAGTTCACACCTTAATAAAGTCTAATGCCCTCAGTTCGATGACAAGCATCATAAAGGAGCACCATGGACAGCACCAGATGGAGCCTCATTTATGTGGAACCAGGTTGTGGTGTCATTTGTCCCTACCTGGCTCTAATACAGAACTGGATGGTTGGAGTGGTGGAGTTCTTGGTAAAGGGTCCACTTTACAGTGCTCAAGAACCCATTTCAAGGCCCTGATACTAACTTGCAACAGGGGGTAGGGGGTGGTCTTCACAAGTGGTAGAGCAGTGCTATAGTTGTTTCTCTCCTTCTCCCTCTCTACCTCCATCTTTCTTCTCAATTTCTCTGTGTCTCTATATAAAACAAACAAAAAATTTAATGTATAAATAAAGTATGTGTGGCCCAATGGTCCAAGCACCACCATCACATAAAATAATTATAAATAAGATTGAATAAATAGTGTAGTGGTATAAGTGCTTCATGTGTGAATATATACTTTTAAATAATTTTAGAAACATTGAGGCTTGTTATTTTATTTTATTTTTGCCACCAAAGATATTGCTGGGTTTTGTGTCTTCCTGATGACAGCACCATTCCTACATTCCTAGTACCCTATATTTTCCTTTATTTTCTAATAAAGAAACAGAAAGAAGGGGAGGGGGGAGATAGGGAGGAGAGAGATAGAGTGGTACCTGTAGTACTACTCCCCTGCATGTGAAGCTTTCCTCCTATAAGTGGGGTTCAGGGATTGAACCTGGGCCCTCATACATCATAATGTGTGTGCTTTACATGGTGGACCACTGCTCAGCCATTAGCCCTGTTAATTTTTTTTGGGGGGGGAGAGATAACAATAGAAACTTGAAAAATATGATCCTGTGAATCAAAGCTTAAGAATAAACCCTTGTCATGAATATTTCCATCAAAATATGATTGCAGAGACCTTGATTAGATTTTTATAAGCATGATTTTATTTCAAAAGACATGAGTTCTTGTGAAATATTTTCACACCCTTAACTCTTAATTAAAGCTTCCCCACCCCCATCCCCCACCAGGATATATCATTTGGAAATATTTGGCTAGATCTTAGTAGATGTGTGTGCTATGCAAACAGTTATGACGTTCATTCAAAAGAAGCCCTTGACCTTCTGCAATTGCCAGACAAACAAAATAAACATTTCCAACACCCACAGGAAGATCTGTGTTTATCTGGAAGCAATGGGACACAGAGGTCATGTGTTTCAAGTTTAGTTTTACAATTTTTAGAGGCCTTGTCTTTGATGTTTCCCTTTTTTTCTCTGCCTTACAAGCCCTTAGTCATCACTATGATAATAATATTTCTCAAACAGGCAGGATCCTTCCTGAAAAGGCACTGGTAAGAAGGTAGCACTGATTCTCCTCAGATGGAACTCTTCCTCCTAACTCTAATGTAATTGCAGTAGGATCCTCTGCAGTATTATGTTATCTTTTACACAAGGAGGCATATTAATGATGAAAGATGCCCTGTGTTATTAAGCAGTGTGCTCTTAAAACCTTCCATCTTAAGTATAAAGGCCATTGTTATATTGGGCCAGGTGGGGCCTCACCTGGGCTAGTGGATATGTTACCATGCTTGAGAACCCTGGTTCAAGCCTCTGGTCCTCACCTGAAGGGAGAAGCTTCCAAAGCAGTGGAACAGTTCTGAAGGTTTCTCTTGCTCTCCAAAAAAAAAAAAAAAAGAAATATTTCTTTATGCAAACACAAAATCTGAAGAAGACATCCAGAAATCAATCCCATTTACTGTTTCAGCAAAATCAATCAAATACCTGGGAATAAAGTTGACCAAAGAAGTGAAAGACTTGTATGCTGAAAACTATGAGTCACTACTCAAGGAAATAGAAACTGATACCAAGAAATGGAAAGATATCCCATGTTCATGGATTGGAAGAATAAATATCATCAAAATGAATATTCTCCCCAGAGCCATATACAAATTTAATGCAATACCCTTCAAAGTTCCACCAAGCTTCTTTAAGAGAATAGAACAAACACTACAATCATTTATCTGGAACTTGAAAACACCTAGAATTGCCAAAACCATCTTGAGGAAAAGAAACAGAAATGGAGGCATCACACTCCCAGACCTTAAACTATATTATAAAGCCATCATCATCAAAACAGCATGGTACTGGAAGAAAAATAGGCACACAGACCAGTGGAACAGAATTGAAAGCCCAGAAGTAAATCCGAACACCTATGGGCATCTAACCTTTGATAAGGGGGCCCAAAAAATTATATGGAAAAAGGATGCTCTCTTCAATAAATGGTGCTGGGAAAACTGGGTTGAAACATGCAGAAGAATGAAATTGAACCACTTTATCTCACCAGAAACAAAAATCAACTCCAAATGGATCAAAGACCTAGATGTCAGACCAGAAACAATCAAATACTCAGAGGAAAACATTGGTAAAACACTTTCCCACCTACACCTCAGGGACATCTTTGATGAATCAAACCCAATTGCAAGGAAGACTAAAGCAGAAACAAACCAATGGGACTACATCAAATTGAAAAGCTTCTGCACATCCAAAGAAACTATTAAACAAACAGAGAACCCCTCACAGAATGGGAGAAGATCTTGACATGCCAGACATCAGACAAGAAAATAATCACCAAAATATATAAAGAGCTCAGCAAACTTAGCACCAAAAGAGCAAATGACCCCATCCAAAAATGGGCAGAGGATATGAACAAAACATTCACCTCAGAGGAGATCCAAAAGGCTAACAAACATATGAAAAACTGCTCTAGGTAAATGATCGTCAGAGAAATGCAAATTAAGACAACACTAAGATACCACCTCACTCCTGTAAGAATGGCATACATCAAAAAGGACAGCAGCAATAAATGCTGGAGAGGATGTGGGGACAGAGGAACCCTTTTACATTGCTGGTGGGAATGTAAATTGGTCCAGCCTCTGTGGAGAGCAGTCTGGAAAACTCTCAGAAGGCTAGACATGGACCTTCCATATGATCCAGTAATTCCTCTCCTGGGGTTATACCCCAAGGACTCCATAACACCCAACCAAGAAGAGGTGTGTACTCCTATGTTCATAGCAGCACAATTCATAATAGCTAAAACCTGGAAGCAACCCAGGTGCCCAACAACAGATGAGTGGGTGAGAAAGCGGTGGTATATATACACAATGGAATACTATGCAGCTATCAATAACAATGAACCCACCTTCTCTGACCCATCTTGGACAGAGCTAGAAGGAGTAAGTGAGCTAAGTGATCTTAAGTGAGCTAAGTCAGAAAGGTAAAGATGAGTATGTGATGATCCCACTCATCAACAGAAGTTGACTAAGAATATCTGAAAGGGAAACTAAAAGCAGGACCTGATCAAATTGTAAGTAGGTCACCAAAGTAAAAACCCATTGGTGAGGGGTAGACATGCAGCTTCCTGGGCCAGTGGGTGGTGGGAGCGGGTGGGAGGGATGGGTCACAGTCTTTTGGTGGTGGGAATGGCGTTTATGTACACTTCTAGCAAAATGTAGACATATAAATCAGTAGTTAATTAATATGAGAGGGGGAAAATCAATTGTATGTCTCAAAGTTTCTCAAAACACAAACTGAATCTTTTTAATATATAGGCTGTGTATTTGATATGCGGACTCTCTCAAAAGCCTAGACCAAGTAGATTAGAAGCATCCAATAGCACAGCTATATACAAGATACTGGATACTGTACAGCAAACCCTAACAAAAGGACTTTTCAAAGTTAACCCAATTACCAAATAATGTGATGATAACATTAACTATCCATTGTCTTTTTGAACCCTAAGACAGCAGGAACCTCACATCTCCACTATAGAGCCCTTACTTCCCTTAGTCCTGCAACCCTTGGATAGGGCCCACTTTCCCGTATGCCTCTCCCAATCCATACCAAATAATATTGCATCCGCCGATCACAACCTAACCAACGCAATGATTGCCACCTCAACATGCTTCACCTCAGACTGTGTCCAGAGACTTCATGTGTGGAATGACAACACTTCAGCTTCATTACTCGGGTGAGACCTTTCCTTTTATAGTACACTCTAATTTCATCTCAGGTAGTTCACTTTGTAACAAAGTCCCATAACCTAGATATACACCAGTTTCTGTGAGAGAGAGCTTATGTTCACATGTATCCATAAACTACTGCAAAATATATACCTGAAAGCAGAAGTACACTAGAGTTTGCAGTTCCAGATGCCACCAGGATGCTGGCTAGGCTTCCCTGGATTGAAGACCCCACCAATGTGTCCTGGAGCTCAGCTTCCCCAGAGTCCCACCCTACTAGGGAAAGAGAGAGGCAGACTGGGAGTATGGACGAACCAGTCAATGCCCATGTTCAGCAGGGAAGCAATTACAGAAGCCACACCTTCTTCCTTCTGCAACCCTCAATGACCATGCTCACAGAGGGCTAGAGAATGGGAAAGCTATCATGGGAGGGGGTGGGTTATGGAGATTGGGTGGTGGGAATTGTGTGCAGTTGTACCCCTCCTACCTTATGTTTTTGTTCATTAATCCTTTCTTAAATAAAAAATTTTAAAAAAAGAAACAAAACAAAACAAAAACAACAAAAAAGAAGTCACTGGAGTGGTGGGGTTGTGCAGGTACCAAGCTCCAGTGATAACCCTAGTGAAAAAGAAATTGAAAAAGTTGCCTTTAATGATCACAGTTGCTTGACTATCACAGTTAATTTTCCTGTTTTTTTTTTTTTTTGTTTGTTTGTTTGTTTTCTCTTTCTCTCTCATGGACTTTGGAAAACTGGGAACTGGAACTCAATAAGCCATTTTCTTCTGTGGTCACTAGAACTCCACTTATATATTGATTCTTCATATCTCATTCTCACCCCTCCATGATTTTATGTGGTAGCTCCCATGTGTCCTAATGAGACTTTCTAAGAAGACTGCTCATGATTCAACTCATTAAAAGCAAGACTAGGAAAGGAACAGGCAGAAATATACACTTTTGAAAGATATAGAGTTTTTTTTTTTTCAAGTTTGATATAAGCATAGCTACTCAAGCCTCAAGGAAACCAAGAGTCACTTCTGATAAATATGGCTTCTGTTAATCAACCTTCAGAATAATTATGTTCTTTACTCGAATGTCTCCTTTCAGTTTTCATTCTCTAAAAACACCACGTTTGAGTGTCAAATATCCCTGGAATTATATTTCACTTCCTTTGTTCAACTGTTCATAGTTGCCCAGCACTGATTTAAATACTCTGTACATTCTGAACAATAATAGTAAGGAACAAGAAGGCAAAGTAGAAATAGCTTCTCCTTTCAAGAACAGTGGGTTTTTGGTTAGTGAGATACCTGAGAAAGCAGAGAGAACTTGCACTTGTCTTTGACTCATAGATGTTATGGTTCTTCTTAGTAAGAACTCTGCCAAGATCATCCCCCTGTATGAAAGACACAATTACACACCATCAAACATGTGGAGGAGCAGGCAAGTGACAGAGAGTTTTGTAAGTCCTCAAGTTAGGGGTTATGACAAGTTGTTGGACATTTTCCTAAATTTAGAGCCCCTTAACCACATTGAGGTTTGAATGTCATTAACTCTTGGCTAAGTTCTCCTGCCTAATTCAGAGAACAAAGTGCTGCTAAAACCTATAAAAAGGGCATCTCAAATTTCAAACAGCTTACAAAAAAAAAAAAGAAGAAGAAGAAAAGAAAAAAACATTTAATGAGTTAAGAGTAATTGAATCAGAAACATATGGATTAAATTTGCCTTGAAATTCACAGACAATTGATATTAAGGATAAAGTCAATCAGCAAACAGCCCCTCCCCTGTCCAAAAAAAAAAAAAGACTTGCTGATTCCAATATTTAAAGACCAACAAGTGATATCCAGTAACCCCTCATTTTCAGTGATTTTTCTTTTTTTGTAGAGTTTTGTGGTTTCAGTGATAATGTATTGATGTGTCAGTAATTGGTGACTTGGTAGAAGTATTCCCTTTAGTTTTTAATAGAGACAGAGACATAAGTAGGGGAAGAGAGAGGGGAGAGAGAGAGAGAGAGAGAGAGAGAGAGAGAGAGAGAGAGAGAGAGAGATGGAAGAGAAGAGAAGAGAAGAGAAGAGAAGAGAAGAGAAGAGAAGAGAAGAGAGAGAAGAGGAGAGGAGAGGAGAGGAGAGGAGAGGAGAGAAGAGAAGAGAAGAGAAGAGAAGAGAAGAGAAGAGAAGAGAAGAGAAGAGAAGAGAAGAGAAGAGAAGGGAAGGGAAGGGAAGGGAAGAGAAGAAGTCTACTATATCAAAGTCTTCTCCAGTAAGGTAGGGGTAAGGTTTGAACCTGGGCTAAGCACATGGCAGAACAGTGCATTATCCAGGTGAGCTATTTCACTGGTCTTCACTGGAAGCATTCAAGTCAACCAGCTTACATAATTGTAATCTCTAGTTAACAATATGTTCTGCTTTATATATTAACTCTTTTTCAACCTCCAGGTTCCAAATGATATCATGATGCTGATCCCACCATGTGTCTTAGAGCTCTGCCTCCCCAGATCCCTGTCCCACTAGGGAAAGAGAGAGACAGGCTGGTAGTATGGACCAACTTGCCAATGCCCATATTCAGTGGAGAAGCAATTACAGAAGTCAAACCTTCTATCTTCTGCACTCCACAATGATCCTGGGTCCACGCTCCCAGAGGGATAAAGAATAGGAAAGTTAACAAAGGAGGGGATTGGATATGGAGCTCTGGGGGTGGGCATTGTGTGGAAATGTGTCCCTCTTAACCTATGGTCTTGTCAATCTTTCCATTTTATAAATAAAAATTAAAAAAAGAAAGAAAAAGACACATGGCAGTACTGTTGCACCATTTATGCAGTCGCCCCATACAGGAGGCAGCTGAAGGCTAGAACCCAAATCTTTGTTTATAGTAAAGTGCTTGCTCTGTTTAGTGAGGTATCTCCTAGTCCCTTAATCATTTTTATTTATTTATTTATTTATTTAAAAAGGGAGACATTAACAAAAGCATAGGATAGGAGGGGTACAACTCCATACAATTCACACCACCCGATCTCTGTATCCCATCCCATCCCCTCCCCTGATAGCTTTCCCATTCTCTATCCCTCTGGGAGTATGGAACCAAGGTCATTGTTGGTTGCAGAAGGTGGAAGGTCTGGCTTCTGTAATTGCTTCCCCACTGAACATGGGCATTGACTGGTCAGTCCATACTCCCAGTCTGCCTCTCTCTTTTTCAAGTAAGGTGGGTCTCTGGGGAAGCAGAGCTCCAGGACACATTGGTGGGGTTTTATGCCTAGGGAAGTCCTGTTGGCATCATGGTAACATCTGGAACCTGGTGGCTTAAAAGAGAGTTAACATACAAAGCCAAACAAATTGTTGAATAATTATGGACCTAAAGGCTGGAATAGTGCAGATGAAGTGTTAGGGGGAACTCACTGAAGACTATTGTGCACTTTTGCTTTCAGGTATATATTTTGCCCTAGCTTATGGATACATGTGAACGTATGCTGTATCTCAGGGGACCTGGTATGTCTAGGTTTTGGGACTTTGTTAGGAAGTGAACCACCTGGAATGGAATTAGAGAATACTATGAAAGGAAAGGACTCACCCAAGTAATGAAGCTGAAGGACTGTCATTCCAAGTCTGATGTCTCTGGACACAGTCTGAGAGAAGCATGCTGAGGTGGTACTCCTTGCACTGATTAGGTTGGAATCGGCGGATGCAATATTATTTGATATGTTGAGAGAAGCATGCAGGAAAGTGTGCCCCACCCTAAGGTTCCAGGACTGGGGGAAATATAGGCTCTATAGTGGAAATATGGGGTTGCTGCTGTCTTAGGGTTCAAGAAGATAATAGATAGCTATTGTTATCATCACATTATTTGGTAATTGGGTTAACTTTGAAAAGTCCCCTTGTTAGGATTTGCTGTATAATACCCAATGTCTATGCCACCGGTTACTTCTGTTCTCCCTTGTCTAGGCTTTTGAGAGAGTCAACATATCAAAGACTCAGCCTATGTATTAAAAATATTGAGTCTGAAGTGGGAGGAGCGGAGGGAAGATGGTGGACTGAGAAGCTGCTAGTGGCTTGAGCTCTGATCACATCTTCTGGAAGCGGTAGGATTTTCTGCCTTTTGCAAGCCAGTCAATAAGCTGTCCTAGCAGTGACACCAAGGAGGTGACTATAACCTAATTTGGGTTAAGAATTAGAGTAGAGGTGGCGCGGACTAGCAGGCTGCGGCAGGCAAGGCCGGTGCGCCGGGCATTGTCCTCGGCCTGGGAAGGAGGCTCCTCTGCTGGTTGTAGAGCGCTGCTGGGTGGCCGGCAGAGGACCGGGAGGGAGTACTGTAGCTCAGGGGCTTTCTCTTGGGAGTCTCCGGGGACCACTGCGACCCTGAGGGCGGATCCAAGGACATCCTTGAGTACAGCTCTCATTGGATCAAAAGGACTTGGAGCTAGTTTTCATCTTTGAGAAATCCTTTAAAAAAGCTTCAGGGGGGGGGGGGGTTTCCCAGAAGATGGCGGACTGAGAAGCTGCTAGTGGCTGAGCTCTGACCACATCTCCTGGAAACAGTAGGATTTTCTGCCTTTAGCAGGCCAGCCAATAAGGGGTCCTAGCGGCAACACCAAGGAGGTGAATATAACTTAATTTGGGTTAAGAATTAGAATAGGGAAAAAAAGGGAAAATAAAAAAGGAAAAAAAAATTTTTTTCTTCCTTTTAATTTTCAAGCATACCTACTTCCCGCCCCCCCATAACCAGTCCTTTTCTTTTATTAAAATTTTTTTTAAATTTTATTTATTTATTTTCCCTTTTGTTGCCCTTGTTGTCTTTTTATTGTTGTTGTAGTTATTATTGTTGTTGTTATTGATGTGGTTGTTATTGGATAGGACAGAGAGAAATGGAGAGAGGAGGGGAAGACAGAGGGGGGAGAGAAAGATAGACACCTGCAGACCTGCTTCACCGCCTGTGAAGCAACTCCCCTGCAGGTGGGGAGCCGGGGGCTGGAACCCAAATCCTTACGCTGGTCCTTGAGCTTTGCGCCACCTGAGCTTAACCCACTGCGCTACCGCCTTACTCCCAACCAGTCATTTTCTTTACCAAATTCCTGTCCCACCAGGGAATATCATTAATGCTAAGTTTATACCCTTCTGAAACCTCTGGCCTTTTTTCTTTCTAAGTAGCCAACCCCACCCCCCACCTCACCATGCATAGCTAATTAAATAATTAAAAATAAATACATTAAAAAACCCTTTCCTTTCACTGCCCTTTTATGACTGTTCTTTTTCTTATCTTTTTCTTTTTTTATCTCTCTCTCTTTTTTTTCTTTTCTTTTTCTCATTCTTGTCATCCCTTCTTCCTTAATCCTACAGCTTCCAAAGTCACAGCCCCCAGCCCCCACACCAACAAACAGTGTGCTTTTTTGAATTCACCGATATATTTGGGAATTTCCTTTCACTGCTCTTTAATTACAGCTCTTTTTCTTTTTTTTTATTTTTAATTTTTTTATTTAAGAAAGGATTAGTGAACAAAAGCATAAGGTAGGAGGGGTACAATTCCACACAATTCCCACCACCCAATCCCCATAACCCACCCCCTCCCATGGTAGCTTTCCCATTCTCTCTCCCTCTGGGAGCATGGACCCAGGGTCGTTGAGGGTTGCAAAAGGTAGAAGGTCTGGCTTCTGTAATTGCTTCCCCGCTGAACATGGGCATTGACTGGTTGGTCCATACCCCCAGTCTGCCTCTCTCTTTCCCTAGTAGGGTGTGTCTCTGGGGAAGCTGAGCTCCAGGACACATTGGTGGGGTCTTCAATCCAGGGAAGCCTAGACAGCATCCTGGTGGCATCTGGAACCTGGTGATTGAAAAGAGAGTTAACATATGAAGCCAAACAATTTGTTGAGCAATCATGGATCCCAAGCTTGGAATAGTGGAGAGGAAGTGTTAGGGAGGTACTCACTGCAAACTCTAGTGTAATCCTGCTTTCAGGTATATATTTTGCAGTAGTTTATGGATACGTGTGAACATAAGCTCTCTCTCACAGAAAATGGTGTATATCTAGGTTATGGGACTTTGTTAGAAAGTGAACTACTCTTTTTCTTATATTTTCCCTTTTCTCTCACTTGTCTCTCCCTCTCTCTCTCTCTTTTTTTTTAATCTTGTAATACACTTCTTCCTTCTTCTTTGTCTTTCTGAATTTGTGAATTATTTTGGGGAAGAAATCTAACTCAGAGTGGACTCTCTATGTGTGTATCTCTGCTCTAGTTCCCTTTCCCCTCTTGTTACCCCTAGAATATACAGTGGATAGTAGATTTGCATAACTGTCTATTCTTGCTATCCTTTCTTTCTTTTCTCTTTCTTCACTGGGATTTGGTTACTATTTTTTCACGGACTGGAAAAATTGTTTGGCTAACTGGTAATGATCAAACTATTCAATACTTGCTTCAGTTGCTACTGTAATTCCTGAGGTTGGTGAGTGCAATTGTCATAAAGGTATTTAGTACAGTGTTACTTGTACTCAAGACACAACAACTGAGGAACAACAGAGCATAAAAAAAGAAACACATAAATCAAAAAAATGGGTAGATCAAAAACAAATAAAACTGCTACTCCAATGAATGAAGACAAGAGCCCAGAAGAAACTACAAATCAGCCAGAAGTAACCATAGATAAGAAAAGTATGCAAGCAATAATAAACTTATTAATCACAGAAATGAAAACAACATTGGAGGAAAGGAATGGCAGTATTAGGGAAACAACAGTTGAGACCCCCAAGGAAAATACTGATTATCTTGAGACAATTAGAGAACTGAAAGCTGAAATAGCTGTAATGAAGAAAGAAGCTGAGGCAAGGGAAAGCAGACTAGCAAAAGCAGAAAACAGAATTAGTCAGACAGAGGATGAGCTAGAGAAAACGAAGAAAGAGGTGAAAGAGCTTAAAAAGAGATTGAGAGACACTGAAAACAACAACAGAGACATATGGGATGATCTCAAAAGGAGTAACATTCGTATAATTGTCCTGCCAGAGGAAGAAAGAGAGGAAGGGGAAGCAAACATTCTAGAGGAAATAATAGAAGAAAATTTTCAGACCTGAATAACAGAAAGGACATCAAGATTCAAGAGGCACAAAGAGTACCAAACAGAATCAACCCAGAGCTGAAGACACCAAGACACATCATAGTCACAATGAGAAGAAGTAAGGATAACGAAAGGATCCTAAAGGCTGCAAGAGAAAAACAAAATGTCACATACAAGGGAAAACCCATAAGATTATCTGCAGAATTCTACACTCAAACTCTAAAAGCCTGAAGGGAATGGCAAGATATCTATCGAGCCCTGAATGAAAAAGGGTTTCAACCAAGGATAATATATCCTGCTAGACTTTCATTGAAACTAGATGGAGGGATCAAAACCTTCTTAAATAAACAACAGTTAAAGGAGGCAACCATCACCAAGCCGGCCCTGAAAGAGGTTCTAAAAGACCTCTTATAAACAAGAACATCACTATAATACTGGAAACATATCAGAGCAAACAAATTTTTTTGAACAATGGCACTACAATACATTAAATCCATAATATCAATAAATGTCAGTGGCTTAAACTCACCCATCAAAAGGCACAGAGTGGGGGGATGGATCAGAAAACATGACCCAACCATATGCTGCTTGCAAGAATCCCATCTGTCACAACAAGATAAACACAGACTTAAAGTGAAAGGATGGAAAACTATCATATAGGCTAACGGACCACAAAAAAGGGCAGGAACAGCCATTCTCATCTCAGACACGATAGATTTTAAATTAAATAAAGTAATAAAAGATAGGCAAGGACATTACATAATGATTAGAGGATCAATAAGCCAAGAAGACTTAACAAATATTAACATCTATGCACACAATGAGGAACCATCTAAATACATCAAGCACCTACTGAAAGAATTTCAAAAATACATCAATAATAATACAATAATAGTGGGAGACTTCAATACCCCACTCTCACACTTAGACAGATCAACAAAGCAGAGAACCAATAAAGATACAAGAGAATTGAATGAAGAGATTGACAGACCTCTTGGACATTTTCAGAGTCCTTCACCCCAAAAAACTGGAATACATCTTCTTTTCAAATCCACATAACACATACTCAAGGATAGACCACATGTTAGGCCACAAAGACAGCATCAATAAATTCAAGAGCATTGAAATCATCCCAAGTATCTTCTCAGACCACAGTGGAGTAAAACTAACATTTAACAACAAACAGAAAATTATTAAAGTCACAAAATTTGGAAACTAAACAACATACTCCTTAAGAACCACTGGGTCAGAGCATTCAAACGTTCCTGGAAACTAATGAAAATGAAGACACAACCTATCAAAATATTTGGGACACAGCTAAAGCAGTACTGAGATGGAAACTTATAGCCATACAATCACATATTAAACAATAAGAAGAAGCTCAAATGAACGACCTTACTGTACAACTCAAGGACTTAGAGGAAGAGGAACAAAGGAACCCTAAAGCAACCAGGAGGATAGAAATCACTAAAGTTAGAGCAGAAATAAACAACATCGAAAATAAAAGAACCATACAAAAGATCAATGAAGCCAAATGTTGGTTCTTTGAAAGATTAAACAAAATTGACAAACCCCTAGCCAGACTCACCAAACAAAAAAGAGAGAAGACTCAAATTAATAGAATTGTAAACGGTGGAGGAGATATCACAACTGACACCACAGAAATCCAGAGAATCCTGCGAAACTTCTATAAAGAACTATATGCCACCAAGCTAGAGAATCTGGAAGAAATGGAACAATTCCTAGAAACATATGCCCTTCCAAAACTGAAGCAAGAAGAACTACAAAATCTAAATGCAACAATCACAGACAAAGTAATTGAAACCGTTATTAAGAATCTCCCCAACAACAAAAGTCCTGGACCAGATGGCTTCACAAACGAATTCTACAAATCTTTCAGGAAACAGTTAATACCCATACTTCTTAAGCTATTCCATAAGATTGAAGAAACAGAAATACTCCCTTCCACCTTCTATGGAGGCAATATCACCAAAAGCTGATAGGGACAGAACAAAAAAGGAAAACTACAGACCAAAATCTCTGATGAACATAGATGCCAAAATATTAAACAAGATCTTGGCCAACAGGATACAGCAACATATAAAAAAGATTGTTCATCATGACCAAATGGGATTCATCCCAGGAATGCAAGGCTGGTTCAACATCCGTAAGTCAATCAATGTCATTCACCACATCAATAAAAGCAAAGCCAAAAACCACATGATTATCTCAATAGATGCAGAGAAAGCCTTTGACAAGATCCAACACCCATTCATGTTCAAAACTCTACCAAAAATGGGAATAGATGGGAAATTCCTCAAGATAGTGGAGTCTATATATAGCAAACCTAAAGCCAACCTCATACTCAATGAACAGAAGCTGAAAGCATTCCCCCTCAGATCGCGGACTAGACAGGGCTGTCCACTGTCACCGTTACTCTTCAACATAGTATTGGAAGTTCTTGCCATAGCAATCAGGCAAGAGAAAGAAATCAAAGGAATACAGATTGTAAGGGAAGAAGTCAAGCTCTCACTATTTGCAGATGATATGATAGTATACACAGAAAGACCTAAAGAATCCAGCAGAAAATTTCTGGAAGTTATTAGGCAATATAGCAAGGTATCAGGCTCCAAAATCAATGTACAAATATCAGTGGCATTTCTTTATGCAAACACTAAATCTGAAGAAGAAGACATCCAGAAATCACTCCCATTTACTGTTTCAGCAAAATCAATCAAATACCTAGGAATAAAGATGACCAAAGAAGTGAAAGACTTGTATGCTGAAAACTATGAGTCACTACTCAAGGAAATAGAAACTGATACCAAGAAATGGAAAGATATCCCATGCTCATGGATTGGAAGAATAAATATCATCAAAATGAATATTCTCCCCAGAGCCATATACAAATTTAATGCAATACCCATCAAAGTTCCACCAAGCTTCTTTAAGAGAATAGAAAAAAACACTACAATCATTTATCTGGAACCTGAAAACACCTAGAATTGCCAAAACCATCTAGAGGAAAAGAAAGAGAAATGAAGGCATCACACTCCCAGTCCTTAAACTGTATTATAAAGCCATCATCATCAAAACAGCATGGTACTGGAACAAAAATAGGCACATAGACCAGTGGAACAGAATTGAAAGCCCAGAAGTAAATCCCAACACCTATGGACATCTAATCTTTGATAATGGGGCCCAAAGGATTAAATGGGAAAAGGAGGCTCTCTCTAATAAATGGTGCTGGGAAAACTGGGTTGAAACATGCAGAAGAATGAAATTGAACCACTTTATCTCACCAGAAACAAAAATCAACTCCAAATGGATCAAAGACCTAGATGTCATACCAGAACCAATCAAATACTCAGAGGAAAACATTAGTAAAACACTTTCCCACCTACACCTCAAGGACATCTTTGATGAATCAAACCCAATTGTAAGGAAGACTAAAGCAGAAACAAACCAATGGGACTACATCAAATTGAAAAGCTTCTGCACATCCAAAGAAACTATTAAACAAACAGAGAGACCCCTCACAGAATGGGAGAAGATCTTCACATGCCAGACATCAGACAGGAAACTAATCACCAAAATATATAAAGAGCTCAGCAAACTTAGCACCAAAAAAGCAAATGACCCCATCCAAAAATGGGCAGAGGATATGAACAAAACTTTCACCTCAGAGGAGATCCTAAAGGCTAACAAACATATGAAAAACTGCTCTAGGTCACTGATTGTCAGATAAATGCAAATTAAGACAACCCTAAGATACCACCTCACTCCTGTAAGAATGGCATACATCAAAAAGGACAGCAGCAATAAATGCTGGAGAGTATGTGGGGACAGAGGAACCCTTTTACATTGCTGGTGGGAATGTAAATTGGTACAGCCTCTGTGGAGAGCAGTCTGGAAAACTCTCACAAGGCTAGACATGGACCTTCCATATGATCCAGTAATTCCTCTCCTGGGGTTATACCCCAAGGAATCCATAACACCCAACCAAAAAAAGGTGTGTACTCCTATGTTCATAGCAGCACAATTTATAATAGCTAAAATCTGGAAGCAACCCAGGTGCCCAACAACAGATGAGTGGGTGAGAAAGCGGTGGTATATATACACAATGGAATACTATGCAGCTATCAAGAACAATGAACCCACCTTCTCTGACCCATCTTGGACAGAGCTAGCAGGAATTATGTTAAGTGAGCTAAGTCAGAAAGATAAAGATGAGTAGGGGATGATCCCACTCATCAACAGAAATTAACTAAGAAGATCTGAAAGGGAAACTAAAAGCAGGACCTGACCAAATTGTAAGTAGGGCACCAAAGTAAAAACCCTGTGGTGAGGAGTAGACATGCAGCTTCCTGGGACAGTGGGGTGTGGGAATGGGTGGGAGGGATGGGTCATAGTCTTTTGGTGGTGGGAATGGTGTTTATGTACACTCCTAGCAAAATGTAGACATATAAATCAGTAGTTAATTAATATGAGAGGGGGAAAATCAATTGTATGTCTCAAAGTTTTTCAAAACACAAACTGAATCTTTTTAATATATAGGCTGTGTATTTGATATGCAGACTCTCTCAAAAGCCTAGACCAAGTAGATTAGAAGCATCCAATAGCACAGCTATATACAAGATACTGGATACTGTACAGCAAACCCTAACAAATGGACTTTTCAAAGTTAACCCAATTACCAAATAATGTGATGATAACATTAACTATCCATTGTCTTTTTGAACCCTAAGACAGCAGGAACCTCACATCTCCACTATAGAGCCCTTACTTCCCTTAGTCCTGCAACCCTTGGATAGGGCCCACTTTCCCGTATGCCTCTCCCAATCCATACCAAATAATATTGCATCCGCCGATCACAACCTAACCAATGCAACGATTGCCACCTCAACATGCTTCACCTCAGACTGTGTCCAGAGACTTCATGTGTGGAATGACAACACTTCAGCTTCATTACTCAGGTGAGACCTTTCCTTTTATAGTACACTCTAATTTCATCTCAGGTGGTTCACTATGTAACAAAGTCCCATAACCTAGATATACACCAGTTTCTGTGAGAGAGAGCTTATGTTCACATGTATCCATATACTACTGCAAAATATATACCTGAAAGCAGAAGTACACTAGAGTTTGCAGTGAGTACCTCCCTAACACTTCCTCTCCACTATTCCAAGCTTTGGTTCCATGATTGTTCAACAATTTGTTTTGCTTCGTATGTTAACTCTCTTTTCAATCACCAGATTCCAGATGCCACCAGGATGCTGGCCAGGCTCCCTGGATTGAAGACCCCACCAATGTGTCCTTGAGCTCAGCTTCCCCAAAGACACACCCTACTAGGGAAAGAGAGAGGCAGACTGGGATTATGGACCGACCAGTCAACGCCCATGTTCAGCGGGGAAGCAATTACAGAAGCCAGACCTTCTACCTTCTGCAACCCTCAATGACCCTGGGTCCATGCTCCCAGAGAGATAGAGAATGGGAACGCTATCAGGGGAGGGGGTGGGTTATGGAGATTGGGTGGTGGGAATTATGTGGAGTTGTACCCCTCCTACCCTATGGTTTCGTTAATTAATCCTTTCTGAAATAAAAAAAATAAAAAATAAAAAAATATTCAGTCCGTGTTTTAAAAAGTTTGAGACATACAATTTTCCCCTCTCATATTAATTAAATAGTGATTTATATGACTACAAATTAATAGGAGTGTACATAAACACCATTCCCACCACCAAAAGACTGTGTTCCACCCCACCCCCCACCACCCTGGGAAGCAAAATGTCCACTTTTACCCTCACCCCAGGGTTTTTACTTTGGTGCCCTACTCCAGATTTACTCAAATCCTGCTCTGTCTGCTTTTAGTTTCCCTTTCTGTTCTTCTTTCTCAACTTCTGTTGATGAGTCGGATCATCCCATACTTATCTTTATCTTTCTGACTTAGCTCACTTAACATAATTCCTTCTAGCTCTGTCCAAGATAGGTCAGAGAAGGTGGGTTCATTGTTCTTAATAGCTACATAGTATTCCACTGTGTATATATTCCACAGCTTTCTCAGCCACTCAAATGTTGTTGGGCACCTGGGTTGCTTCAAGGTTTTAGCTATTATGAATTGTGCTGCTATGAACATAGGCATGCACAAACTGTTTTGGTTGGGCATTATGGAATCCTTGGGGTATATGCCCAGGAGAGGAATTGCTGGGTCATATGGAAGGTCAATGAGAGAGGTCAAGGCCTTGTGAGAGTTCTCCATACTGCTCTCCAGAGAGGCTGGACCAATATAGATTACCACCAGCAGTGCAGAAGGCTTCCTCTGTCCCTACAGCCTCTCCGACATGTATTGCCACTGTCCTTTTTGATATACACCATTCTCACAGCAGTGAGATATTTCAGTATTGTCTTTATTTGCATTTCTCTGACAATCAGCAGCCTGGAGCAATGTTTCATATGTTTCTAAGCTTTTTTGATCTGCTCTAAAGTGAATGTTTTGTTCATACCCTCTGCCCATTATTAGATGGGGTCATGTGGGTTTTTGTTGCTAAGTTTGTTGATCTCTTTGTATATTTTGGTGATTAGTCTCTTGTCTGATGTATGGCATGTGAAGATCTTCTCCCATTCTGTGATAGGTCTCTTTGTTTGTGTGATACTTTCTTTGGCTTTGTAGAAGCTTTTCACCTTGATGTAGTGCCATTGTTCTGTTTCTGCGTTAGTCTTCCTTGCAATTGGGTTTGTTTCATAAAAGATGTCCTTGAGTTTTAGGTGGGAAAGTGTTCCAACAATGTTTTCCTCTAAGTATTTGATAGTTTCTGGTCTAACATCCAAGTCCTTGATCTATTTGGAGTTGATTTTTGTTTCTGATGAGATAAGGTGGTTCAGTTTCATTCTTCTGCATGTTACAACCCAGTTTTCCCAGCACCATTTATTGAAGAGAGCCTCCTTATTCAATTTAATCCTTTGGGCCCCCTTATCAAAGATTAGATGTCCATAGGTGTGGGGGGTTATTTCTGGGCTTTCAATTCTGTTCCATTGGTCTGTGTGCCTCTTTTGGTTCCAGTACCAGGCTATTTTTATTATGATGGCCTTATTATATAGTTTGAGATCTGGGAGTGTGATACCTGCATTTCTGTTTCTTTTCCTCAAGGTGGTTTTGGCAATTCTAGGTGTTTTCTGCTTCCAGGTAAATGACTGTAGTTTTTGTTCTATGCTCTTAAAGAAGCTTGGTGGAACTTTGATGGGTGCCACATTAAATTTGTATATGATTCTGGGGAGAATATTCATTTTGATGATATTTAGTCTTCCAATCCGTGACCATGGGGTGTCTTTCCATTTCTTAGTATCAGTTTCTATTTCATTGTATAGTGACTCATAGTTTTCAGTATTGAAGTCTTTCACTTCTTTGGTCAGCTTTATTCGTAGGTATTTTAATGATTTTGCTGAACAGTGAATGGGAGTGATTTCCGGATGTCTTCTTCTTCAGATTTAATGTTTGCATAAATAAAACTAATTTTTATACATTGATTTTATAGCCTGACACCTTGCTATATTGCCTAATAACTTCCAGTAGTTTTCTCCTGGATTCTTTATGTTTTTCTATGCATACTATCTTATCATCTGCAAAATGTGACAGCATGACTTCTTCCCTTTCCATCTTTATTCCTTTGATTTCATTCTCCTGCCTGATTGCTATGGCAAGAATTTCCAATACTATGTTGAAGAGTGATGGTGATAGTGGACAGCCCTGTGTAGTCCCTGATATGAGGGGGAATGCTTTCAGCTTCTGTCTCTTGAGTATGATGTTGGCTGTAGATTTGCTATATATGGACTCCACTATCTTGAGGAATTTCCCACTCTATTCCCATTTTTTGTGGTGTTTTAAGCATGAATGGGTGTTGGATTTTGTCAAAGGCTTTCTATGCATTTATTGAGATAATCATGTGGTTTTTTTGTTTTGCTTTTATTGATATAGGGAATGACACTGATTGACTTACATATGTTAAACCAGCCTTGCATTCATGGGATAAATCCCACTTGGTTGTGATGAACAATCTTTTTGATATACTGCTGTATCTTCTTGGCCAGGATCTTGTTTGATATTTTGGCATCTATGTTCATCAGAGATACTGGTGTATAGTTTTCCTTTTTTGTTGTGTCCCTATCTGCTTTTGGTATCAGGGTGATGTCAGCTTCATAGAAGGTAGAAGGGAGTATTCCTGTTTCTTTGATCTTGTGGGAAAGCTCTAGAAGTATGGGTATAAACTGCATCCTGAAGGTTTTGTAGAATTCATTTATGAAGCCATCTGGTCCAGGACTCTTTTTGTAGAGGAGATTCTTGATAACAATTTCGATTTCTTTGTCTGTGATTGGTGTATTTAGGTTTTGTAGTTCTGCTTGGTTTAGTTTTGGAAGGGCATATGTTTCTAGGAATTCTTCCATTTCTTCCAGATTTTCTAGCTTGGTGGCATATAGTTCTTCAAAGAAGTTTCACATGATTTTCTGGATTTCTGTGGTGTCAGTTTTGATATCTCCTCTATTGTTTATGATTCTATTAATTTGAGTGTTCTTTTTTTTTTTAGTTAGTCTAGCTAGGGGATTGTCAATCTTGTTTAATTTTTCAAAGAACCAATATTTGGCCTCATTGATCTTTTGTATTGTTCTCTTATTTTCTATGTTGTTTATTTCTGCCCTAATTTTAGTGACTTCTGTACTTCTGGTTGCTTTAGGGTTTTTTGTTCCTCTTCCTCTAATTCATTAAGGCGTGCAGTAAGGTTGTTTATTTGGGCTTTTTCTTTTTTTTTTTTTTTTAAAGATGTGACTCTATGGCTATGAGTTTCCCTCTCAGTACTGCTTTAGCTGTGTCCTAAATATTTTGATAGCTTGTGTCTTCATTTTCTTTTGTTTCCAGGAACATTTGAATTTCTTGCTTGAGTGTCTCTCTGACCCAGTGGCTTTTAAGCAGTATGTTGTTTAGTTTCCAAATTCTGTGTCTTTTTGTAATTTTCTGTTTGTTGTTCAATGTACCTTTACTCCACTGTAGTCTGAAAAGGTACTTGGGATGACTCTAATGCTCTTGACTTTGTTAATGCTATCTTTGTAGCCTAACGTGTGGTCTATCCTTGAGTATGAGTTGTGTGGATTTGAAAAGAATGTGTATTTTGTTTTTGGGTGAAGAACTCTGAACATGTCCAGGAGTTCTAGTCTGTCCATCTTCATTTGATTCTCTTGTTTCTTTGTTGATTCTCTGCTTCGTTGATCTGCCTAAGTTTGAGAGTGCGGTGTTAAAGTCTCCCACTATTATTGTACTACTATTGATGTATTTGTAGTTCTTTCAGTAGGTGTTTTATGTATTTAGATGGTCCCTCATTGGGTGCATAGACATTAAAAATTGTTAAGTCTTCTTGAATGACTGATCCTTTAATGATTATGTAATGACCTTGCTTATCTTTTATTACTTTATTTAATTTAAAATTTATTGTTACAGAGATGAGAATGGCTGTTTCTGCCCCTTTTTATGGTCCATTAACCAGTATGATAGTTTTCCATCCTTTCACTTTAGGTCTGTTTTTATCTTTTTGGGTCAGATGGGATTCTTGCAAGCAGCATATGGTTGGATTATGGTTTCTGATCCATCCTCCCACTCGATGCCTTTTGATGGGAAAGTTTAAGCCATTGGCATTTACTGATATTATGGATTTAATGTATTGTAGTGCCATTATAAGCTAAGTATTATAGTGATGTTCTTGTTTATAAAAGGTCATTTAGAACCTCTTTCAGGGAAGGTTTGGTGATGGTTTCCTCCTTTAACTGTTGTCTGTCTGAGGATATTATGTTCCCTCCATCTAGTTTGAATGAAAATTTAGCATGATATACTATCTTTGATTGAAATGCTTTTTCATTCAGGTCTCGATAGAGATATTGCCATTCTCTCTGGCTTTTAGAGTTTGAGTGGAGAAGTCTGCTGATAGTCTTATGGGTTTTCCCCTGTATGTGGCTTTTTGTTTTTCTCTTGAAGCCTTTAGGATCCTTTCTTTCTCCTTACTTATTTTCATTGTAACTATATTGTGTCTTGGTGTCTTCAGGTCTGGGATGATTCTGTTTGGGGCTCTCTGGGCCTCTTGAATCTTAATGTCCTTTCTGTTGTTCAGGTCTGGGACACTTTCTTCTATAATTTCCTCTAGAGTGTTTACTTCCCCTTTCTCTCTTTCTTCCTCTGGCAGGCCAATTATATGGATGTTACTTCTTTTGAGATCATCCCATATGTCTCTGTTATTGTTTTCAATGTCTCTCAATCTGTTTTTGAGCTCTTTTACCTCTTTCTTAGTTTTCTATAGCTCATACTATGTCTGGTTAATTCTGTTTTCTGCTTCTGTTAGTCTGTTTTTCCTTCCCTCAGCTTCTTTCTTCAGTTCAGCTATTTCAGCTTTAAGTTCTCTAATTGCCTCAAGGTAGCTATGATTTTCCTTGAGGGTCTCATCTGTTGTTTCCCTATTTCTGCTAGACCTTTCTTCCATAGTTGTCTTTCTGTGATTATTAAGTTTACTATTGCTTGCATTCTTTTCTTGTCTATGGTTACTTATGACTGATTTGCAGTTTCTTCTGGGCTCCTGTCTTCACTCATTGCAGTAGCAGTTTGATTTGCTCTTGGTTTAACCATTTTTTTTATTGATGTGTTATCTATTTTTATGTTCTCTTGTTCTCTAGTTGTTGTGTTTTGACTACAAGCCACGCTATACTAAATACCTTTATGACAGATGCAGTCACCAACCTTTGAAATTACAATAGTAACTGAAGCAAGGATTGAAGTTTAACCAATACCAGTTAGACAAGCAATACTTCCAGTTCAAGAAAAAATAGCAACCAGATCCAAATGAAAAATAAAGAGACAGGGGAAAATGGATATCAAGAATAGACTGTTATGCAAATATACAGTCCACTGTAAATTCTAGGGGTAGCAAGAGAAGAAAGGGAAGTAGAGAAGAGACACACACAAAGAGAGTCCACTCTGAGTCAGATTTCTTTCACAAAATAATTCACAAACAAGTATCAGTGAATTGAGAAAGCAGAAGAAGGAGGAAGGAACAAAAGAAGACAAGAATGAGAAAAAGAAAGAAAAGAAAAAAGAAAAAAATAAGTGAAAGGAGAGAGGCTTTTTTTTTTTAATTAGCTAGGAGGAGGGAGAAGGTGGAGAGTGGATAGGGGATGTAGTAGAGTGAAACAAGTTCCTCTCATAATGGATAGGAAACCCAGTCACCTAGCAATAGAAAATACACGAAAAGTTAATTTTGGTCAACCTGAAGGAGGCGGGGGAAAGGGACACATATATAATTTATTATAATTGTAATAATAAAATAGAACAGAGTAAAAAACACTAACAGTCAGTCTGCAGCTTGGATGGCTCCCAATTGGCTCAGGCAGCCTGAGCAAAGACAGCCAATTGTTAAACAAAACAAAACAAAAACAACAAAACAAAACAAACAAACAAACAAACAAAACCCTCCAGGTAGTCTTTCCCAGGCGGAGTGAGGCTCTGATTGGTCAGATATATTGTCACTCCAATTGAGCTTGAAAAGAAAATAAAGAGCAAAAGGAATCAGAAAGGGAAAGGATTGGAATCAATTCACTCCTGGTGAGCCAGGAATCTTGGTAAAGAAAAAAGCTCAACGGGAAACCCTGCTAGTAGCAGCTCTCCAGCCCCTGGGGGAGAGGGTGCTCTTCAGAAATAATAATAAAAAAATTCCTTTCTTTTCTTTCTGTTTTCTGATCCAAATTGAGTTATAGTCACCTCCTTGATGTCACACTTAGGACTCCTTATTCACTGTCCTGCTGACAGCCAGGTATCCTAAGCTTTCCATCGGTTGTTGTTGGAGCTCATGCCAGCAGCTGCCTCCAAGTTGTCATCTTGGCTCCACCCCCCTTAGTAATTTTTTTTTAAGTTTAGCATCAGTAAATAAATTCATTGTTGTAAAGCCAAAAAAGAAAAGAAGTGTAATTTCACTGTGCAATACCTTATTCATCTACAAGTGTGTTTTCTTTCCTTTCCCTTCCCATCCTCTCCCTTCCTTTCCCTATCTTACCCTTCTTCTTCCTTCTCTTTCCTTTCTTTCTCTTCTCTTTTATTTTATTTTTCTAGATAGAGTGAAAGAGATAGAGAGATACCATATCATTTCAAATGCTGGGCTCAAACCTGGGTCTTGTACATAGCAAAGCAAAACAGTGTCCAGGTTAGCTATTTAAACAGAAACAAGTGTTTTTTGTTTTCTTGTTTTATTTATTGTTTGTTTGTTTGCTTGTTTGCTTGTTTTTACCTGTTTAACCAAAGTGGACTTTTTGGTAAAGATCATCACATGCAGCTCAAACTAGCTGGGGGAGGGGGCGCTCTACTTTCCACCTGTATTGACATATCAACTCTGAGAATCAACATGGGGTACAACTGACAAACTGTTATTGTCACATCTATCCAAGAATGTGAAAAAATGCATAAGGGGAAATGAAAACAAAAACTAGGGATATGTAGTTCACGGTGGGTGTGACTTGACAATTTATCAAACCCTTTATGCCCTTAGTTTAAAAATATAGTAAAATTTGATAGTTTCTGTGGTCAGTACTATAGAACATTCAAAAGGCCCAGTGCTTTTCATAAACTATCAAATATTTAGAGAAAAATATTGGTGGAACTCTTTCCCATATAAATCTCAAGTGCATCTTTGATGACACAGTTCCAATTGCAAGGAAGACTAAAACAAAATAAACCAGTGGAACTACATCTAATTTAAAAGTTTCTGCACAACCAAAGAAACCACTGCCCAAACAAAGAGATCCCTTAAAGAATGAAAGAAGAACTTTACAAGCCATACATTAGACAAGACAAAAAATATAAAGAGCTCACCAAACTTAGCAACAAAAAAGCAAATGACCCAATTCAAAAGTGGGGAGAGGATATGAAATAAATATTTTTCATAGAAGAGATCCAAAAGGCCAACAAACGTGAAAAAGTGCTCCAAGTAAATGATTGTCAGAGAAATGCTAATAAAGACAAAAATGAGATCCCATTACACTCCTATGCTAATGTTATACATCAGAAACAACAGCAACAACAAATGCTGGACAGGTTGGGGAGACAAAGGAACCCTCCTACACTGCTTGTGAGCATGTAAATTGGTCCAAGACCTGTGGAAAGCAGTCTGGAGAACACTCATAAGGCTAGAAATGAGCCTCCCATATTATCCAGTAATTTCTTCCCTAGGGACATATCCTAAGGAGTCAAACACACCCATCCATAGCTGCACAATTTGTAATAGCCAAAACTTGGGAACAACACAGGTATCCAAGAACAAATTAGTGACTGAGAAAATTGTGGTATGTACTCATAATGGAACATTGCTCAGCTATTAAGAGTAATGAACACACCTTCTCTGAATTATCCTGGATGGAGTTAAAAGAAATTATGTTAAGTGAAATAAACAAGAAAGAGAAAGATGAGTATGGGATGATCCCACTCATAAACAGAGGTTGAGAAAGAAGAACTAAATGGGAAACACAAAGCAGAATTAGACTTTTGGAGTATTGCACCGAAGTAAAAAATTCTGGGGATGGGTGGGGAAGGGTAGAGTTTTAGCTCCACTGTAGGGGGTTGTGGGTTGGGACATAGACCATTGGTAGTGGAAATGGTGTTAATATATACTTCTATTAACCTGGGAATGATGTTAATATTAATGTTAATCCTATTAACCTAATGTCTTATAAATTATTATTTAATCAATATAAGGGGAAAATAGATTGAACATCTCTAGATTTTTAATAAATAGACTTCAGTTCTGAGTATATATTCCTTCAGTCTAAGCATTTAAAGTTTCAAATTGGTAACCTGATTGAATTTTATCAGTGGGCTTAAATTGTTAATACATTTCTAATAATGACCTTTTTTGAGATATTAAATCACCTTAATTATAGATCAAGGAGACCAGAAGTAAACAGTCTTGCCAGTATATAAGGTATAATTGTTTATATAAATGTCATTAAGTGACATAAATTATTGTAAGGTCTTGTATAGTACATTAAATCCAAACCATGAGATTTTCAAAGTAAATCAAGTTCCCAAATAACTTGGTTATAAATAACTATGTATTGCCTCCTAAAACTCTAAGACAACAAGAAACCTTTGTCATTTTCTGTAAACCCATATTTATCCCATTCCTGTAACCTCTGGGGCTTTGTCCATTTTCCTTCAAGCTTCTCTTAATCCATAACATTTGATACTGCATCAGCTGATCTCAACCAAATCAATGCAACCAGTGTCACCTTGACATGTTTTATTTTGGACTATGTCCAGAGATGCCAGACCTGCAATATCAACCCCCAGCTCCAATACTTTGGTCAGACCTTTCCTAGCTCATAGGATTCCTTAGTTCTATTTCAGGTGGCACTCTCCTAACAAAGTTACAAATCTAGTTATAGACCTGGGCCCATGAGAAAAGGCACATCTATCCATAAGTTGGTAAAAACATATATCTTAAAGTAAAAATTCACAATAGTCTACAGAGACTCAATAAGTGCAGCAAAAAAGTAGAAAGACCTAAAAAAGACACTCCACCTCCCCAGAGCCCTACCCCACTAGGTAATGATAGAATTAGGCTGGGGATATAAATTGACCATTCAATGCATGTATCCAGCTGAGCAGCAATTGTAGACACCAGACCTTCCACCTTCTGCTCCTCATGAAGATCTTTTGTCCATACTCCCAGAGGGATAAAGAATGGAAAAGTTCCAGTTGGGGGGGGGGTATGGAACTCTGGTGGTGGGAATTATATGAAATCGTACCCCTCTTGTACAACAATCTTGCCAATCATTATTAAATCACTAATAAAAAAAGTCTAGTGCTATAAAACATATGGGGAGGAAACATGCAAAAGTGAGACATGTTTTTTAAAAATATTTATTTATTTATGGAGAGAGGAGAGAGAACCAGAGCATAACTTGGGACATGTGAGGCCTGAGATTGAACTTGGGATCTCAGGCTTGAAATTTCAGTGCTTTATCCACCATGCTATCCCCCCGACCATGCAAATTAAGGCAGTTTTTCAATTTTTCAAAATATTTAGCAAGTCCTTCGAGGTCTGGAATAAATACTCTATTACCTCAACAGACATTCAAAATACCCATGCATCAAGTGAAATATAAAAACTAGCATGCATATTTAAGAACTCAAGTTGTAAAAAAAAAAAAAAAAAAAAAGCTCTGTATTTAAAAAAAATAAACTGAATTGTTCCATTGTCATCACCTTTGTCTCATCTTAGATGGTGCTTGAAGGCATAATGATAAATGATATAAACCAAAAAGAGAAAGATAAATACTGGATGATCTCACTCATAGATGGAACTTAAAATAACAAGGACAGAAAAGGAAAATGCAGAGTAAGACTTGGACTGAATTTGCTGTATTGCAACAAATCAAAGACTCTGGGGAAGAAGGGAGAAGGACAGTGAAGGAAGAGATGTTACCTTTGGGTCCTGGTGCATGATGGTGAGGAAAGACCTACATTGAGGGTGAGAGTGTTCTGCAGACACTTGTCACTGGAAGATGAGAGATTATCCCCATGTGTCAACAACTTTCCTGTAAACTATTAATGCCCCCAATAAAGACAAATAATAGAACTTAGAAAAACAAGCAATACCCCCCAAAAAGCTGTTCTTCCTTAAACTTTTATTCAAGATCCATGAAGTCTATATAAAGTGTTCAAACATTTTTTTCTGTGGATTCCCAAGAAAGAATCAGTATTTAATGACACAGTTTGTTTCATTGCTGGGGCTCCCTGACCCCCACCTCTTACCTTCTATGAAAATGTCCTCTGGAGCAGAATTGGCATAGAATAGCTGTGAGGGGAAGAAATCCTGGATCTGGGTCATATAGTTTGGTGAAGGGACCTATAGTGGGGAGCTCACACTCCACTAACTAAAGCAGACAGTCCATGTAGAGCTTGGCCTGTGTCTGGTTCCAGACACAGTGCCTTTTGGAAATGTGGCGGCAACATGTTAGGCATTGTCTTCTCTGGACAAATTATCTCTGAAAGGATCAGTTCAAAGTGAAACCTTCAAGACCTGTGGAAATTTTGAGCTGTAACATTTTGATCCTGTATAGGCAAGACCTCAGAGTAAGATCATGCAATTCATGCCCTCCTTCATAATGCTATCAGACAGGGTTACTGTCAGTGAAAAACACCCTCAGATGATCTGGGATTTCTTTATTTAGTTGTGTGCATGTGGTATTCCTAGAGCCTGTTTCTTTGGCTATTTGAGTACTCCTAACAAGAATTGTAATTGAAAGTCCAACGTACCAAGCATTCTGAAAGCTATTTAGCCAGAACCTGACCTTTTCCAAATGCCTAAAATTAAATTTCAACTCAAGTTAGAAATCTCATTGGTTATTTGGGAGCTTGGTTTATTTGGTTTAAAGTCCCATGGTTAGGACTCATTGTACCATATAAGGCCTCACCATGATTTATGCCATTTAATGCTTTTTTAAAATAAGTATATATTACTGACAGGACCATTACCTTTTAGTCTCCCTGGGCTAAGATTATAGGTGGTTTAATATTTCAAAAAAAGTTGTTATTAGAAATACATTAGCTATTTTTTATTTTATTTATAAAATGGAAACACTGACAAGACCATAGGTTAAGAAGTATAGAATTTCACACAATTCCCACCACAAGAATGCTATATCACATCTCCTCCCCTGATAGCTTTCCTATTCTTTAACCCTCTGGGAGTATAGGCCCAAGAACATTGTGGGATGCAGAAGGTTGAAGGTCTGGCTTCTGTAATGATTTTCCTGATGAACATGGGCACTGGCAGATTAATCCATACTCCCAGCCTGTCTCTTTCTTTCCCTAATGGGGCAGAGCTCTGGGGAATCGGGGCTCCAGGACACACTGTTGGGTTCGTCTGCCCAGGGAAGTCTTGTTGACTTCATGGTAGCATTTGGAACCTAGTGGCTGAAAAGAGTTAACATATAAAACCAAACAAATTGTTGACTAATCAATCATGAACCTTAAGGCAAGAATATTTCAAATGAAGAGTTGGGGTCTCCATTTCAGAAATAGCTAGTAGGTCTATTTTAGGTATTCCAGGGTACCCATGACTTTACTAGTTTATACCTGAGCCTGACATCTGACATGCAGGTGGACCCAAGTTATTGCCTGGGGAGATGATGTCATGGCTGGAAAAAGGACTAGAAAGTTGGATCAGGGAAGAGAGTATTTCCCAAATATAGAAAAAGCATATAGATATTGTTGACTGTATGAAATGCATTAACTATTTCATCCAAGTTTTAGAATTAAACCACTTTACAAATCTGAAGCATTAAGTACTTAGATTAAAGGAATATATACTCATAACTGTAATCTATGCATTTGAAGAACTTGAAACATTCAATCTATTTTCCCCTCTCATATTGATTAAATAGTGATTTATAAGATTATAAATTATATATTAATATCATTTCCACCATCAGAGGTTTGTATTCTTACCCTTACCCCCTACAGTGAAGCTGAAAATCTAGCCCCCACCAACCATCACCGCCCCCCCCCCAAAAAAAAAGCCAGAGACTTTTACTTTGGTGCAATACTACAAACCCAGTCAAATTCTGTTTTATTTCCTTTCTGTTCTTCTTTCTCAACTTCTTTTTATTAATGGGCATCCCATATTCATCTTTCTCTTTCTGGCTTATTTCATTTAACATAATTCCTTCTAGCTCCATCCAAGATGGGTTGAAGAAGGTAGATCCATTATTTTTTTTTAATTTTAATTTTTTTTTTGCCTCCAGGGTTATTGCTAAGGCTGGGTGCCTACATCATGAATCCATTGCTCCTAGAGACTACTTTTTCCCCTTTTTATTGCCCTTGTTGTTTTATTGTTGTTGTGGTTATTATTGTTATTGTTGCTATTGATGTCATTGTTGTTGGATAAGACAGAGATAAATGGAGAGAGGAAGGGAAGACAGAGAGGGGGAGAGAAAGACAGACACCTGCAAACCTGCTTCACCGCTTCCAAAGCGATCCCACTGCAGGTGGGGAGCTGGGGGCTCCAACGGGAATCCTTACTCAGGTCAGAGCACATGTGAGCTTAACCTGCTGCACTACCGCCCTACCCTCAGATTCATTACTCTTAATAGCTGAGTAGTATTCCATTGTAAGTATATACACTAACTTGCTGTTGGACACCTGGGTTTCTTCCAGATTTTGGTGATTACAAATTGTGCTGCTGTGAACATATGTATACATATATCTTTCTGGATGGGTGCCTTTGACTCCAAAGGATATATCCTTAGGGGAGAAATTGCTGGATAATATGGAAGGTTCATTTCTAGCCTTGTGAGAGTTCTTCAGACTGCTTTCCACAGGGCTTGGACCAATTTATGTTCCCACCAGCAGGGCAGAAAGTTCCTTTGCTCCCACAACCTCTACAACATTTGTTGTTGATATCATTTCTTTTTCTTTTTTTTTTTTTTTTTTTTTGCCTCCAGGGTTATTGCTGGGGTTGGGTGCCTGCACTAGGAATCCACTGCTCCTGGAGGCTATTTTTTCCCTTTTTGTTGCCCTTGTTGTTTATTGTTGTTGTTATTGCTGTTGTTGTTGTTGTTGGATAGGACAGAGAGCAATTGAAAGAGGAGGAGAAGACAGAGAGGGAGAGAGAAAGATAGACATCTGCAGACCTACTTCACCGCTTGCAAAGTGACCCCATTTACAGGTTGGGAGCTGAGTGCTCTAACCAGGATCCTTATAAGGGTCCTTGATTTTTGCGCCACGTGTGCTTAACCGGCTGCTACTGCCCAGCTCGTTGCTATCATTTCTGATGTATGACATTTTCACATGTATCTAACAATCAGTGACAATAATAATTACCAATTACCTTCTTAAACTCTAAGACAGCTAGTAACCTACCTCATTCTCTTTAAAAATCCACATTTCTATTGGTCCTGGAACCTCTGCGACTTTGCTCATTTTCCTTCATGCTTCTCTTGACCCATACTATTTGATGGTTCATCTGCTGATCTCATCCAAACTGATACAATCAATACCATCTGGACATATTTCACTTTGGACTGTTTGTTTCTAGTTTCTAGAGATGCCAGGCTTGGGACCTTTCAGCTCCAATACTCTAATGAAACCTTTCCTAGCTCATGGGACTCCCTAGTGCCAATTTGGGTGGCACACTTACTAAAAAAGTTATAAAATCTAGATATAGACCAGGAACCAAGGGATATGGTGCATGTCCATAGGTATCCATAAATTAGGGGAAATATATACCTTAGAGTGAAAGTGCACAGTAGTCTGTAGTGAGTAGAATTAGACTCAACTAGTGCAGCAAGCAGGTAGAAAGATCTAAAAAGGACACCATAAAGTACTTATCAAATCATTTATAATTGGGTCTAGATACCCTCCTCTCCTACCTGCTACTTTACTTCCCTCGATCACTCTAAATCTAACCTTGTCAAAAACTGGATAAGAGCAAGAGAGTGGCACACATTAATGATGGCCCCTTTGGTCACTACCAGGCTACCCTATCATCTCAAGCTCTAGTTAGGGAATCCATGGATTTCCAGGTAGATATGATGGACTTAGAACTCTAATATATCCTTCTCTCCACCATCACTGGTCAGTTGCATCAAGAACATCATCATCAGCCCTCCTGTGGGCCTCTATAGGACCTTTTCCTCAATATAGAATAGCAGTGGTAGAGACTGGCCCATTCTCTGAAGAGGATCTGGGTCAACCTATACTGACACTCAATGAAGATTAGTTCTGAAATGAGTGCAGCCTAGAATGTTCCTAGTTGTGACCATGTACTGGGAGCTCAGGCTGACAAGGATGCAGAGGGTACACAGGCTCCTGTGCTAAATATGAATAGATATGAGCTCTAGGTCAGATTGATGGGGTTTATAGTTAACCATATTACAATAATTTTCTCATATTTGGGAGTTACTCTCTGTCCTGATTTAGCTTTCTAGTCCCATTCTCAACTCTGAAAATATCTTCCCAGACAATATATGTATATATATATTAAATATTTATTTATTTACTTATTTCCTTTTGTTGCCCTTGTTTTATTATTGTAGTTATTACTGTTGTCATTGGATAGGACAGAGAGAAATGGAGAGAGGAGGGGAAGACAGAGGGGGAGAGAAAGACTGACACCTGCAGACCTGCTTCACCTGCTTGTGAAGCGACTCCCCTGCCGGTGGGGAGCCAGGGGCTCAAACCGGGATCCTTACGCTGGTCCTTGCGCCACATGCGCTTAACCCGTTGCGCTACGGCCCTGACTCCCCCCAGACAATATTTTTAGACCATCTGCATGCTAGCTATCAAGCTCAGGCAAAAATTACTAAAGTCATGGGTTCCTTGGAATATTCCAAAAATAGACTTCCTAGTGTCTACTGACAGGAACACCCTTAGTTCCATCTGCTCTATTCTTACCTTTAGGTTCCTGATTATTAAATAATATGTCCTGCATTATAGTTTACTGCTTTTCAGCCACCATGCTGCAGATGCTACCATGAGGTCATCCTGACTTCCCTGGGCAGATGACCTCACTAATGTGTCCTGGAGGCTCACCTTCCCAGAGTCCTTACCCCAATAAGGAAATGTAGAAACAGGCTGGGGATATGGATCAAACTGCCAATGTCCATGCTCAGCAGGGAAGCAATTACAGAAGCCAAACCTTCCACCTTCTGCACTCCATGAAGAATTTTGTGTCATACCCCCAGAGGGATAAGTAATAGGGAACCTTCCAATAGAAGGGGTGGGTAGAGAACTCTTGTGATGGGAATTGTATGGGACTGTACCCCTCTTATCCCATAATCTTGTTAGTCATTATTAAATCATACACAAAATAGAAGTAAGTCTCACTGGTGTCAAAACAGAGGGGAGGATAGAATAAAGTGATTCAAATGTAATACATAGCTTGTCCAAAATTCACTTTGTGGGAGAATTAAGGCTACATCTGTGGAGGAGGATTCTTCCCAAAATAATGGTTGCAAATCTTACATCACTAGATCATTCCTTTGTAGCCCTCACACCTATCAAAAAAACTCAGTCAATTTTCACTAGAGCACAGAAAAGACCTCACTTTCCTTCAAGATAAGCCAAAATTTGTTGTTCAGATTTGAATGTCAGCCTTGGCAGGATTGCCAGATATCTAAGCTCTGGACCCCACACCCTGCATGTGCTCTGACTTCTTTGGATCATGTTCATGTGGACCACAAAGCATGATGACCTTTCATCTCTTCAGAGATCTCCATTGTGAAGAGCTCTCGTCATTCCCCCTCTTTGTACTTTGGCAGCAATCAGGTTGAAAAGAAAAGGGGAAAAAAGTGAATTTGAATTTCCTGAAACAAGACAGGAAAAACATTTGAGAAAATGGTTTTGAAGACAGTGTGCACTGGCATTGAACTATCCTGTTAATTTTGTGAGCAAGAGGACTACTGGCACTAGATGGGATATTTATTTCTGTCTGCATGGCTTTTAACTTCCACATGATTTAGAGAAAACTAACTAGATACATAGTAGGAGGTGTTTTTTGTTTGCTTGTTTGTATTTTTGTTTGTTTGTTTGCTTGCTTGTTTAACCAGAGCATTACTAAGCTCCTACTTATAGTGGTGCTGGGGGTTGAACCTGGGGCCTTTGATGCCTCAGGCATAAAAGTCTTCTCTAGAGCCACTACGCTATTTGTCCAGCACTAGAAGGAGGTTTTTAATAGGAATTGCTAGTAGTCCATCCTCCTGTTATGGAGTACTAAATGATGACTTTTATAAAAAATATCCCCTATGATAATTCTGTGTGGGTGAACTGTCATACTGCAATAAAAATTCCAATAAAATACATACTTTCAAAAATGTGTCTAGCTAAATATTTTTAATTTTTTTATTGTCTTTTATTTATTGGGTAGAGATAGTCAGAAATTGAGAGGAAGGGGGAAATAGAAAGAGAGAGAGGCACAGAGAGATACCTACAACACTACCTTACTGCTTCTGAAGCTTTCCTCCTACAGGTGGGGACTGGGGGCTTGAACTCAGGTACTTGCATATTGTAACATGTAACATGGCATACCAGGTGTGCCACCACTCAGGCTCACTAAATCTTCATATATGGGAAAATTCTATGTTTAGGAGCTGAGTTAAGTATACACTTGGTTAAGTATACACGTTACTATGCATAAGGGCTTGGTTCAAGCCCCTGATCTCCACCTCTGTGGGGGGGGGGGGAAGCTTCATAAGTGGTGGAACAGTGCTATAGATCCATTTCTCTCTCTCTCTCTCTCTCTCTCATTCTCTCTCTTTTTCTCTCTCTCTTTCTCTCCACCTCTCCCTTTCTCTCTCCCTATTATCCGTACCCTCTCAAATTCTGTCTCTATACAAAATAAATACATGCATAGAGTGTTTAAAGTCCATGTTTTGAGGATTCTAAAAGCACCAACTTCTTTTTATGAAACAACCCATAAAAGGACTCTGAAGCAAAGACAGAGTCAGACCTGGGATAAAGAAGGACTTTGCCCTCTAGGACAGGCAGAGGTGAGGCAGGCTACAAGCACAAGAATTGCCTGGTGACTATGAATGTTTTCACCTTTGGGTATACCTGCACCCTCTATCTATGGGAGCTCCCACAGCAGGCTGGTTTCTGAGCTGAAAAAGCATGGATCATCCCTCAGGGGCAGAGCCAGAGTCATGTCCATGTGTTTATCTGCATTTTTCCTAAGTGATGGGCTCATGTGGATGTGGTACATTGCACAAAAGCAAAGGACTATGGGGAAGGAGGGCTGTGATAGGATCTGGGAAAGGAGTCTGGAGCCCTGGTACATGATGGTAGAAAAGGATCTAAGTTTGGGTGAGAATGTTCCACAGACAACTTTCTTGGAGAGATGAGAGGTAGTACTCATATGTCAACAACAGTACTGTATTAAACATTATGTCCCCATAAAGATAAAAAAAAATGGAGGGGGATTTGGAATAAAGTAGATGCTTTAATAGTATATCTCTTTAAAACATGCTTTATGCTTCAGAGAATAGAATAAAAATAATAAAATAATATAATACTGAGTGCTTAATGGAAGCAAGAATGTCCAGCCTCCTGTCTTCAATGTGACACCAACTCTCAAAAAGCAGTGACTTCCACTTCTCTAAAATAAATCTTTCTTTCTCTTTCTTTTTTTTTTTTTTTTTTTTTTGCTTCCAGGATTATCACTGGGGACTAGTGTCTGCACTACTAATCAACTGCTCCTTTGGCCATCTTTCTATTTTTTGGATAGGACAGAGAGAAACAGAGAGGGGAGGAGAGAGGAAAATTAGATACCTGCAGACCCATTTCACTGCTTGTGAAGTGACACCCCCTCCCCTGCAGGTGGGGAGCCAGAGGCTCAACTCTGGATCCTTGTGCAGGTCCTTGCACTTCATAAGATGTGTGTTTAACCAGGTGAACCACTGCCTGACTGCCAAATTCTTTCTTTTCTTCTCTCTCTCTCTTTCTTTCTCTTCCTTCCTTCCATCCTTTCTTACTTCCTTTCTTTTTTCATATTTTTTTATTTAAAAAAGGAGACATTAACAAAACCATAGGATAAGAGGGGTACAACACAACATAATTCCCACCACTAGATCTCTGTATCTCACCCCTCTCCTGATAGCTTTCCTATTATTTATTCCTCTGGGAGTATGGACCTAAGGTCATTGTGGGATGCAGAAGGTGGAAGGTCTGGCTTCTGTAATTGCTTCCCTGTTGTTAAAATTCGGACGGCTCTTGCCGGGCGGGTTGGCTTCACGGCGGGTAACAGAGACGCGGAGACAACGGCTGGGCAGGGCAGCTGTATTTCTTTATTCAGGAACAACGATTCATAAACTAAGACAAACTAATCACCAAACAGAACTCTGCTGTCTCTTTGCGGCGGCGCAAGCACTCTCTCTCTTACTCTCGAACTCAGGAACTCAGGAACCCTCCAACTCTCAAACTCTGCAACTCTGTCACTCTGGAACTCTGGCGGGGTCCCTAGGGGTGGGGCCAAGCGGGCCCACGAAATTAACTGGACTGATCTAATTCTCTTGGCGGGGGAGAACTAGAACCCAATGTAAAGCATACAACAATTCCCCCTTTTCTTTTTAACTAAATGGCTACAGTATCAAGGGTGTGGGGTGAACAGAAACATATATCGTACAGGCATTTTTAAAAAAGAAACTGGCACAAACATGAAGAAACATGCAAGCAAATGACAAGAACCAGTGTGCTGCTAAGGGAAGGCCTGAGGGGGCCATATCTGCCTCTGTGGGCTAAACTTTATCAGCTTAAAAAAAAACATTTCTTGCCTCTGGGGGACTACTTGCCTCAACGGGCATTTGCATGGGGGCAGGGAACGGCCTAGAGTCCCAAAGGCAGCTGGCTGCAACTTACTTACTATGAAATAAAACTTGTTATTAGCATATCTACTGCACGATCTAAGTTTTTAATAGAGAAGGAATTTGAGACTTTTACATATCAACAACGTCTTTTAACCTTTTGTTACACCCATTCAAGATGGAGACACACCCTAGGTGTGGGCAGGAGAGGAAACCTCAGGCATGAGAATAATTAGCATAGCCATTGTGCGATCTACCATTTCTAATAGAAAAGGTAGTGGAGAGTTTTACATATCAACAAGTCTATTTAACCTTTTGTTTAGACCAACTTAGTTAAAATATATTGATTGTTAACTAATTTTTACCTTAGACTTTAAATGTAAGTTAATTTTATCTTTATGAGAATTACGTTGAAAACCTTTTTCATTTAACTTTGACTAGTAAGAATTTAGCCTTAAAGCTACTGTTTACCAAACTTTAAACATACACATAAACATGGTCATTAATACACGAGGAGAGAAACCTTTGTTATGAAGACATGTCATTTTAAACACGAATTTAAATCTGCACTGTCTTAGTTGTTGGGGGGGGGGGTTCACCATCAGGAGGTGGCTTCCTGCGCAGCTTTACTTCTATGAATTGCAGGTTGCGATCTCTGCACAAATCTCTGCGTACTCTAGCTTGTCTGCCTTCAGACCGGACCGGCGGCTGGAGATCTCATGTGCCCAGTTTCGGCAGGGAGCCCGGGGTTCCGGGAGGCCCGGGATGGTTCCAGAATTTATAGCAAGAGGGCAGGCAGGCCAGTTTTGTAGAAGGCGTGGGCCTAGGTGCCCAGTGGTGGTGGCCATGATAGGCCGCTGCGGCCCTGCCCCATAGCCCTGACACGTCTGCTGCCCTGTTCGCAGTGGCCGAGCAGTGTGGAGGGATCACGCGTCCAGTGCCCTGCGCCACACGGTGGAGAGCCGGCTCCTGTGGGCTGGCCTCAGCCTCTTGCGTGTTGGCCTCAGGCTCTTGCGTGTTTGCTTCGGGCTCCAGGGGCTCTTGTGTGCTGGCGTCGGCCTCCTGCGGGCTGCGGGGCTGCGGGGCTGCGGGAGCGGTGCGCGGGGTTGTCTGGGCGCAGCCGGCTGGCTGGCTGTTTAACCAGATGGAAACAGCAGCTCCGCACCTCGCCTCCCTCCTGCTGGCTCTTCCCGCTGGCTGTTCTGAGTTTGCCCTAGCGAGTGGAAACCACAGAGTGGTCCAGAGATAAATGTTCCAGAAACAGCAAAACAGTCTCGTGAAGAAAGAGCAGAGGCCTTTGGAGATCTCTTCACAAGCAGAAGAGAAGGCCATAGTGCATAGGTAGCCAAATTGTCTTTACTTATCTGAGAGATGCGCAGGTCAGGTCCACGTGGGTGCCATTTGTTGTTAAAATTCGGCCGGCTCTTGCCAGGCGGGTTGGCTTCATGGGCGGGTAACAGAGACGCGGAGACAACAGCTGGGCAGGGCAGCTGTATTTCTTTATTCAGGAACAACGATTCATAAACTAAGACAAACTAATCACCAAACAGAACTCTGCTGTCTCTTTGCAGTGGCGCAAGCACTCTCTCTCTTACTCTCGAACTCAGGAACTCAGGAACCCTCCAACTCTCAAACTCTGCAACTCTGTCACTCTGGAACTCTGGCGGGGTCCCTAGGCGTGGGGCCAAGCGGGCCCGTGAAATTAACTGGACTGATCTAATTCTCTTGGCGGGGGAGAACTAGAACCCAATGTAAAGCATACAATACTTCTCCACTGAATACGGGTGTTGACAGGTCAATCCATACTCCCAACCAGTCTCTCTCTTTCCCTAGTGGGGTAGGGCTCTGGGGAAGCAGAGCTCCAGGACACATTGGTGGGGTTGTCTGTCCAGGGAAGTCTGGTAGGCATCATGGTAGCATCTGGAACATGGTGGAGAGTTAACATACAAAGCCATACAAATTACTGAACAATCATGGATCTAAAGACTGGAATAGCGCAAATGAAGAGTTGGGGGGTCCTCCAATTTGTAGATAGCTAGGAGGCATATCTTAGTTATATTTCAAAGGGCCTGTAGCTATATTAGTTTTTTTTTCTTCTTCTCTGAGCCTAAAATCTGATATGCAGGTGGATACAAGTTATTGTCTGGGGAGGGGATGTTATGGCTGAAAAAGGGACATAAAGCTGGATCAGGGAAGAGACTGGCTCCCTAATATTAGGAAGGGGTATAAATATTGTTGACTGTGGACCCCATCAGTTTGATTTGGTCTGGGGCCCATATTCAGCTTAGGAGCTTATATGACTTCTGCATCCCTGTAGATCTGAGCTCACATTCTGTGGTCATGATTAGGAACATTCCAAGCTGCCCCAATTTCAGGACACATCTTCCTCAGGTGTAGCATAGAGTATGTTGTCCATCCTCCCTTCAGAGGATGGAACATTCTCTACAGTTGTTGATCCAAGTTGAGGGCAAAGACCTATGTGAGACCCACAAAGGAGTCTATTTTGTTGTTCCTGATGGAGATGACTGCTAACAATGGAGAGAGGGATTTATTTGAGGTCTAGCCACATCATGTATGTTTGGGAATCTCAGGACTCCCAGACTAGGCCCCCAGCTGATGGGTGACCTGATAGTGACTAAAGAGTCATCATTAAAGTATGCCAGTCTTTTGCCCTTATTCAACCTTTGCAGTCCTTGCTTTGCTAAAGTTAGCTTTGGAGTGAGTGAGAGAACTGTAGTAGGAAGTAGGTGAGGAGGGTATCTAAGTCTAATTAGATATTATTTCATTATGAACTTGATACTGACTCACTACAGACTATTGTGTACTTTTGCTTTCAGGTTTATATTTTCCCCTAATTTATGGATACATGTGAACATATGCCCTAGCTCATGGGACCTGGTCTATATCTATCCTTTTTTATATGTCCCTTTCTTCTTTCCTTTCTTCTTTCCTCCCTCCCTTCCTTCTTTCTTGCATTCCTTCCTTCCTTCTTTCCTTCTTTCCTTCCTTCCTTCCTTTCTGCCACCAGGATTATCGCTGGAGTTCACTGACTGCACACAGCTCCACTATTTCCAGCAGCCATATATAAAGGAAAAGAGAAGCAAGAAAAAGGAGGGGAGATACTGTGGCACTGCTCCACCACTCACAAAGCTGCCTCCACTTCAAGTGCTCTCATGTGGCTGCCTAGGACTCAAACCCTGGTCCTTGCACATGTGCACTATACCAGGTGATGTTAGTATTTTGTCCACTCCAAAATATGGATTTCTTGTCCTTTGCTCATGTTTAATCAAATTTACCTACTAAGGACTGACTTACTCTAATAGCAGGTGATTTAATTCATCAAAACTACCCACAAATATCTGGTTCCATTTTGTTTCTTCAGTTACCTTTGTACGGCTAGATAGCATATTCACCTCTTCCCCTTGTTCTAAGATTCTCTATGGTATGGCTTCAAGGATCCTAGCCATCTCCTCCCCTATTCAAAGAATCCCTGAAATACGCAGTAATCATATCCACTGGATAACTACTTGTCTCTAGTCAGCTCATAACAAGAAGGAATTACTGTATCAATGCAGGAGTAACAGCACTCCACTACTACCGGGGGATAGGACCATGTCCTCTCTTGCCTATAGTTCCTAGAATGTTCCCAACTAAACACCAGGCCACTCAACCAAGAAAGGGGGGAGGACTCAGCCCTAGGATACAAATATCTTTGCACCTTTCCTTTTTCTTGAGTCACCTGACTATCTTTAAAGAAAGGTCTTTACATCAGGAAAATCCCTACTTACAGTCTGAATAAACAAATTCCCTCTATAGTTTAAAATCACATCAATTAATCCCTTTCTACCTCATCACAACTTTCTCTTTCTTTTTTAATTTTTTTTAATTCTGGTAAAAGATAAGACAGAGAGGGAGAGAGAAACAGAGGGGTGGAGAGACACCTATAGCATTGTTCATGAAGCTTCTCCTCTAAAAGTTGGTACTGGGATCTTGAACCCAACTTTATTTCACAAGCATTACATATGTTAGCACAGGTGTCTTGCTATTCCACCAGGAATCACTCAGAAATAATTGATTCTGACTGTCTCTGTCAAAATCCTATGTGATTCAATGCTCTTTTTGAACCTCTTTTAGATAAAAGCCTGCTGCTAATGAATTGAAGTGGCCTTGAGCACGTTCCTTCAGTTATCTGAACCTGAGTTCCTTTATGGAGAATATAATTGTTTTGGGCCATCCAAGAGCAACACATAAAACTGGAGGACGATAGACTATTAACCTGGAAAGCAATCTCAGAAGTTTTATGGAAATGCATAGCTCCTTCCCCAGTACTCTTGGAACAGGCCAATTTCTGTGCCTGGATTCCTGAAGGACAAAGGAGTTGAAAACAATACTTCAAGTGTGGTCTGACCTGGGCAGAGAGATCAGTGGGACTATTAACACCCGTGATCTCTATATTACTCTTTTATTTAAAGACCCCAATTTTGCATTCTCTTCACATGTATTTTTTGGCTGTTACATCTGGCTTTGGGATCATTTGTTCTTTGTGGTCACAAAGAATAATGATCAACACACATGCTCTCTTACACACACACACACACACACACACACACACACACTCTTCTCACTCCATTCTGAACGTCCACCAACCCTCAAATTGCAACTATTTGATTTTTTAGTGTGTTATTTTTTCATTGTTGTCCTTTGGTAACACAAGATTCATATTCCTCATGAAGATAAAGGAATTTTGAAAAATACACATGTGAAGTGAAAATCAATGATTCCAACCCATAATGCCCTCTTGCTACTTTCTGATATCACTTGGATGTTTCTTTCTTCTATGTGTAGATGGATCTGCCTATCAACACACACACACACACACACACACACACACACACACACACACACACACACACACACACACACACTATGGTATAGGTAGTTATGGGCAAGAAGAGAGCCCTTCTGAGTACACTGATTTCACTGATGAGGAGGCACTTGTTTAGTCTCAGTGGGTCTCAGGTCACAGTGTGGGTGGCCTTGTCTTGGCAGCCATGGTAGCTCAGTGATGGTAGGAAATACCTCCAACCTGTGTTTGTCTGCCCTTCTCTCTCTCCCATGGTGGCAGATTCACTCCATTCGCAATTTTCTTAGCTCAGTGATGGTAGGAAATACCTCCAACCTATGTTTGTCTGCCCTTCTCTCTCTCCCATGGTGGCAGCTTCACTCCATTCGCCATTTTCTCTCATGATGTCAGGATGAATCTCAAGCTCTAATAGGGACAGCCATGTGCTTATCCACCTCCAAGGAAAGGGAATGACAATCAGTTCTGGAAGCCTTCTGGAGAATAGAGTATTACCAGTGTTGCAAATTTCTGGCAAACATTTTCTTCCATTTCTGTGATCTGAAAGAAGTGATTTGTTAACAAAGGAAGCAATTCTTGTAACCAGGTGATAGAATTACACCCATGAGTTGAGGCCTTCATTAGTTTGAGCTTTAAGTTTAGGGTGTAAATAACCAAAAAAAAAATAGATTGCAAGAATTAACAGCAATGTCCACTATAATTATATATGAGCCTTCTTATATTGCATGGATAACTATGTAGAAGGAAAAAGACATGGATAGTTTAGATAGGTGGTATGTGTGTGTGTGTGTGTGTGTGTGTGTGTGTGTGTGAGAGAGAGAGAGAGAGAGAGAGAGAGAGAGAGAGAGAGAAAGTAGAAAAAATGAAAGGTAAACATAAAATTAAATTTAATGTCGTTTTCTGACTTTTCCAGTAACCACAATCCATGAATATGTCCAAATCACTTCATAGGTAATTAGATCATTTAAATGATTGAGTATCATCCATATCTAATTGTAATTCATGTGTTTTTAAAGATTTATCTTATTTATTTTACAAAGTAAAGAGAGCCAGAACACTATTCTGGTGTGTGTAAGGTGGGACAACTTGGAGACCCTCCCAACACACACCCTTTAATCAGTGTCCTGCATTTGAGTCTAGAGATTGAAGGGTTGTTCCACCTCCTGGGCTGTTAATGATTTTAATTGTCCCCCTATGAGTGTACAGCCAGGATATTTATAGTTCTCTCCATGTCTGTGCATACATTGTAGCACAATTATCTGTATGCTTTCTCTGATAAATCACTGCCAGTATAATTTCTGAGTGAAAGGATAGACAAAGACGTTTGTTCAGATTGTTTTCTAAGAAGTATTTTGTCCTATAATCAATGATACCAAACTGTCCATTTGGGTCATATATTCAACACAAACATATTTTTAATACATTTCCAATAATTTTCCCTTTCCAATCTAGTGAGTAGAAATGGGAAATGATAACTACTGTGTGTATGTTTTTTTTTCCTAGCACCTCCCTTGTTACTATGTGAACACATAGAACTGCCTAGTCTGTTTCTTCCCACATTCTTCTTGAAGAGCTCATATTTTATATAAATTTGAAAATGGTTTGTAAATTTTGAACTGTGTTAACTCCTGCTGTATTATTGGCATACTAATTGTTCCTTATTTGTACTCAACTTTATTTGTGGCATTAGTGCTATTTATTTATTTTTGCCATATCAAGTTAAAACAGCAATGAAATTGGGATTGTTTTTGTTTCCATAGATAAGGGATCTTTCAGTTTAAGCAGAAAAATAAATTAGTTTTACTATCTCCAAAGTACCTCTAATACATTTACTTAGTGATTTAAAGATAACAACTACACAATTCAAGACAGTGAAAAAAATTGTTTTTCAAAATTATATTGCTGGATGCATGAAAAGGAAAATAGATTCTTAACCTCAAAATTTATACAAGAAAAAAAATTGAGAAAATTAAAACATTTGCTTTTAGTAGATCATTTTATTGAGGAAATGTAGATCTACAAGGCTGTTACTATCACAGGTTTACAACTACACATCTCCCCACCACAGGTGTCAGCACACCCCAACTCCCACAAACTTATCTTCTCCCTCCACACAATATCCTAGCACCCCCTAATAAGTTTCCTCCTGTTCTACCATCAAGAGACTTAGGATTTGCTGCAATAGACAATATCTATTTTTTAACCTATGTTATCCTATCCTTTCTTTCTTTTTTTATTATTCATCTTTATTTACTTTCCCTTTTGTTGCCCTTGCTGTTTTATTGTTGTTGTAGTTATCGTTGTTGATGTCATCACTGTTGGATAAGACAGACAGAAATGAAGAGAGGAGGGGAAGACAGAGAGGGGGAGAGAAAGACAAACACCTGCAGAGCTGCTTCATTACCTGTGAAATGACTCCCCTGCAGATAGGGAGCCAGGGCTCAAGCAGGTCCTTGTGCTTCTCGCCAAGTACACATAATCCACTGCCGGACCCCCCCCCCCCGCTGACTCCCTTTGTTTCTTAAATTCCAGTTGCGCATGAAATTATCTGTTGTTCATATTTCGCCTTTTGGCTTACTTCACTTAGCACCAGTCATTCAAATTCTATCCAAGTTGTAGCAAAAGAGAGAGTTGTGTCATTCTGACAGCTGGCAGCATTGTATTGTATACAGATACCACACTTTCTTCCTTTCTTTATTTTTAAAATTTATTTATTTATGGGGATTAATGGTTTAAAATTGACAGTGAAATACAATACTGTGTACATGAATGACATTTCACATTTATCCACATGACAACACAACCTCCACTAGGCCCTCCTCTGCCATCATGTTCTAGGACCTGAACCCTATCCCTTACCCCAGAGTCTTTTATTTTTGGCACAATACACCAACTCCAGTCTCAAGCTCTGCTTAAGATGCTTAAGATTCTCTCTTCTGACCTTTTATTTTTTTATGATTTTCAACCTCTATGAGTGAGATCATCCCAAAGTCACCCTTCTGTTTCTGACTTATCTCACTTAACTTGGTTTCTTCAAGCTCCATCCAAGATGGGGTGAAGAAGGTGAATTTTATTTAATTTTTTAGAACAACAACAAAAACTAACCTATGTAATAAAAGTCAAAGACAGTGGTTACTTGGGTATATGTAAGAGATTTTTCAGTACTGTCTAGGAAGGATTATAAGGGAACCTTCTGGGGTATTCAAAGTGATTATTCCATAGGGAAAGATTCTTGGAGCCTTACACTTTAGAGTTGTGCACTTTTCTGTATACATGTTAATCCTCAATAAGTAGGTTTCAGATAAAGTAGACTAAATCTTCCTGTATTCAGAAAATATATATGGAATACTTAGAATGTGGGAAAGGTTTGGGATGTTGCCCACCTCCATCAACTTGCCTTCTAGATTTCTTCCTACCCTTTTCAGAAGAACATTGAACTATTAATAATCCCCCTGCTACATCCCTTTATTTACATTTTTTAAAATTTGTATTTGTTTATTTTCATCACATACATCATCAAAGGTCTGTGTCCCCACCTCTGCCACCATAGATAATCACTATAGTTCTATCACTCATCTGTCCTTGGATATATAGGCAGCTTTTAAATCAGGGTTATTACAGATAACACTATAATGAATAAAGACATGCATAGATCTTTTGGGATACAAATTTGTGTTCTTTGGAGAGGAACTGTTAGATCGAATGGTTCATTTCCAATATTCTGAGTATACTCCAGACTGTTTTCCACTGGGGTGAGACCAATTTGCATCCCCATCAACAGTGTAGAATGGTTCCATATTCTCTACATCCTTATCAGCACTTATAATTTCTGTCCTTTTTAATCTATGAAATTCTCACAGATATGAAATGATAACTTACTGTCTTATTTGCTTTCACTGATAATAAATACTTTGAGAACTTTTTATGTGCCTATTGACCGTTTGAATATCTTTTTTGGTGAATTGTTGGTTGTTCACCCCTCTACCCAGTTTGTCTTTACTTTTCTTCCCTTTTCTCTTCTTTTTTTTTTTGGTAGATGTTGTTTCTTAGTTTTGTGAACTCTATGTACTTTGGCTATTAGTATTTTGTCTAATATATAGCATATAGCATACAAAGATTTTTTCTCATTCAGTAGACACCTTTCTGTTTTGGTGAGATGACTCCTTTGGATTTGCAGAAGCTTTTCAGTTTAATATAATTCCAGTGGCTTACTTTTTATTTTGTTTTCCTTGTCCTTGAACCTGAACCCCAAAGACATTCCTAAAGTGGGCATTGTGCAATGTTCTGCCAGTGTTTCCATCTTCTAAGTATTTCATAACTCTTGCTCTGGCATTCAAATCATTGATCCACTTTAAGTTGATTTTTGTGCATGGTAAGTTATGATATTCCTGCTTCTTTCTTCTGCATGTTGACACCCAATTTCTCTAGTACTGTTTATTGAAAAGACTTTCCTTTTTCCATTTAGTTTTCAATATCCCTTTGTCATGCATTAACTGTCCATATGTGTCTGGGCTTATTTCTGGATTTTCAGTTATTTTCCAGTGGTGTGTGTGTGTGTGTGTGTGTGTGTGTGTGTGTGTGTGGTTTCACTCCAGTGCCAGGCAATTTTGATTATTATAGGCCTATAGTATAGTTTGACGTTAGAAAGCATAGTGTCTCCATTCTTATCTTTTTTCCTTAGTATTGTTTTGGTGATTCTGGAACTTCTCTGCTTTCAGTTAAATCCTTGTATTATTTGTTCTGTTCAATATATATATTGAATACCAATATGGATAGTGAGAGACTTCATAAAATAGAATGCAGTTCTCAGGGGCTGGGTGGTAGCACAGCGGGTTAAGCGTAGATGGCGCAAAGAGCAATGACCAGAAAAAGGATCCTGGTTCAAACCCCCAGGCCCCCACCTATAGGGGGGTCACTTTGCAAGCAGTGAAGCAGGTGTCTATCTTTCTCTCTCCTTCTCTGTCTTCCTGTCCCCTCTCAATTTCTCTCTCTTCTATCCAATAACAACAACAGCTATGACAAAAATAACAGCTACAACAAGGGCAACAAAATGGGAAAAATGGCTTCCAGGAGTGGATTCGTAGTGCAGGCACTGAGCTTGAGTGATAACCCTGGAGGCTAAATAAATAAATAAAATAAAAAGAAATAAAGAAATAAAGAAATAGAATGCAGTTCTCAAGACAAGTGGCTAATTGCAGATGTGTTTTTCAAGCCATGAGAAACGACCTAGGAGAGTGGAATTTAGGAAAACAGGAATAATGTGCCCAGAAGAGGTGAGAAATGGTGAGGTTGTGTGATAGAAATTCAGAGTATGCTTTGAGGACCCAGTATAGACAGGTGGGGGAGGACCCAAGTTGGGGGTGGATATGAGGTGCAGATATTTATCATGGGGAGTTGAGAAACTGTTCTCATGTGCCAACACCTGTCCTGTAAATTATTATTTCCATAATAAATCAGTTTAGAAAGAGAAAAGAGAAAGAGAAAAGAATATCAGAGTGATGGATGAGCACACTAAGGAACTTGTTTCACATTTTGTAGAGAAGGCTAGTAGTAGCTGATTTGTTTTATTTCTTTATTGCCATTCAGTGCCCACATGACTACTCCCAGTGGCCAATGTTCTTTTTTTTTCTTTTTTGATTTAATAATTATTGATAAGACTGAAAGATAAGAGGGGTACAATTCCACACTATTCCCAAAGCTCCACATACCATATCCTCCACTGGAAACTTTCCTATTCTTTATTCTTCTGGAGGTATGGACCCAGGATCATTAAGGGGTACAGAAGGTGGAAGACCTGGCTTCTATAACTGCTTATGAACTGGACATGGGTGTTGGAATGTTGATCCATAATCCCATCCTGTTTTAATCTTTTGACAGTGGAGCAGGGCTCTGGAGAGATGGGATTCCAGGACATATTGTTGAGGTCATCTGCCCAAGGAGGTCAGGTTGGCATCATGGTAGCATATGGAACTTGGTGGTTGAAAAGCAGAAAAAAATGTTTAATAATCAGAAACGTAAAAGTAAGAATGGGGCAAATGAGATTTGAGATCTTCATTTTGTAAAAAGTTAGGAAGTCTACTTAGACATAGATACCCTTATCACCTACTTCTTATTACACTTCCCTCAATCACTCCAAAGTTAACCTTGTCAGACAAAGTAAGGAATAAAAGCTGGATAAGGGCAAGAGACCAGCACACTTTAATGATGAATCTTTAGTCACTACCATCACCTGCAGCCCTAGTCAGAAAGTCCTGGTATTCCCATGACATGATGGGCCTAGACCTCAAATAGATCTCTTTCTTCACTGTTACTGTTACATCTCCATCAGGAACAACATAATGGACCCCTTTGTGGGGCCCTATAAGAACTTGCTCTCAATGTGGATCAACAATGGTAGAAAATGTTCCATTCTCTGAAGGGAGGTTTGGATAACATACTCTACCTACCAACTAAGGAAGATGGGTCCTGAAATTGGTGCAACCTGGAATGTTCCTACTCATGATCACAGAATGTGAGCTTGGACCTACATGGATGCAGAGGTTACATAGGCTCTTGTGATGAATATGGGACTCAGATGAAATCGATAGGGTTTACAGTTAGCAATATTTATACAATTTCCCCATATTTGGGACTTACTCTCTTCCATGATCCAACTTTCTAGTCCTTTTTCCAGCCATGACATCATCTCCCCAGACAATAACTTGGGTCCACTTGCATATCAGATGTCAGGCACAGGCAAAAACTAGTAAAGTCATGGGCCCTCTGGAATGTACCTACTAGCTTTTCAAAAACAGAAACTCCAAATCTTCATCTGTAATATTCCAGCCTTTAGGTTCATGATTTGTCAATATTTTTTTTTGCTTTATATCTTAATTCTTTTTCAGTCACCAGGTTCCAGATGCTATCATTATGCCAACCAATATTCCCTGGGTAGACGAGTCCACTAATGCATTAACAATTTAAGCCCACTGTTAACATTCAATCAGGTTACAGATTTGAAACCTTAAGCACTTAAAGGAATAGATACTCAAACTGGGGTCTGTGTATCAAAAAGTTTGAGACATTCAATTAATGTTTTCCCTTTCATATTGATTTATAATACTATAAGTTAATAGGAGTATATATTAACACCATTCCTGCCACCAAAGGTCTGTGTCCCTCAACCTAGCACCTATAGTGGAGCTGAAAAATCTACCCTCACCCTTCTACCAGAGTTTTTTACTTTGGTGCAAACTCAGTCAAATTGTACTTTGCATTTCCTTTTCAGTTCTTCTTTCTCAACTTCTGTTTATGAGAGGCATCATCCCATACTTTTCTTTGTTTTTCTGATTTATCTCACTTAACATAATTCCTTGGAATCATGAAGTTTCCCTCTCAGCAGGTGGGGATCTGGGGCTTGAGCCTGGGTCCTCACACATGACCATGTGTTCACTCAGTAGCGTGTGCCACCACCTGACACCAACAGCTGGCAATTTTATATGAAAATCTATTTGATATATTTTCCTTCTTGTATCCACATTCCCAAAGTGTAAACTACAATCTAATGCAACAATTTCTATAACTACATCCATCCCTTATGTATAGTAAAGCTACTTAGGTCTGTCTGTGATACTAAATTCTCCAACTTGCCCTTTTTAATTAGAAGAAAATCTTCTGGGGCCAGGCAGTGGTGCACAAGCACATGCGAGTTCTAGCCCCTGGTCCCATTTGCAATGGGAAGCTTCAGAAGTGGCTGAACAGTGCTGTAAATGTCTCTTTCTCTCTCGCTCTCTCTGTCCTCTTTTTTCTCTAGCTCTCTGTCAGAAATGGTGAAGTTGGGGGAGTCGGGTGGTAGCAAAGTGGGTTAAGCGCAGGTGGTGCAAAGTGCAAGGAATGGCATAAGGAACCCGGTTCAAGCCCCTGGCTCTCCACCTGCAGGAGAGTCGCTACACAGGCGGTGAAGCAGGTCTGCAGGTGTCTATCTTTCTCTCCCCCTCTCTGTCTTCCCTTCCTCTCTCCATTTCTCTCTGTCCTATCCAACAATAACATCAATAACAACAGCATAATAACTACAACAGTAAAATAACAAGGGCAACAAAAGAGAATAAATAAATATTTTTTAAAAAAGAAAGAAATGGTTAAGTTGGGTAGCCACTAAGCCCCAGAGATAATCCTAGTGACAAATAAAATAAATCTGCTCCCCTAAACTTCAGATTCCAGTGGCAACTTGTCATTGTAAATAGCCTCTCATGTTGCTTAACAAATAGAAGAATAAAACAGTAAGTTGCTGTCTTGCTTAGTTTCACATTATATTTCTCAGCTCAATTCAATTAAATTAAGCATTTTGAAAGAGGTGGTTTTGAGAATAGTTTAAAATTAGGGTAATGTCAATAAATCCAAAACATGCAGCCCTATTATTAAGGATGTTATAGTAAAAGCAAAGAAAAATATGTTGTAGATATCTTTTATGATTTTGGAGGAAAACTGTAAGTTCTCTGGTCCCTTTCTTTCTTGTTAATTTTCTCTAGTATATTATGTTATAAGCCTGCACAAACATTCCACTTAAGTTCCAGTCATAGCCACTGTCCATTCTCATTCTTAGCTCTCACCAGCAAATGAAAATTACAGCACTGGAAATATCCTCAGAACAGGACAGTTACTCTACTCCACTCTTAAATCATACAGGAAATAAACCTACTTGAATGTGACAAGAGTGAAATTTAAGGGTTTATACCAATTTAAAGTCAATTTTTTTTTACTTTACTCCCATGTTCTTAAGCTGTGAAGAAAGTATTTATTTTTTTATTTTTTTATATAAGAAAGGATTAATTAACAAAACCATAGGGTAGGAGGGGTACAGTTCCACACAATTCCCACCACCCAATCTCCATATCCCCACCGCCTCCCCTGATAGCTTTCCCATTCTCTATCCCGCTGGGAGCATGGGCCCAGGGTCACTTGGGTTGCAGAAGGTAGAAGGTCTGGCTTCTGAAATTGCTTCCCCGCTGAACATGGGCATTGACTGGTCGGTCCATACCCCCAGTCTGCCTCTCTCTTTCCCTAATAGGGTGGGTCTCTGGGGAAGCTGAGCTCCAGGACACATTGGTGGGGTCTTCAGTCTAGGGAAGCCTGGCCGGCATCCTGATGACATCTGGAACCTGGTGATTGAAAAGAGAGATAACATACGAAGCCAAACAAATTGTTGAGCAATCATGGACCCAAAGGTTGGAATAGTGGAGAGGAAGTGTTAGGGAGGTACTCACTGCAAACTCTAGTGTACTTCTGCTTTCAGGTATATATTTTGCAGTAGTTTATGGATATGTGTGAACATATGCTCTCTCTCACAGAAACTGGGGTATATCTAGGTTTTGGGACTTTGTTAGAAAGTGAACCACCTGAGATGGAATTAGAGTATACTATGAAAGGAAAGGTCTCACCTGAGTAATGAAGCTGAAGGGTTGTCATTCCACACGTGAAGTCTCTGGACACAGTCTGAGCTGAAGCATGTTGAGGTGGCAATTGTTGTGTTGTTTAGGTTGTGATCGGCAGATGCAATATTATTTGATATGGATTGGGAGAGGCATACGGGAAAGTGGGCCCTATCCAAGGGTACCAGGACTGGGGAAAGTAGAGGCTCTATAGTGGAGATGTGAGGTTCCTGCTGTCTTAGGGTTCCAAAGACAATCGATAGTTAATGTTATCAACACATTATTTGATAATTGGGTTAACTTTGAAAAGTCCTTTTGTTAGGGTTTGCTGTACAGTACCAAGTATTTTGTATATAGCTGTGCTATTGGTTGATTCTGATCTACTTGGTCTAGGCTTTTGAGAGAGTCTGCATATCAATTACACAGCCTATATATTAAAAAGATTCAGTTTGTGTTTTGAAAAACTTCTAGACACACAATTAATTTTCCCCCTCTAGTATTAATTAACTAGTGATTTATATGACTACATTACACTAGGTGTGTACATAAACACCATTCCCACCACCAAAAGACTGTGGCCCATCCCTCCCACCAACTTCCACCCCCCACTGTCCCAGGAAGCTGCATGTCCACCCCTCACCAAAGGGTTATTACTTTGATGCCCTACTTACAATTTGGTCAGCTCCTGCTTTTAGTTTCCCTTTCAGATCTTCTTACTCAACTTCTGTTGGTGAGTGGGATCATCCCATACTCATCTTTAACTTTCTGACTTAGTTCACTTAACATAATTCCTCCTAGCTCTGTCCAAGATGGGTCAGAGAAGGTGGGTTCATTGTTCTTGATAGCTGCATAGTATTCCATTGTGTATATATACCACCGCTTTCTCAGCCACTCATTTGTTGTTGGGCACCTGGGTTGCTTACAGGTTTTAGTTATTATGAATTGTGCTGCTATGAACATAGGAGTACACACCTCTTTTTGGTTGGGTGTTATGGAGTCCTTGGGGTATAAGCCCAGGAGATGAATTACTGGATCATATGGAAGGTCCATGTCTAGCCTTGTGAGAGTTTTCCAGACTGCTCTCCACAGAGGCTGGACCAATTTACATTCCCACCAGCAATGTAAAAGGGTTCCTCTGTCCCCACAACCTCTCCAGCATTTGTTGCTGATGTCCTTTTTGATGTATGCCATTCTTACAGGAGTGTGGTGGTATTTTCGTGTTGTCTTAATTTGCTTTTCTCTGACAATCAGTGACGTAGAGCAATTTTTCATATGTTTGTTAGCCTTTTGGATCTCCTCTGTAGTGAATGTTTTGTACATATACTCTGCCCATTTTTGGATGGGGTCATTTGCTTTTTTGGTGCTAAGTTTGCTGAGCTCTTTATATATTTTGGTGATTACTCTTCTCTAATGTATGGCATGTGAAGATCTTCTCCCTTTCTGTGAGGGGTCTCTTTGTTTGTTTAATAGTTTCTTTGGCTGTGCATAAGCTTTTCAATTTGATGTAGTCCCATTGGTTTGTTTCTGCTTTAGTCTTCCTTACAATTGGGTTTGATTCATCAAAGATATCCTTGAGGTGTAGGTGGAAAACTGTTTTACCAATGTTTTCCTCTAAGTATTTGATTATTTATGGTCTGACATCTAGGTCTTTGATCCATTTGGAGTTGATTTTTGTTTCTGGTGAGAGAAAGTGGTTCAATTTCATTCTTCTGCATGTTACAACCCAGTTTTCCCAGCACCATTTATTGAAGAGAGCATCCTTTTTCCATTTAATCCTTTGGGCCCACTTATCAAAGATTAGATGTCCATAGGTGTGTGGATTTATTTCTGGGCTTTCAATTATGTTCCACTGGTCTGTGTGCCTATTTTTGTTAAAGTACCATGCTGTTTTGATGATGATGTCTTCATAATATAGTTTAATGTCTGGGTGTGTGATGCCTCCATTTCTGTTTCTTTCACTTAAGATGGTTTTGGCAATTCTAGGTGTTTTCATGTTCCAGATAAATTATTGTAGTGTTTGTTCTATTCTCTTAAAGAAGCTTGTTGGAATTTTGATGGGTATTGCATTAAATTTGTATATGGCTCTGGGGAGAATATTCATTTTGATGATATTTATTCTTCCAATCCATGAGCATGGGATATCTTTCCATTTCTTGGTAGCAGTTTCTATTTCCTTGAGTAGCGACACATAGTTTTCAGCATACAGGTGTTTCACTTCTTTGATCAACTTTATTACTAGATATTTGATTGATTTTGCTGAAACAGTAAATGGGAGTGATTTCTGGATGTCTTCTTCTTCAGATTTAGTGTTTGCATAAAGAAATGCTACTGATTTTTGTACATTGATTTTGTAGCCTGATACCTTGCTATATTGCCTAATAACTTCCAGCAGTTTTCTGCTGAATTCTTTAGGTTTTTCTATGTATACTATCATATCATCTGCAAATAGTGAGAGGTTGACTTCTTCACTTCCTATCTAAATTCCTTTGATTCCTTTCTCTTGCCCGATTGCTATAGCAAAAACTTCCAGTACTATGTTGAAGAGTAATGGTGACAGTGGACAGCCCTGTCTAGTCCCCGATCTGAGGGAGAATGCTTTCAGCTTCTGTCCATTGAGTATGATGTTGGCTTTAGGTTTGCTATATATAGACTCCACTATCTTGAGGAATTTCATATTGATTCCCATTTTATGTAGAGTTTTGAGCATGAATCAGTGTTGGATTTTGTCAAAGGCTTTCTCTGCATCTGTTGAGATAATCATGTGGTTTTTGGCTTTGCTTTTATTGATGTGGTGAATGACATTGATTGACTTATGGATGTTGAACCAGCCATGCATTCCTGGGATGAATCCCACTTGGTCATGATGAACAATCTTTTTGATGTGTTGCTGTATCCGGTTGGCCAAGATTTTTTTTTTTTAATTTTTTATTTAAGAAAGGATTAGTGAACAAAAACATAAGGTAGGAGGGGTACAACTCCACAAAATTCCCACCACCCAATCCCCATAACCCACCCCCTCCCATGGTAGCTTTCCCATTCTCTATCCCTCTGGGAGCATGGACCCAGAGTCGTTGAGGGTTGCAGAAGGTAGAAGGTCTGGCTTCTGTAATTGCTTCCCCGCTGAACATGGGCGTTGACTGGACGGTCCATACCTCCAGTCTGCCTCTCTCTTTCCCTAGTAAAGTGTGTCTGTGGGGAAGCTGAGCTCCAGGACACATTAGTGGGGTCTTCAATCCAGGGAAGCCTAGACAGCATCCTGGTGGCATCTGGAACCTGGTGATTGAAAAGAGAGTTAGCATATGAAGCCAAACAGTTTGTTGAGCAATCATGGATCCCAAGCTTGGAATAGTGGAGAGGAAGTGTTAGGGAGGTACTCACTGCAAACTCTAGTGTACTTCTGCTTTCAGGTATATATTTTGCAGTAGTTTATGGATACGTATGCACATAAGCTCTCTCTCACAGAAACTGGTGTATATCTAGGTTATGGGACTTTGTAAGAAAGTGAACTACCTGAGATGAAATTAGAGTGTACTATAAAAGGAAAGGTCTCACCTGAGTAATGAGGCTGAAGGGTTGTCATTCCACACGTGAAGTCTCTGGATACAGTCTGAGGTGAAGCATGTTGAGGTGACAATCATTGCTTTGGTTAGGTTGTGATTGGCGGATGCAATATTATTTGGTTTGGACTTGGAGATGCATACGGGAAAGTGGGCCCTCTCCAAGGGTTCCAGGACTGGGGGAAGTAGGGGCTCTATAGTGAAGATGTGAGGTTCCTGCTGTCTTAGGGTTCAAAAAGACAATCGATAGTTAATATTATCATCACATTATTTGTTAATTGGGTTAACTTTGAAAAGTCCCTTTGTTATGGTTTGCTGTACAGTACCCAGTGTCTTGTATATAGCTGTGCTATTGGATGCTTCTAATCTACTTGGTCTAGGCTTTTGAGAGAGTCCGCATATCAGATACATAGCCTATATATTAAAAAGATTCAGTTTGTGTTTTGAGAAACTTTGAGACATACAATTGATTTCCCCCTCTCATATTAATTAACTACTTATTCATATGTCTACATTTTGCTAGGAGAGTACATAAACACCATTTCCACCACCAAAGGACTGTGACGCATCCCTCCCGCCCACTCCCACCCCCCACTGGCCCAGGAAGCAAACATGTCTACCCCTCACCACTGGGTTTTTACTTTGGTGCCCTACTTACAATTTGATCAGGTCCTGCTTTTAGTTTCCCTTTCAGATCTTCTAAGTCAGCTTCTGTTGATGAGTGGGATCATCCCATACTCATATTTATCTTTCTGACTTAGTTCACTTAACATAATTCCTTCTAGCTCTGTCCAAGATGGGTCAGAGAAGGTGGGTTCATTGTTCTTTATAGCTGCACAGCTTTCTCAGCCACTCATCTGTTGTTGGGCACCTGGGTTGCTTCCAGGCTTTAGCTATTATGAATTGTGCTGCTATGAACATAGGAGTACATACCTCTTTTTGGTTGGGTGTTATGGAGTCCTTGGGGTATAACCCCAGGAGAGGAATTACTGGGTTATATGGAAGGTCCATGTCTAAACTTCTGAGAGTTTTCCAGACTGCTCTCCACAGAGGCTGGACCAATTTACATTCCCACCAGCAATGTAAAAGGGTTCCTCTGTCCCCAAATCCTCTCCAGCATTTATTGCTGCTGTCCTTTTTGATGTATGCCATTCTTACAGGAGTGAGGTGGTATCTTAGTGTTGTCTTAATTTGCATTTCTCTGATAATCAGTGACCTAGAGCAGCTTTTCATATGTTTGTTAGCCTTTTGGATCTCCTCTGTGGTGAATGTCTGTTCATTTCTTCTGCCCATTTTTGGATGGGGTCATTTGCTTTTTTGCGGCTAAGTTTGCTGAGCTCTTTATATATTTTGGTGATTAGTTTCTTGTCTAATGTCTGGCAGGTGAAGATCTTCTCCCATTCTGTGAGGGGTCTCTCTGTTTGTTGAACAGTTTCTTTGGATGTGCAGAAGCTTTTCAATTTGATGTAGTCCCATTGGTTTGTTTCTGCTTTAGTCTTCCTTGCAATTGGGTTTGATTCATCAAAGATGTCCTTGACGTGTATGTGGGAAAGTGTTTGACCAATGTTTTCCTCTAAGTATTTGATTGTTTCTGGTCTGACATCTAGGTCTTTGATCCATTTGGAGTTGATTTTTGTTTCTGGTGAGATAAAGTGGTTCAATTTCATTCTTCTGCATGTTTCAACCCAGTTTTCCCAGCACCATTTATTGAAGAGAGCCTCCTTTTTCCATTTAATCCTTTGGGCCCACTTATCAAAGATTAGATGCCCATAGGTGTTGGGATTTACTTCTGGGCTTTCAATTCTGTTCCACTGGTCTGTGTGCCTATTTTTCTTCCAGTACCATGCTGTTTTGATGATGATGGCTTTATAATATTGTTTAAGGTCTGGGAGTGTGATGCCTCCATTTCTGTTTCTTTTCCTTAAGATGGTTTTGGCAATTCTAGGTGTTTTCAGGTTCCAGATAAATGATTGTAGTGTTTGTTCTATTCTCTTAAAGAAGCTTGTTGGAACTTTGATGGGTATTGCATTAAATTTGTATATGGCTCTGGGGAGAATATTCATTTTGATGATATTTATTCTTCCAATCCATGAGCATGGGATATCTTTCCATTTCTTGGTATCAGTTTCTATCTCCTTGAGTAGCGACTCATAGTTTTCAGTATACAAGTCTTTCACTTCTTTGGTCAACTTTATTCCTAGGTATTTAATTGATTTTGCTGAAACAGTAAATGGGAGTGATTTCTGGATGTCTTCTTCTTCAGATTTAGTGTTTGCATAAAGAAATGCCACTGATTTTTGTACATTGATTTTGTAGCCTGATACCATGCTATATTGCCTAATAACTTCCAGTAATTTTCTACTGGATTCTTTAGGTCTTTCTATGTATACTATCATATCATCTGCAAATAGTGAGAGCTTGACTTCTTCACTTCCAATCTGTATCCCTTTGATTTCTTTCTCTTGCCTGATTGCTATGGCAAGAACTTCCAATACTATGTTGAAGAGTAACGGTGACAGTGGACAGCCCTGTCTAGTCCCCGATCTGAGGGGGAATGCTTTCACCTTCTGTCCATTGACTATGATGTTGGCTGTAGGTTTGCTATATATAGACTCCACTGTTTTGAGGAATTTCCCATCTATTCCCATTTTTTGTAGAGTTTTGAGCATGAATGCATGTTAGATTTTGTCAAAGGCTTTCTTTGCATCTATTGAGATAATCATGTGGTTTTTGGCTTTGCTTTTATTGATGTGGTAAATGAGATTGATTGCCTTACGGATGTTGAACCAGCCTTGCATTCCTGGTATGAATCCCACTTGGTCATGATGAACAATCTTTTTGATATGTTGCTGTATCCGGTTGGCCAAGATCTTGTTTAATATTTTGGCATCTATGTTCATCAGAGATATTGGTCTGTAGTTTTCCTTTTTTGTTGTGTTCCTATCAGCAGTTGGTATCAGGGTGATGTTGGCTTCATAAAAGGTGGAAGGGAGTATTCCTGTTTCTTCAATCTTATGGAATAGCTTAAGAAGTATGGGTATTAACTGTTTCCTGAAAGTTTTGTAGAATTCGTTTTTGAAGCCATCTGGTCCAGGACTTTTGTTGTTGGGGAGATTCTTAATAACGGTTTCAATTTCTCTGTCTGTGATTGGTGCATTTAGATTTTGTAGTTTTTCTTGGTTCAGTTTTGGAAGTGCATATGTTTCAAGGAATAGTTCCATTTCTTCCAGATTCTCTAGCTTGGTGGCATATAGTTCTTTATAGAAGTTTCGCAGGATTCTCTGGATTTCTGTGGTGTCAGTTGTGATATCTCCTGCATCATTTACAATTCTATTAATTTGAGTCTTCTCTCTTTTTGTTTGGTGAGTCTGGCTAGGGGTTTGTCAATTTTGTTTAATCTTTCAAAGAACCAACATTTGGCTTCATTGATCTTTTGTATGGTTCTTTTATTTTCGATGTTGTTTATTTCTGCTCTAACTTTAGTGATTTCTGTCCTTCTGGTTCCTTTAGGGTTCCTTTGTTCCTCTTCCTCTAAGTCCTTGAGGTATGTAGTGAGGTCATTCATTTGGGCTTCTTCTTGCTGTTTAATATGTGATTGTATGGCTATAAGTTTCCCTCTCAGTACTGCTTTAGCTGTGTCCCAAATATTTTGATAGGTTGTGTCTTCATTTTCATTAGTTTCCAGGAACATTTGAATTTCCTGTTTGAGTGAGTCTCTGACCCAGTGGTTCTTAAGGAGCATGTTGTTTAGTTTCCAAATTCTATGTCTTTTATTAATTTTCCGTTTGTTGTTAAATGTTAGTTTTACTCCACTGTGGTCTGAGAAGATACTTAGGATGATTTCAATGCTCTTGAATTTCTTGATGCTGTCTTTGTGGCCTAACATGTGGTCTATCCTTGAGTATGTGTTATGTGGATTTGAAAAGAAGGTGTATTCCAGTTTTTTGGGGGTGGAGGAGTCTGAAAATGTCCAAGAGGTCTAGTCTGTCAATATCTTCATTTAATTCTCTTGTATCTTTATCGGTTCTCTGCTTTGTTGATCTAAGTGTGATAGTGGGGTATTGAAGTCTCCTACTATTATTCTATTACTATTGATGTATTTTTGAAATTCTTTCAGTAGATGCTTAATGTATTTAGATGGTCCCTCATTGCGTGCATAGATGTTATTAATTGTTAAGTCTTCTTGGCTGATTGATCCTCTAATCATTATGTAATGTCCTTGCCTATCTTTTATTACTTTATTTAATTTAAAATCTATCATGTCTGAGATAGCTGTTCCTTCCCTTTTTTGTGGTCCCTTAGGCTGTATGATAGTTTTCCATCCTTTCACTTTAAGTCTGTGTATATCTTGTTGTGACAGATGGGATTCTTGCAAGCAGCATATGGTTGAGTTATGTTTTCTGATCCATCCCCCCACCCTGTGCCTTTTGATGGGTGAGTTTAAGCCATTGACATTTATTGATATTATGGATTTAATGTATTGTAGTGCCATTGTTCTAAAAAACAATTTGTTTACTCTGATATATTGCAAGTATTATAGTGATGTTCTTGTTTATAAGAAGTCTTTTAGTACCTCTTTCAGGGCCGGCTTGGTGATGGTTGCCTCCTTTAACTGTTGTTTGTCTACAAAGGTTTTGATCCCTCCATCTAGCTTGAATGAAAGTCTAGCAGGATATATCATCCTTGGTTGAAACCCTTTTTCATTCAGGGCTCGATAGATATCTTGCCACTCCCTTCTGGCTTTTAGAGCTTGAGTGGAGAAATCTGCAGATAATCATGGTTTTTCCCCTTTATGTGACTTTTTGTTTCTCTCTTGCAGCCTTTAGGATCCTTTCTTTATCCTTACTTCTTCTCATTGTGACTATGATGTGTCTTGGTGTTTTCAGGTCTGGGTTGATTCTGTTTGGTACTCTCTGGGCCTTTTGAACCTTGATATCCTTTCTGTTATTCAGGTCTGGGAAGTTTTCTTGTATTATTTCCTCTAGAATGTTTGCTTCCCCTTCCTCTCTTTCTTCCTCTGGCAGGTCAATTATACGAATGTTACTTCTTTTGAGATCATCCCATATGTCTCTGTTGTTGTTTTCAGTGTCTCTCAATCTCTTTTTAAGCTCTTTCACCTCTTTCTTTGTTTTCTCTAACTCATCCTCTGTCTGACTAATTCTGTTTTCTGCTTCTGTTAGTCTGCTTTCCCTTGCCTCAGCTTCTTTCTTCATTACAGCTATTTCAGCTTTCAGTTCTCTAATTGTCTCAAGATAATCATTATTTTCCTTGGGGGTCTCAACTGTTGTTTCCCTAATACTGCCATTCCTTTCCTCCAATGTTGTTTTCATTTCTGTGATTAATAAGTTTATTATTGCTTTTATACTTTTCTTATCTATGGTTACTTCTGACTGATTTGTGGTTTCTTCTGGGCTCTTGTCTTCATTCATTGGGCTAGCAGTTTTATTTGTTTTTAATCTACCCATTTTTTTATTTATGTGTTTCTCTCTCTTTTTTTATGCTCTGTTGTTCCTCAGTTGTTGTGTCTTGAGTACAAGTAACACTGTACTAAATACCTTTATGACAACTGCACTCACCAACCTCCGGAATTACAGTAGCAACTGAAGTAAGTATTGAAGTAGTTTAATCGTTACCAGTTAGCCAAACAATTTCTCCAGTCCGTGAAAAAATAGTAACCAAATCCCAGTGAAGAAAGAAAAAAGAAATAGAGGATAGCAAGAATAGACAGTTATGCAAATCTACTATCCAGTGTATATTCTAGGGGTAACAAGAGGGGAAAGGGAACTAGAGCAGAGATACACACATAGAGAGTCCACTCTGAGTCAGATTTCTTCCCCAAAGTAATTCACAAATTCAGAAAGGCAAAGAAGAAAGAAGTGTATGAGAAGATTTAAAAAAAGAGAGAGAGAGAGATAAGAGAGAGAAAAGGGAGAAGATAAGAAGAAGAGTTGTAATTAAAGAGCAGTGCAAGGAACTTCCCAAATGTGTATCAGTGAGTTCAAAAAAAAAAAAACAACACCCTGTTTGGTGGTATGGGGTATCCTGCTAGGAGCTGGTCCCAGGGACTCCTTATGGGGGGCGGGGGTGGTGGGAAGGATGTATGCTTGAAAATTAAAAGGAAGAAAAAAGAATTTTTTCCCCTACTCTAATTCTTAACCCAAATAAATTTATAGTCGCCTCCTTAGTGTCACCGCTATGGCCCCTTATTGGCTGGCCTGCTAAAGCCAGAAAATCCTATTGTTTACACGAGATGTGTCTGGAGCTCAACGGCTAGCCGCTTCTCAGTCCGCCATCTTCCGGGAAACCCCCCCTCCAGACTTTTTTAAAGGATTTCTCGAAAATGAAAACTAGCTCCAAGTCCTTTGATCCAATGAGATCTATACTCAAGAAGTCTTTGCATCCGCCCTCAGGGTCGCGGTGGACCCTGGAGACTCCCAAGAGAAAGCCCCCGAGCTAAAGTGTTCTCTCCGGGTCCTCTGCCCGCCGCGCTCTGCAACCGGCAGAGGAGCCGCCTTCCTGGGCGGAGGACAATGCCCGGCGCACTCGCATTGCCCGGCGCAGCCTGGGAAGTCTGGAGCCCCTCTAGTCCGTGTCACCTTTACTCTAATTCTTAACCCAAATTAAATTATAATCACCTCTTTGGTGTGACCCCTTATTGACTGGCCTGCTAAAGGCAGAAAATCCTACTGTTGCTGACGATGTGATCAGAGCACTCGCTGTTAGCAGCTTCTCAGTCTGCCATCTTCCATCCAATCCCCAAGATCTTGTTTAATATTTTGGCATCTATGTTCATCAGAGGTATTGGTCTGTAGTTTTCCTTTTTTGTTCTGTCCCTATCAGGTTTTGGTATCAGGGTGATGTTGGCTTCATAGAAGGAGGAAGGGAGTATTCCTGTTTCTTCAATCTTATGGAAAAGCTTAAGAAGTATGGGTACTAACTGTTTCCTGAAAGTTTTGTAGAATTCATTTGTGAAGCCATCTGGTCCAGGACTTTTGTTCTTGGGGAGGTTCTTAATAACGGTTTCCATTTCTTTGTCTGTGATTGGTGCATTTAGATTTTGTAGTTCTTCTTGGTTCAGTTTTGGAAGGGCATATGCTTCTAGGAATTGTTCCATTTCTTCCAGATTCTCTAGTTTGGTGGCGTATAGTTCTTTATAGATGTTTCGCAGGATTCTCTGGATTTCTGTGGTGTCAGTTGTGATATCTCCTCCATTGCAATTAATTCTATTAATTACAATTAAAAGAATGTAATTCTATTAATTACAATTCTATTGATTAATTCTATTAATTCTATTAATCTATTAATAAATTTCTATTAATTCAAAAATAGAGTCTTCTCTATTTTTTGTTTGGTGAGTCTGGCTAGGGGTTTGTCAGTTTTGTCTAATCTTTCAAAGAACCAACATTTGTGTTGATGCATCTTTTGTATGGTTCTTTTATTTTTGTTGTTGTTTATTTCTGCTCTAACTTTAGTGATTTCTGTCCTTCCTGATGCTTTAGGGTTCCTTTATTCCTCTTCCTCTAAGTCCTTGAGGTGTGCAGTAAGGTCGTTCATTTGATCTTCTTCTTGGTGTTTAATATGTGATTGTATGGTTATAAATTTCCCTCTCAGTACTGCTTTAGCTGTGTCCCAAATATTTTGAAAGGTTGTGTCTTCATTTTCATTTGTTTCCAGGTACATTTGAATTTCCTGATTGAGTGAGTCTCTGACCCAGTGGTTCTTAAGGAGCATGTTGTTTAGTTTCCAAATTCTGTGACTTTTAATAATTTTCTGTTTGTTTTTAAATGTTAGTTTTACTACACTGTGGTCTGAGAAGATACTTGAGATGATTTCAATGTTCTTGAATTTATTGATGCTGTCTTTGTGGCCTATCATGTGGTCTATCCTTGAGTATGTGTTATGTGGATTTGTAAAGAAGATGTATTCCAGTTTTTTGGGGTGAAGGACTCTGAAAATGTCCAAGAGGTCTAGTCTGTCAATCTCTTCATTCAATTGTCTTGTATCTTTGTTGGTTGTCTGCTTTGTTGATCTGTCTAAGTGTGAGAGTGAGGTATTGAAGTCTCCCACTATTATTGTATTACTATTGATGTATTTTTGAAATTCTTTCAGTAAGTGCTTCATGTATTTAGATGGTCCCTCATTGGGTTCATAGATGTTAATGATTGTTAAGTCTTCTTGGCTTATTGATCCTCTAATCATTATGTAATGTCCTTGCCTATCTTTTATTACTTTATTTAATTTAAAATCTATCATGTCTGAGATGAGAATGGCTGCTCCTGCCCTTTTTTGTGGTCCATTAGCCTGTATGATAATTTTCCATTCTTTCACTTTAAGTCTGTGTTTATGTTGTTGTGACAGATGGGATTCTTACAAGCAGCATATGGTTGGGTTATGTTTTCTGATCCACCCCCCCCCACCCTGTGCCTTTTGATGGGTGAGTTTAAGCCCTTGGTGTTTGTTGATATTATGGATTTAATGTATTATTGTGCCATTGTTCAAAAAAAAATTTTTTTGTTTGCTCTGATATATTGCCAGTATTGTAGCGATGTTCTTGTTTATAAAAGGTCTTTTAGAACCTCATTCAGGGTCGGTTTGGTGATGGTTGCCTCTTGTAACTGTTGTTTGTCTAAGAAGGTTTTGATCCCTCCATCTAGTTTCAATGAAAGTCTAGCAGGATATATTATCCTTGGTTGAAACCCTTTGTCATTCAGGGCTTGATAGATATCTTGCCATTCTCTTCTGGCTTTTAGAGTTTGAGTGGAGAAGTCTGCATATAATCTTATGGGTTTTCCCTTGTATGTGACTTTTTGTTTCTCTCTTGCAGCCTTTAGGATCCTTTCTTTATCCTTACTTCTTCTCATTGTGACTATGATGTGTCTTGGTGTCTTCAGGTCTGGGTTGATTCTGTTTGGTACTCTCTGTGCCTCTTGAATCTTGATGTCCTTTCTGTTATTCAGGTCTGGGAAGTTTTCTTCTATTTTTTCCTCTAGAATTTTTGCTTCCCCTTCCTCTCTTTCTTCCTCTGGCAGGTCAATTATACGAATGTTACTTCTTTTGAGATCATCCCATATGTCTCTGTTGTTGTTTTCAGTGTCTCTCAATCTCTTTTTAAGCTCTTTCACCTCTTTATTAATTTTCTCTAACTCATTCTCTGTCTGACTAATTTTGTTTTCTGCTTCTGTTAGTCTGATTTCCCTTGCCTTAGCTTCTTTCTTCATTACAGCTCTTTCAGCTTTCAGTTCTCTAATTGCCTCAAGATAGTCAGTATTTTCCTTGGGGGTCTCAACTGTTGTTTCCCTAATACTGCCATTCCTTTCCTTCAATGTTGTTTTCATTTCTGTGATTAATAAGTTTATTATTGCTTGCATACTTTTCCTATCTATAGTTACTTCTGGCTTATTGGTAGTTTCATCTGGGCTCTTATCTTCATTCACTGGAGTAGCAGTTTTATTTGTTTTTGATCTACCTATTTTTTTGATTTATGTGTTTCTTTTTTTATGCTCTGTTGTTCCTCATTTGTTGTGTCTTGAGTACAAGCAACACTTTACTAAATTCCTTTATGACCAATGCACTCATCAACCTCAGGAATTACAGTAGCAACTGAAGCAAGTACTTGAGCACTACCAGTTTAATCACTGCCAGTTATCCAAACAATTTCTCCAGTCCGTGAAAAAATAGTAACCAAATCCCAGTGAAGAAGAAAGAGAAAAGAAAGAAGGGATAGCAAGAATAGACAGTTATGCAAATCTACTATCCATTGTATATTCTAGGGGTAATAAGAGGGGAAAGGGAACTAGAGCAGAGATACACACATAGAGAGTCCACTCTGACTTCCCCCAAATAATTCATAAATTCAGAAAGGCAAAGAAGAAGGAAGAAAGAAGTATATGACAAGATAAACAAAAAAAAAGAAAGGAAAAAAAAATTAAAAAGAGACAAGTGAGAGAAATTGGAAAAGATAAGAACAAGAGCTGTAATTAATGAGCAGTGAAAGGAAAGGGTTTTTTTTGATTACTTTATTTTTAATTTAATTTAATTTATATTTTTAATTAGCTAGGAGGAGGAGGGAGGGGGGAGAGTCTGTAGAGGAGGTAGGAGTAACGAGACAAGTTCCTCCCACAATAGATAAGATGCTCACTACCCTAGCAATGAAAGATACCCTTAGAGTTAATTCTGATCAACCTAAAGGGGGGAAGATATATGCCTTTATATAATATTAATAATAAAATAGAGCAGGGTAAAAAAAAAAACCCTGTCCCAGATTACCTCAAACCTCATGATCAGAGGCAGCTGATTGTTAAGAATGAGAAAAAAAAAAAAAACCTCAGGACTAGAAAAGTTAGGTGAATTAGACAATTATGCAAATCTACTATCCACTGTATATTCTAGGGGTGGCTAAAGGAGGAAGGGAAGTTGAGCAGAGACACTCACAGTGAGAGTCCACACTGAGTCAGAATTCTTCTCCAAAATAATTCCCAAATGTGTATCAGTGAATTCAAAAAAGCACACTGTTTGGTGGTGTGGGGGGCTGGGGCCTGTGGCTTTGGAAGCTGTAGGATTAAGGAAGAAAGGATGACAAGAATGAGAAAAAGAAGAAAAAAGAGAGAATAATTAAAAAGATAATAAAAAGAACAGTCATAAAAGAGCGGTGAAAGGAAAGAGTTTTATTTATTTATTTATTTATTTTTAATTATTTAATTACCTATGCAGGGTGAGGGGTGTTGGCTACTTAGAAAGAAAAAAGGCCAGAGGTTTCAGAAGGGTATAGACTTAGAATGAATGATACTTCCTGGTGGGACAGGAATTTGGTAAAGACAGAAGCTCAGCAGGGGAGCCTGCTAAGATCTGGTCCCCAGGGACTGGTTATTGGGGTAGGGGTGAAGAGGGATGAGGTGTGCTTAATAATTAAAAGGAAAACATATTTTTCCCTTTTTTTCTACTCTATTTCTTAACCCAAATTAAGTTAAAGTCACCTCCTTGGTGTCACTGCTAGGACCCCTTATTGACTGGCCTACTAAAGGCAGAAAATCCTACCGTTTCCAGAAGATGTGGTCAGAGCTCAAGCCACTAGCAGCTTCTCAGTCCACCATCTTCCCACTTTCCTTGAAGAAAGTATTTGTAAGAAGGGAAAATGTGTTCATTTAGTTAACCTTCGCTGATAAAATAAGATGATACTGGAGAATTCACAGTTGAGACATCATTGAAAAGAAAATCCATGATTACTTAAGTTTTTTTCAGCCTAGAATTTTCCAAAGCCAACATTTTTATTTTCAATGAAAGTATTAATTGAAGGCTGGGCAGTGGCACACCTGGTTGAGTGAATACATTACCATGTTCAAGCTCCTGGTCCCCACCTACAGGATAGAACCTTCATGATTGATGGATTAGTGCTGCAGGTGTCTCTCTTCCCCTCTGTATATCCCCCTTCCCTCTCACATTCTCTCTGTCTTTATCATAAGTAAATAAATAAATATCAATTAATGATAGACTAAGTTACTCTTTATCCATTTGATTATGCCAAAAGTTGGGAGGAGGAGGGTTAGAGAGTGGCAAATAGTATTCATGAAAATTATTTATGTATTTATAGCAGAAGAGAAATGCATTTGATATTCCTGTCCACATAAATTTTATTATCAGTTTTCAATACCTTCAATTAATTTATTCCATTTCAGACTCCAAACCAAAACCTATGACCTTTGTTTATTGATGATTCATCCCAATGTAATCTTTCAAGACTTCTCAACACTACACTAAAATGTGAGTACCAAATATTAGAATGAATTGAAAATTTAACTTAATAGATAAAAAATATATTTAATAATAGCCATGGTGTTATCTGAGCTTTCTCAGTAAATAGGTTTACAGTCTTCCCTTTATGTGTAGAGCTGCTATATCATAACTATAGCTGAGAGTCATTTGTTTTTCATCCTCTGCTCTTTTTCTATTGTACTCTCCTCTCTGTACCTAAGGACTGCTATATGTTTTCTTACTCCTTCCTCCCTCTACTCTTGCCTTTTACGTCTTTCATGAGCACCCTATGAGATTCAACTTTTTTTTTACCAGACTGAATCTTTTTTTATTGGTGATTTAAGAATTATTGACAAGATTATGGGATAAGAGGTGTACAATTCCATACAATTCCTACAACCAGAGTTCCATATCACCTCCCCTCCTTTGAAAGTTTCCCTAATCTTTATCCCTCTGGGAGTATGGACCAAAGATCTTTATGGGGTGCAGAAGTTGGGAGGTCTGGCTTCTGTAATTGCTTCCTTCCATCTTCTGTTCCCAATAAAGAATTTTGTTCTATACTCCCAAAAGGAGAGCAATGTCAAGGGAAGATGACCAGAGGTCTCTGAGCTCTAACTACATCAAGACATAAAGAGAGAAAATGAAAAGAGGAAGGGAATTTAAAAATAGTAATAGATATATTACTATTTGTGACTTATGAAAAAGAGAATGTGGGACCATGGGGAAAAAGACAGATATTTATAGACAGACAGATATTTATAGAAATAATTGTTAACCCGTATCTGTGACCTTAAGAAAACTGCTGAAGATTCTGATGGAGGGGAGGTGGATACAGAGCTCTGGTAGTGGGAATGGTGTATAATTATACCCTTGTTATCTTGTAATTTTGTACATCAATATTAGATCACTAATAAAAAAATTATCAGGTTGGGGAGGTATTTTTACATATATAATTTACCGCACATCCTGCCAGAGGTCTGTGTCTCCCACTCCAGATACGTCAACCCTGTCCTCACACTGTTCAAGATCAAGTCTGTTAAGGCAGCCAGTGCCACCTCGACATGTTTCACTTTGGACTGTGTCCAGTGAAGCCAGGCATGGGATGTCAACTCTTCAGCTCCAATACTCGAGTGGGACCTTTTCTAGCTCATAAGACTCTTTAGTTCCATTGTGGTGGAGCACTTTCCAACAAAGTTACAGAAACTAGATATAGACCAGATAGACCAGTACCCATGAGATAGGGGCACAGGTGCGCATGTATCCATAAGTTTGGAGAAAATATATTACCTTAAAGTCAAGGGAATCCTTGGATTTCCACATAGATATGTTGGGTCCGGACTTCTAACAGATCCCTCTCTCCACCGTCACTGGTCATCTCCATCAGGAACAACATCATAAACCCTCTTGTGGGCCTCTACAGGACCTTGCCCTCAATGTAGAACAACAGTGGTAGGGACTGCTGTACTCTCCAAAGGGAAGTTGGGCCAATATACTTTGTCATTTGAGGAAGTCTGGTCCTGCAGCCTAGAGTGCAGCCTAGAATATTCCTAGCTGTGACTATGGACTGTGAGCTCAGACTGACAGGGATGTGGAGGTTACACAGGCTCCTATGCTAAATATGAATAGGCATGGGCCTGAGATCAGATCGATAGGCCCTTTGGAAAATACCTAAAACAGACTTCCTTGCTCCTTCCAGCATGAAGACCCAAATTTCATCTGCTATACTTTTACCTTTAGGTTCCTGATTATTAAATAGTTTGTTCTGCTTTATATCTTAATGTTTTTCAGTCACCATGTTGCAGGTGCTACCATGACCCCAGCCTGACTTCCCTGAGCAGACGACCTCACCAATATGTCCTGGAACCTCACCTTTCCAGAGCCCTGCCTCCCTAGGGAAAGATAGAAACAGGCTGGAGGTATGGCTGCACCTGTCAACACCCATGTCAAGAGGAGATTCAGCTTTTATAATAAGTTCCTAGCTTGTGCCACCAGCCAGTCTCCCCCATATCTTGTGAGAGTTTATTAATCTATTTGAAAGTCGAGGAACTAGCTTTCCTCTTATTATTTTCATAATTCTCTCTTTGTATTTGATCTTTACAATTTTCGCAATAATGAATTTTGCTGTATAACTATTTTTACTAGCTTGAAGAAGTTCTGATTATTTCTTCAAATAAAAGTTCTGCCCCTCCACTTCCTCTTTCTCTCCTACTTCTGGAACCTCTATAATTAGAATAAGAATGGTGTTCCTCTTGACATCATCCCATATAGCTAATATGTTGTTTTTATTTATTCCAATTATTTATTCTGTTTTTTTATGTTATTGATTGTATCTGCTTTATCCTCTAAAACACTAACTAAGCATTTTACTATTTTGTTTTTGTAGAGTTTCTCCATTATATATATATTTTTAGATCAGCCACTATATTCTTTAACTCTATGATATCTGTTTGGAAATTTCTCACATTCTTTCCAAACTTGTTGATTTTTTTTCCATTGACCTTATCTGGTAAACATTATCAAAGTTGTTGTGTTGAAATCTCCACTGGTGACCTAATGTAAATCTGTTGTACTTGGAGTATTTCTCAGGATGCTGGCTTGATCCATTGGTATGGCTAGTTCTGGTGGACTCATCTGTTTCCTCATTATGTCTGGTGCTGTGTGGGGGTCTGTGTTTAAAAGCCTGTATGTGAACATGCCTGAGCAACCACAAGGGTTCACAGTAGTGAGTGTTTGACCATATCTGTATGTCTGTTTCACATGGGACTGGAAAGATCACTGGTTTACTCCTGAAGTCCTATAGGCTTCAGTGCTGACCAAGAATACAGAGTCTCAAGTACCTGGCAATTAGTTTGAATAAACCTGGTTAAAATAAGGGGTTTGCTGTTGCAAGTTCCTCAGGGCAGCTGTTTCTTGAGTTTGAGGAGTCCAGGAGGCTGGGATATCAGTGCTGAGAAGGGTCTAACAGGAGGTATCTATCTATCTATCTATCTATCTATCTATCTATCTATCTATCTATCTATCTATCTATCATCTATCTATCTATCATCTATCAACTATATATCTATCACCCATCTATCTATCTATCATCTATCTATCTATCTATCTATCTATCTATCTATCTATCTATTTATCTATCTACCTATCTATCTATCCATCTATCTGTTGTGATATAGCATATAGCACTGCTGTGGGGATGTAGTTGGCTAGAGATAGTGTCAGCCTAATGGACTAAAGTAACTTGCAAGTGGCTGAAAGTCCAGCCTTTTTTGCCCAAGGGTGCAATGTGACTGGATGCTGGGGTGGAAGGTGGGGTCTGGGTGCTGGCTGCCATGAATTTGGGTTTCAGAATCCAGGACAAACAGATGTCGAGGGCATGATGTTTTTCCTGGGACTTGGACATATGTGAACTTAAACCTTGGTAACTCCCTTTGTCATGATCTGGCCAATTCTTACCGCCGATTTTCTGAGTGCCTTCTGTGGGACATGGTGACCCCAGCTGAGGCTTCCCAGGACCCGCCAGACTGCTGCTGACTGGAACTATATGAACACATGGGGCTGAACTTTGGGTAACTTATTCTTGGACTTATGAAACTGGCTTATTTACTTCTGCTTACAACTTCTCATTTAGTTGTACCTAATATATATTAAAGTCCTGTACCCTTGTACCACCCTAATAAATCCTTGATTTGTTTTAACTTGCCCCACAGCCAAATCTAATATGCACCATCACAGCAAAGTACCTTCCAATTAATTACAACAGCTATCTAATCAATCTTGTAGATTCCTGGGAAGTTCTTAGCCACGCATTTGCTTTTGGGCATCTGAGTTGCTTCCAAGTTTGGACCATTATAAATTGTGCAGCTATGAACGTAGATGTACATAGTTCTCTTTAGATGGCTATTTTTGGCTTCCTTTGGATATATCCCCAAGAGGGGAATTGCCAGATCATTTCTAAAATTCTGAGAAGTTTCTAAACTGTTTTCTACAACAGTTGGACCAATCTGCATTGTTCAAAATTATAAGCACTTGGAGCAGAAGTGACTGTTATTTTATTGGGATTCAATCTGATAAGATCTTTCAAGATAGGCATTGATAATTTAGAGATATCACAGCACACCATTTTTACAGAACAAACTTATGGAAATGGCACAGTGAAGAAACAAACCCTTTATTAAGACTACTAGACGCAAGTGTTGATTCCAATGCTTGCTAACATTTTTATTTAAGGAAAGTTACTTTAGTTTCTCTGTACATCAGTTTCCCACCTTTAACCTGAGAGCCACAGTAGTACCTCTATTTTAGGGTAGTTGTTAGGAATAAATTCATTTAGTTGTTGGCCTGGGAGGTGGTGCAGTGGATGATGTGTTAAACTCTCAAGCATGAGGTTCCAGTTTCAGTCCCTGAATATGCAAAAGTGATGTTCAGGTTCTCTTCCTCTCACAGATAAATATATCTTTAAAAAATCTTTTAGAAACTTAATTAATACATTCAAAGAGTCAACATGGGGAAGTGCCTTTAAGAACACCTGGTGCAGAGAAAATTGCTATATCCTTATTAGCTGTCATTTTTCACATGTGGAAACTGGAAAGGCTGTTAGGAAATCAGACTTAGAATCCCAAATGGCTTGATAAAGCCTCAGAAGATGATGGAAGTGATTTTTCTGGGATTCATTAGTGTGAATGTCTGTGATGAGCTGTACAGCACCTCTTTGTGTTGGAAGGTTTGTGTTTTGGTGGGATGGAGGCTACTGAAGCCATCTTCTGGCATTGGAAGTTGCCCTCCTTGATTTGGAAGTAGGAGGAGGAAAGGCAATTGCCAAAGCCACTCCCTGTGTAGAAATGGATCCTCTTCCAAGCCTGTGTCAGATTTCTCTGTGTACAACATCAGGGCTGATGATCCACATGACACAAATTTGCAAGACAAGATGTTAGCCCCTCAGTAAGCCAGGAAATCAATTTCCCAGCTGCCACAGCCCTGGAGGAAACATCTGCTGGACCATTTGCCATGGAAAGTAATTAAAATAAGATGTGGGACCCAAAGGAGTGGGCAGGGAGCAAGACCTGGTTCCATCTAGGAGAAGAAAGTCTTTGGCTTGAGAATGGTACTGTTCTCCAGGTTTGTGTTGACAGAGAAACAATATGAAAGGTTGTGTGGATAATACATGTGTTTGTGTTGACTTTGCCTCCAAAGCATCCAACAAATGGGACTAGTGATCATTACAAACCTGTTTTTGAGATATTGCTTATCATTCTTTCTATATATCTCTCTATCTGCCATCTATATATTATCTGTCTATCATCTATTACTACCTATCCATTCATCATCTATCACTACTCATCCACTGGTCATCTATCCTCTATTATCTATCATCTCTCTCTCTTATAGCTACCTATCTGTCATTTATCTACCTACTTATCATCTATCATCTACTCATCTGTTGATCATCAATCTTCCATCATCTGTCTATCCTCTATATCTCTATCTTCTTTTTTTAAGTTTTTTTTTTGTTTTGATCTTTATTTATTTGATAGAGACAGCCAGAAATCAATAGGGAAGAGGAGGATTGAGCAGGAGAGAGACACCTTCAGCACTGCTTCACTACTTGCCAAGCTTTTCTCCTGCAGGTGGAGAGCTGGGGCCTCAAACCCAGACCTTTGTGCTTAGTGCTATGTGCACTTAACCTGGTTCACCACCACCTGGCCCCCAGTCTCAAATTTGTATTGATCCCAAAACAGATTTGTTGGAGTACTACTCAGCAATTCAAAAAGATGTATCCTTTGAGAAAAAAAAAAAGGGTTTTAACTGCGGGTGGTTATGTTCGTTGAAGTAAGCAAGGAAATGAAAGACAACTACCAGATGGCTTCACTCTTATGTGAAATACAGAGGATTGAAATACATGAGCTTGCAAAGACAAGCACCCTCACCAGTGACTTAGCTCTCTGGTCAGCTCTCCTTTCTCTGAGCTCTCACAGGCCTGGCCCTGCCCATCAAACATGTGGTTTTGTACACAATCCAATTCCAACTACTGAGCATTCAGCAATCAATCTTCTGAGTTAATACTGGACACACTGGGGCAACCAGGTACATGAAGTCATGCTAGATGTTTTCTCCAGTGTGTAATCAAGAGAGACAACTACAGATGGACATAACTCAGCCTTAGAAATAAGGGAGCAAGAAAAAAAATAGAGGAGGGGTCCTGGGAACCAAAAGAGACAGTCTGAGAGCAGACAGAGAACGATTTAACACTCAGACGAGGAAGAAAATTGAGCTCCCCAATCATAGCCAAGAGATACAACCCACGCGCACGGCTCAGCAATGAGAAGTGCAGGGCAGGGCAGATTACACAGACTTTTCCCATCACAAGATGTAAGCTAATCTACTTCACTAAAAACAAACACATTTTACCCTGGAGAGTCTCTGGAGTGCTTGGGACAGGGCTTGGGATTGAATTCATGAGACATACTTCTTCAGCCATTTAGAATGTTCGCCATAGAATTTCCTGGCTTTTCAGCATTCTTTCTTTTCTGATTCCTTAGAGATAATAAGAACCATATTCACTAGAGGAACGTCTGGCAACTTACCATTTTCTAACCCTTATATTGCCCAATGCATAAACACATAGGTCAATTATTTTTCTAAATCACGTTTTCCAGGAATTTACAAACCAATCATTCCCCACCTGCTTTTATAAATAAGACATAGCTCCACACAATCAAGAAATTACTCTACCCTTTTCCCAGGTAGAAGTGGCAATAGTTGCACCTGTTTTTCAGTAACAGTGGCATTGGTATTTTGATCATCTTAACTTTAAAACCTTGAAGAATCTATTGTACTTAGCATTAGAGAAATTCAAATGAAAACCACATTAAGATTCCACCTCCTACCCATGAAAATGGCCTACATCAAGAGAACAGGGATGCAAACTAGTGCAGTTATTATGGTAAACAGTCTGGAGAGTCCTTAAACAAATAAAAAATGGAAATATCTTATGATCCAGCAATACTATTCCTAGGCATTTACCCAAAATACATGAAAACACTAATTGAAAGAGACATATGCACCCGTATGTTCATAACTACATTATTTGCAAGAGCCAACATATGAAAGCAACCTAAATGCCTATTGACAGGTAACTGGATAGAGAAGTTACAAAATATATAGTCCATGGGATACTTCCCACCAATTAAAAAAGAAGATATTATAGAAGATCTTGTGTAAAACCTCTAAGTAGTTTGGAGAAATTCAGGTTGGATATAAACTTGACCCAAAGCACAGGCATCTCCCTGAAATGGGAAACTTAAATGGAAAAACAGGGAAAAAAATCTATGGATGTTTTAAAATTCAGGGCAGGGAACATTGGGACATTAAACACTTGAAAACAGAATTAAAGTGTGCTATTCAGTTCCTCAGACTGAGGGCATAAATTCTCTGGTAAATTAGATATTAATTTCTGAATTTCTAAGAGGCCATAGACATGCAATGTCACTGCTCCAGAAAGACATTTTCATATATATATACATATGGAGAGAGAGAGAGAGAGAAAGAACAGTATTGAAACTTCCCCCAGATGGCTTAGTAGCCCCATGTTATGTGATGTACTAGGTCTCAGACCTAGACCACACTCACAGAAAGACAAATATTCTACCAAATGGACTATCTTGGGTCCCTACTGCAGGTATGTCTATCTTCCTATATTCTTTCTCTCTCTCTCTCTTTCTTTCTTTCTTTTGTTACCAGAACACAACTCATCTCTGGGTGATGGTGGTGCTGGAGATTGAACATGGGGACTTTGGTGCCTTAGGCATGAAGGTCTTTTTGCATAACCAGTATGTTTTAGATGCATATCAATACATCTATACATCTATCTACATATTTTGTCATCACTGGGGCTCCATTGCTACATGCCAACTTTTTCAGATAGAAACAGATAGAAAGGGAGAGGGAAAGATACCACAACACCAAAGCTTCTCCCAGATCCTTGGAGGTAAGCCTTGAACATGAGTCATGTGCTTGGCAAACAGGCACCATTTTAGGTGAACTATCTTGCTGGTATGAAGCATTGTTTTAATTATTTCATCACCTGTATGTTTTAGAAAAGCTAGTCTAGCTGGGGTCTTCTAAAAAAAATTTTCATCAGGGGAGTCGCTTCACAAGAGATGAAGCAGGTCTGCAGGTGTCTGTCTTTCTCTCTCGCTCTCTGTCTTCCCCTCCTCGCTCCATTTCTCTCTGTCCAATCCAACAATGACAACATCAGTAACAACAATAATAATTACAACAATAAAAAGCATCAAGGGCAACAAAGGGGAAAATAAATAAATATAAAAATTAAAAAAATTCATTTATTTTAATGAGAGAGATACAGAGAGATTTAGAGAAAGAGACAAGAGGCCTGCTTAGCTCTAGCTTATCATGGTGCCAGGGATTGAACCCGGAACCTTGGAGACTCAGGTATGACAGTCCTTTGCATAACCATTATGCTGCCCTTTGCTGTAGGTTTTAGAATGGTTTAGAGGGGAGATTACTAGCTGCTCAAAACAAGCACAATGATGGTACCTAAAGAGATCATGAAACAGTGAACAAATATGAAGTTGCCAACCTCGGAAAGAGGAAAGAGGAATCAGTGTTTTGTCACTGGGAAGAAGTAGACAGTCATGAAACAAACAAACAACCAGAGTCAAGTGCTGCAACAAACGCTTGTAGAACTCTTTCATGGCTCAGTTACTTTCTCAGAGATTTAAGAGAGTATGTTTCTGCTCATTTCTCAGGATAAAAAATGACCATGACTTTGATTTTTCCAGTGGGCTCAAAAGAGGTGCAACAATATGCCATCCTGGGAGGTGGCACAATGGATAAAGCATTTAACTTTAAAACATAAGGTTTCAAGTTTGATCTCTAATATTACTTGTGCCAGAGTGATGCCCTGGTTCTCTCTATTTCTCTAAATAAACGAGTAAGTGAATCTTTATGAAAAATAGAAAGAGGTTTTTAGCAATTTGCTACCCAGAATGAGAGAGAGCCCAGGGTTCCACTTGTTAATTCCACAATACATTTGCATTTCTCTCAAAGAAGGGTCACTCATGCTTATTCCTTAGGAAAGAAGTCAAAGAGACTGCCTACAATATTACACCTACGACAATATTATAAACTCTGTGTTGGGAAAGAACACCTCAATGAATCAGAATGTGGGCTAGCAGTGTCCACATTATAATTGGTGCCCATGGGCAGAACAGATGCACTTGAGCAGTCCCAAGCTCCTCATCTTGAGCAAGTTGCTGAGAGTCATCATGTCAGCCATGATGACCTTGCATCAATTCTAGATGATAGCAGCCTCCAGTCCCCTTCATCATCTCCTCACTGTAATAAGTGTCACCTATGACTGCACCCACTGACTTAATTGACTGCATTGAAGAGTCTTCAGAATGGAGAAAGCATGTGTGCTTTTGTGTGGTCATGGTGTGTTACTGCTTGTGAAACTGGAAACACAAAGTTCTGGAAGCCCTGGTGGAAGACCTTTCCCTTTAAACATGACTCAGGTCAAGCTCACTTGCAGATGCATTGAAATAGCTTTGGTAGGGGCCAGGTAGTGACTTATCCAGTAGAGAATGCACATTACCATGTGTGTGTATTTGTATACAAGCCCTTAGTGCCATCTGTGGGGTGGATAAGTTCCTTGAAGCATACAGTCTTTCAAGACTGAGCCAGGAAGACCTAGAGAACATTAATAAGATCAATTATAACCAAATAAATTGAAGCAATCACCAAAAGCCTTCCCAACAACAAAAGTCCAAGTCTGGAATGACTCACAAGTGAATTCTACAAAATCTTCAAGAGCTAACACCTCTACTTGACAAGCTCTTGCAAAATACTGAAGACACAGTCCCATTTCCTTCTATCATCTATGAAACCAACATCCTCCTGATACCAAAAGCAGACAAACATCTGACCAAAAAAGAAAACTACAAACCAATATTCCTGACTAATGTAGATACTAAGATCATAAACAAAAAACTAACAAGCTGACTACCGTAGTACATCAAAGAAGTTATGCTTGAGAGTCCAATGCTCTATCCACCGTGCCACCTCCCAGACCCAAAGAAGTTATGCATGGGATATGCTGTGATGCACCTGGTTAAGAGTACACATTACAATGTGCAAGGACCTGGATTCAAGGCCCTGGTTCCCACCTGCAGGTGCTAAATTTCATGAGCAGTAAAGCAGAACTGCAGGTGTCTCTGTCTTGTTCCTTATCTCCCCTGCCTTTATCAGTTTCTCTCTGTCTCTACCCAATAATAAATAATTCACTAAGTTATATACCACAACTGAGTAGGATTTATTCCAGGGACACAAAACGCTGTTTTAAGAAGGAAAGTCCTTCCAAGACCATGCTGTGGCTTTTAACTTTATTAGACAATTACAGAAAAAAAAAAGTTTCTCAAATTAATCAGAGGAAAAAAAGCAGCTGCCCATGGTGGCTTTCAGGGAAAGCAAAGGACCCCAAGGGCTGGGTGCAGTTTTCCACACAGTCATGTGAAAACTTCTGGAACATTCATCAGTAGTTCTGAATAGGTTCTCACTCTGGAAATGTACAAGTACCAAAAGTACAGCTTAGAAGTGTCCTCTCAAGAAACTTCTGTGACAGGGATCAGGGCTTAGCTCAGCTGGCAGAGCACAGACCTTGTGTGTGTAAAGCCCTGGGTTTGAGACCTAGAGCTATATGGGGGCATTATGGATGGCACCAGGGGCTTCATGGAAAGCGATAAGTTGGTGGTGACTCTCCTTTCTCTCTCTGTTTCTCACTTTCTTCTCTTTCTAAATAGAGAATAAATTTAAACAGACTATTGAGGCAGTCTAGCAGTGATATCACACATCTCAACGTCTGTAGTTCAATCACATAGAGAAATAAGGAGAGAATATAAACAAACAAATAAAATAAATATATATACAAAAGAATCACTAGATAATTGTTATTATGATGGCAGTGATGTTTGTGATAATAATATTAGGACAGTATTAAATGTAATATATTGCAATATAAAATAGATTGTAATACAATTCAAAGGTTTCCTTGAAAATAAAAAAACTTTTCCTTGCAACTGCTAAGGTACTTGCTAAATGTGAGAATTCTAAAATAGTTCTGATCAGTTTGAAAATCCCTTCAGTGAATTGGATCTAGGTGTAGTCTCTGAATATGTAATAATATTAAAACTCAGTCTGTGACGAACTTGCCCTTGCAAGCAGTCCTCTCCTCACAGTGTCTATTTAATTGAGAAACTTCTTCTCTGTGAGTCTCACATAGATCTCTTTCTGGTCTTTGCTCTCAAAGAACCTCATATTTTATCAGGGGGTTAAGTCATGTAAATTCTCAAATATACATGAGTAGTGCTTCAAAAATTGTGGAATCTGATTAGAGATGGAGGAGATATTACATAGGTGACTGTATGTATATGAGACATGCACATATACTATATAATAAAGTAAGTAACAGAAAATACCCACATTCTGTGCTGTAACAATAATTTGACTGTTATAAAAATTAACACCATACCACAGTAAGCCAAGAAATGAATTATTCCATTATAAGCAATAATGACATTTTTTTCAGTTGATAATTGACAAGAAAACTGTGGTAACCTCACTTAGGTTATTTCAATAACCACGATAATTTTTAAAGGTCTTTTGGAGACCAGCATGTGAAATTGAGGGAAGTTAAAATGGGGACTAGCAATAGATTTAAAAATTACGAGTGACTAACCTATTCTGGATCAAGTATAATTTTGAAGCCCAGCTCATATAGATGAAAATTCATTTCATGCTCCTGCAAAATCGTTTTCAATTACATTCAAGGATTACTAAAGATTGGAGAAAGTGAGCAACACAGTCCAGTGCAACAAAGATTTAATAGGGTGGCTGAAATTAGCCTTTAAAATGAATACAGCATTTTTAAATTAAGAAGTTGGACAAAGGCCTAGTGGAGCTTATCTGGACTTTTGGATTTGAGCCTGCAGAAGTATTTATTCTTGTTGATGTCTGCTACTGCAGCATTTATCACAGTTCCATAGAGATGGATGTGGCCAAGAAGAAAACTGTTTTTTTTTAGTATCTGTTTAAAATTTATTTATTTTATTTGATAGGATAGAAATTAAGAAGGAAAGGAGAGCTATAGAGGAAGACAGAAAGGATGCCAGGTGGTAGCACAGTGGGTTAAGAGCATGTGGCGCCAAGAGCAAGAACCAGCTCAAGGATCCTGGTTCAAGCCCCTGGCTCCCCACCTGCAGATGGGTCCTTTCACAAGTGGTAAAGCAGGTCTGCTGGTGTCTATTTTTCTCTCCCCCTCTCTGTCTTTCCCTCCTCTCTCCATTTCTCTCTGTCCTATCCAATGGCAACAATAACAACAACAAGGACAACAAAATGGGAAAAGTGGCCTCCAGGAGCAGTGAATTCATAGTGCAGGCACCAAGCCCCAGCAATAACCCGAGAGGCCAGAGATAGCGAGAGAGAGAAAAAGAGAGAGAGAGAGACCCCTGCAATACTGCTTCACCTTTTGTGAAAGTTCTCTCCCTGCAGGTAGGGACTGGAGAGTTGAACCTGGATACTTGTACATAATAACATGTGCACTCAATTGAGTGTGCCACCGCCCAGAACCGCCCCCTCAAATGTTTCTAATTGCAGTCACATCAGCTGCCTACATTTCCCACAATATCCCAACTCAAAAGAACCTATCGCACAGCAGAAAATACTTCTCGGTCTTCCTTCCTAAGCTACTTTTTTCACTAAAGAGATATATATAGAGTCGGATTAGGCCTTAGAAAAGGAACCATTTCACACAGTGATATCCAGATCAATGAATAGATCATAAATGACTGAAACGGAAGTTCTACATACTCTATTGCCCTGGTTACCCCCACCCAAGTAACTTGCAACTTAAAAAAGTGTATTGTTCTCATTACCTCATACAAAGAGATTTATATTACAGACTCTTCTGTTGTGATGTTGCTTGTTGACTTTTAAAGTATTTTTGCATGTGAATGCTATTGCTGTATATCATTTCATTCTATGAATATATGATAATTTACTCACCTCATTGTGAGTCAGGGTCATAGGAGCTAGTCGGAGTTATTATGCATAATGGTAATGTGATTTGAAAATATATTTTAACATATATTAATATATGGCACATATATTCACATATATATCAACAAATATATCCACATATATATCCATATATATAACTTGGAACTCTTGAGTGATAAATATGCATATGTCCAAGTTTATTGGATACTGTTAAATAGCTTTTGCAAAGAGACTATAACAATGTATGGTTCATGTAAGGCTATGAATCCCTGTTACTGAATTCTTGCCTGTGTTTGCCATATTCCATTTTTTTAAAGAATTTTAGTCACAGGGGGGCAAACAGTAACCCACCTGGCTAAGTGTACATAGCACTAAGCATAAGGACCCGGGCAAGGATCTGGGTTTGAGCCCTCAGCTCTCTTACCTGCAGAAAGGACACTTTACAAGCAGTGAAGCAGGCCTGCATTTTTCTATCTTGCTGTCTCCTTCTCTATCTCCCCCTTCAGTCTCAATTTTTCTCTGTTCTATCTAATAAAATAGAAAAAAAAAAAATGACTGCCAGGAGCAGTGGATGCATAGTGCAAGCACTCACCCCTAGCAATAACTCCAGAGGCAAAAACACAAAAAGAATTTTAGTCACCTAAATTCTTTAGCCTTCTTTTTCTCAAAACTGACTTAATACTCCCTTGTTGAGGTGATACAGATGATCACATGTGACTGACAGTTATATCACCACTCAACAAATTGTGACTATAATTCATCTTGCACGTTTTACATTATAATATGGATAGATGTCAGTCAATTTCACTTGGATAAAAATGAACACAACATTAACTTTGGCTAAGATTAGGAGAGGAAAGGATGGTGATAAGCAACTGAAAAGAAACACATAATTACGGAGTTAGGCGGTAGTACAACAGGTTAAGTGCACATGGTGCCAAGCACAAGGACCCACATAAGGATCCCGGTTCGAGCCCTGGCTCCCCACCTGCAGGGAAGTCGCTTCACAAGTGGTGAAACAGGTCTGCAGGTGTCTATCTTTCTCTCCCCCCTGTCTTTCCCTCTTCTCTCCATTTCACTCTGTCCTAACAATGACAACAACAATAATAACTACAACAATAAAAAAGGGCAACAAAAAAGGAAAATAAATAAGTAAATAATATAAAAAAGAAACACATAATTATAAAAAGGTATACAATATTTTTGAGTAACATGATAACAATATTATCTCATAACTCAGAGTATAAAGTGAGTATAAAGAGTGGTGGTGCACCTTGTTGTGTGCAAATGCTATAGTGTGCAAGGGCTCGGGTTCAAGGACCCCAGTTCCCACCTGCAGGCTGGAAGCTTCACAAGTGGTGAAGCAGTGCTGCAGGTTTCTGTCTCTGTCTCTCTCTCTTTACCCTTCTTCTCAGTGTCTGTCTGTCTCTATCAATAAACTAATAAAATGATAAAAAGTTAAAAAACTTAAATTCATATCCACAATTCTGTACTCCTATAAAGAAATGAATGAATGGGAGAGAAAAGTAGCCAAATATTCTCTGCAAGAGAATCCCAAATACTTTATGGAGATGCTCTTTCTCAGGGCAGAGTGCTTCTATGTATTAGTTCCTTTCTCATAGCTGTTTGTAGGGGAAGAGGGTGTGACTTAGTAGAGCACAGGATTTTCATGTGAGTGAATGGTTTGATCAGTTCTATCACTTGTGGTAGAGTAGTATTCTAGCCTCTCATACTCTATTAAAAAAGAAAGAAAAATATTTTCTCTTAAAAAAAGAGTCAGTGGGGAAGCAATTACAGAAGCCAGACCTTCCACCTTCTGCACCCCATGATAATCGTGGGTCCATACTCCCAGACGGATAAAGAATAGGAAAGCTATCAAGGGAGGATATGGTATACGGAGTTCTGGTGGTGGTAACTATATGGAATTATACCCCTCTTATGCTATGGTCTTGTTTATAAAATGGTGTTTCCATTTTATAAATAAAAAATTAAATTAAAAGAAAGACTTGACAGACCTATAGAGAAGAACAATTTCCAAAGGTGGTCCCCACCTTCAGGGGAAAAGCTTCATGAGTGGTGAAACAGGGTTGCAGGTGTGTCTTTGTCTCTCTCCCTCTGTATCTCCCCTTCCCCTCTCAATTTATCTCTTTCCAATATTAAATAAATACAAATTAAAAATAAACTTCTCCAACCTCCCTCCCTCCTCCCAACACAAACACACAGACATTCCCATGCAGTGCCCTAGGACATGAACCCAGGTCCTAGCACAGGTCTACATGTGTGCTCTACCTGGTGAGCCACCACCCAACCCTTACTTTAATCTCAGCATCATTGAGTTAAACTTTAGTTCAGTGTAACTATCTTAATTTATAAAACCTTAGTCATTCAGAAGCCACCTCACCCCCTCCTATGTTGCCATTCACATAAATTCCACCAGATCTTCTCTTTAGTCCCTGCTGTCTCCCTGCTCCTCTTTTGTGTGCCACTCATAATGTGATGTGCTAATGTAACCCCTGAGGTGTTGTCTTGTTCTCCTCCCCCCCCAAAAAAAAATAATAATGTTAAAAAAAGAGTACTGGAGAGCACCAGGCCTGTAAATGTTTGTTGACATGTTGTGCCTCCCAGCTACGTAACTTAATACCCGGGAGACTCCCAGTATTGGATTCTGCCCATCAGGATTGCTGGAGGACAAATGGGCTTGACAACCAAACAGCTCTTTTGGTTTTTCTTTAAATACAAAGCTTCAAACAAAGTGAACAGAGCAATTATGCATCCTGGAGCCCCTTCCACCAGGAACCAAAATAACCAAGATTCAGAAATAACTTGCAGGCTCATCCATCAATCTAAGGATGGCACTACTTCAAAAAGATCTAAAGAGCTGGGGCACAACAAAGATGACTATTTTCAGGGATGTTGCTGCAGACAGAGACGGTTTGCAGCTGTAGCCTTGGGCCTTGAAAAGGGCAGAAGATCAAATTGGGAGAAGAGTGTACATGGACTCTTAAGTTGGGCGCCTTGCTCCCTTGAGAAGGCAAGACACTTTTTTAGACTTCCAGTTATAAAGAGGACTTTCAGTGCACAAAGGCTGCACAACTGTGCCCTGGGTATCACAGAGCAGATATATTTGACTTTTCTCCAAATCCCCCCAAACCCTAAAAAGCAGGGATTTAAAAGGAATGGGGCTTGAAGGAATAATGTCAAGTAAGATAAAGCAAAGTGAAGAGGATGAATACATGATAATTTCACTCATAGGGAAAACTTAAGCAGCAAGAAAAGAAAAACACAAAGTGAAACTTGGACTTGGGAGGAGCAGAAGAGAACAAGGAAAAAGCCATAAAGGTCCCCTTTAAGTCCCATTGGTAAGGTTCTAGACTAATGTCTACATAGAAGAATCACAAGAGAGTTGGCCATGTTTCAGGGAGACGAACACTTACTAAAACAAAGCAGAGATAGAAAAGAGAGGAAAATGGACTGGGCGGTGGTTCATCTGATTGAATGCACATGTTACAATGTGCAAGGACCTGGATTAGAGGCCCCAATCCCCACCTACAGTAAGAAAAGCTTCACAAGTGGTGAAGCAGTGTTGTGGGTATCTCTCCATCTCTCTTCCTTTCTACATTTCCCTTCCTCTTGATTTCTGTCTATCAAATAAAGATAATAAAAAAGAAAACTTAAAAAAATAGAGGAATATACACCCTAAAGAGGTATTTTCATAGGGGCCAGGCAACGGCGCACCAGGTTGAGTGCATAGGTTACAGTGTGCAAAGACTCGGGTTTAATCCTGCCGGGCTGGGCTAGCTTCACGGATGGTAGAGAGGCGACCAGGGACTCATGGCTGAGATGGGAAGCAGTATCTCATTTATTAATCAGATACATCGCCTTTTATGCATCTCTTTACCAGAAGTGGCAAGGGAAAGGAAATGACTAGGAGAGGGGGTGGAGCAAAAAAAAGAGCACCAACAGAACATAGAAAGCTTCCATCTAACCAGTGGGAATTAAACCAATACCCTACAAGCAGGGCGGGACCCAGGTAAAACAGTGATTATGTAAATAGACCACATCATAAGTAATACAAGCGAACCTAATGTGGTGATCAAAACAGAAGGTCTTATAAGCAGAATTTAGAAGCATACCAGCACAATCCCCCCCCTTCCCATCGTGCAGGGGGAAAGCTTCACAAGTGGTGAAACAGGATGCAGGTGTCTGTCTTTCTCCCTCTCTATCTCTTTCTTCTTCTCAAAAATTCTGTCTTTATCAGATAAATAAAGATTAAAAAAATTTAAAGAGGTCTTTTCAGATATCCCCCCAGTCACAGGAGGTGAGTTTATTGTATTCTACCTTTTTAAAAAAAATTTTATTTATTCCCTTTTGTTTCCCTTGTTTTTTTATTGTTGTACTTATTACTGTTGTTGTTATTGATGCCGTCATTGTTGGATAGTACAGAGAGAAATAGAGGGGCTAGGGGAAGGCAGAGAGTGGGAGAGAAAAATAGACACCTGCAGACCCGCTTCACTACCTGTGAAGGGACTCCCCTGCAGGTGGGGAGCCAGGGGCTCTAACCAGGATCCTTATGCTGGTCCTTGAACTTCGCGCCATGTGCACTTAACCCGCTGACCTACTGCCCAACTCCCTGTTGATGCTGAAGTGGACTTCTAAGGGGATCAGCTTTAGCTATTGTCTTCAGGCACATACACCTGCATTACTCTGTATTTTATGGCCTTAGCAGCCAAGTGGAAGGAATAATACTGGTGCAGGATGTAGACATCTTGACATCTGTCCCCTCTTCAGGCTACCTGCAGGGTGAAAGGCAAGAGTTTCCTATCCTTCTTGTAGGAGTTTTTCCCTAGATGGCCCCTAACACATTGAGTGTGGTGTACTGCACCAAAGCAAAGGACTCAGGGGAGGGGAGGAGGGGGGAGGCTTTGAGATCTTGCTGCATGATGGTGGAAATCGACCGAAGTAGAGGCTGAGAGTATTTTGTAAATGCCTACCAATGAGAATCTATGGGTCTGGTTGAAGAAGCAGAGGACGTGCCCAGTAGGGTTAGAGCACAAGGACCTACTAATGAGCTTACAGGGAAGGACTCATCTCTCTGCATTTCTTTTGGGAGATTTTCAGGGTCTCAAGAAGGAAACAGAAAGAGCCATCCTGGCTAGGAAGTGATGCTTGATATAACCTCGGGAAGATAAATGGTTTTTCATTAAAAAAAAAAAAAGTACTATGTGCAAGGACCTGGATTCAAGCCTCTGGTAGCTACCTGCAAAAGGGAAGTTTCACAAACAATGAAATAGGGCTTCAGGTGATTTTAGGTGTTTCTCCTCCTCTATCACCATTCCCTCTCAAATCCCCTCTGTCCTAACAATAATAATAACAGTGACAATATACTGGAGTCAGATGGTAGTTCTACACACCAATTAGTAGAACACACATGTTCCCATGCATGATGACCCAGTTCCAAGTCTCCAGTCCCTGCCTGTAGAGGGGAAGATTCATGAACAGTGGAGCAATGCTGCAAGTGTGACTCCTCTGCTATCTCTCTCTCCCTATTTTAGCACTGCATACAAAAAAGAAGAAGAAAGAGGATGCTGGTGGTGACACAACTGATTGAGCTTACATGTTACAATGTTCAAGGCCCCGGGTTTGAGTCCCGAGTCCCCACCTGCAGGGGGAATGCTTTGCAAGTGGTGAAGCAATGCTGCAGGTGTCTCTGTCTGTCCTTCTTTATCAGCCTCTTTCCTCTCAATTTCTGGCTGTCTGTAGCCAGTAAATAAAATTAAGATAATAAAAAAAAATTAAAAAGAATAAAAAACTGGCAACTTACCTAAAATGAATTTCCCACCATCTTAGATTACTATTGCTTTTCAACTACAACAAATGGAAAAAATGGCTGCCAGGAGCAGTGGATTCATAGTGCAGGCACTGAGCCCCAGCACTCACTCTGAAGGCAAAAGGGGAAAAAAAAGATAATCCATAAACTGAACTGGATCAAATATCTGATTTTTATTTACTCATTTCACGTTCAATATTTCACTTGCTATGGCTAGTTTTCTTTTTGTTGTGAAGAAAATTTGTAGAAATCACACAATATACTTTTAGGGAACATTAATTCTTCATTTTATTAAATTGTTAAATAAAAATATATGAAAAACTAGCACTATATATTTTAAAAATCATCACTCAGGAGAGTGCATATTTGCATTACCACATGCAAGAACCTGGGTTCAAGTTCCTGGTCCCAGCCTGAAAGAGGGAAGCTTCACAAGTGGTAAAACATTGCTACGAGTATCTCTGTTTCTCTCTCCTTCTCTACCTTTTCCTTATCTCAATTTCTCTCTGTCTCTTCTCAAATTAGAAATAAAAAAGTTAAAGGTCACCAGGAGTGATGCAATTTCTATGTAGGCATCAAGTTCAGCAATAATCATGATGGCAATAAAAATGATAAGAACAAAAAAGAAAATCTTCTTTTAGTTTTGCAAAAAGTGCTCTATTAAGAAATTCCAAATTTGGAGTTGAGTTATGGCTCACCTGGTAGAGCACACACATTACCATGTGTGGATATAAGTTCAAGCCCTCGGCCTCCTCCTGCAACATGAACACTTCATAAGCAATGAAGCAATGCTAAAGGTGTTTCTTCCATTCTGCATGTCTCTCACCTCCTTTCAAAAATATGGCCACTAATAATGATGAAGTAGTGCAGGCACTGAATCTCAGCAATAACTCTGGTTGGAAAAAAATGTTTAATCCTATACATGCTACTGGCATGTTATGTCAGTCATAAGGATTGACATTTCTTTGACCTACTTAAAGGACAGGTAAGGGCCATATAATAAGTCCCTTGACATATTTGCAAAAGCCAGTTTTCAGAAATGAGACTTCCTTTAAAGCTGCTTCTGGGGGAAATGGTTTTCTCTCTGAGGCTTCGACCTTTTTCTTCAGTGTGAGAGATTCTGACTAAATTGATAGCCTTCCTGGTAGACCAGCTATCCCAAATTATTCCTACTGGACTGTTTCATCCAATTTATCCCCTATTGTTTGTATTACAGATGCCAGCTTGGCGTACATGGTGCTGGCTACACAGCACTGTGCCTTACTGTATTCACAGTATGATTGAGAGAACTTTTACCAGCCAGTGCTTCTCTGTTAGGAATGAAATAATTCGACGTGATACATGTACCCTTGAAAGATAACATGAGTGATGGCAGTAAGGGGTCAAATATGAGGTAGAACCCACAAGAGCCTGTTACAGCTGAATGAAATCTTAGTAACTTACTTGTCTTGATATTAACTCTGCTTATGGAATGGAGAAGCCTATAGAGAACCTATGGGGAGTTGTGACCTCTGCACCCAATTCTGTGCTGCCTTCTCAGGGGAGAACCTATCTGCATCTTTACCAGGTAAATGAAGTCATCCCTAAGGATGGATCTTCTGCTTTGTTACCATGTGAGTACACATAATAAATAGTTCAAGTAAAAAATAGGCTTGCCCTGGGAGGTTGGGAGGAGGAAGAGGGAGGGAGTGGGTAAAAATAGAAAAAAGAAAAGGCTTTTTTTCAACCAATGCAACCAAATGAATTACAATTTTCACATTGATCTTTAGACATGTTGATTTACTTATTAAATAGTATATCACTTTATCTGCTATTATAGGCCTCCCTGTACTCATCTTCATGCTTTATATAGGCAGGTCTTGTGTTCATGCTCTCTGCATGATCTGTACCTTGCACACAGCTGACTTGGCTGACTTTTTAATATACATATGTGATAAAGTGCTGGTTGCTGGCATATGAGTTCATACCTATTGCCTGAGAGAAAAGCATTGGTTAGAGCCCCATTAGTGGCAGAAATGAGTGAGGAATGCCTGTTCTTATTACCATAACTCAAATTACTTTGGGAATACCAGGCAAGACACACTGAGAACAAGCACTTTCACAGGTATAAATCCTATTAAAGAGGAATCAAAGATCAGTTAGTGAAAATGATGCTGATATAATTTCCCACAACAAAGGAATCCAAGGCTTAGAGAAAAACTATAAATGTATTAGAACTCAGATATATTAAGAGTTCATAAGCTTTGTAAAGTTATGAGACCAAATCAAACTATAAACTAAGATTAAATATGTTATCCATGAGTCCAAAGACTCATGAGAAAATTAAATGAAAGCAAGAGAACCAAGAATCAGCATAATTAGTAATTATATGACCTGGGTAGGGAAAATCATGACCTAAGGAGAATAAGATAAGTTAGAGTTGGAAAGTAGTACTGCATTTTTAAAATATGAAAATAGTATTTTAACATGATAATTCTCTAAAAACTAGTATTAATTCTGTCTATCTTTAATTAAATACATAGCAAGGTAATTGAGGACAATGAAAAAAGGCTTATAATATGCATCTGTGAATATCACAGAACTTTTATCAAAAAGAATAAGAAACACATTATATGTTGTGCTTAAAATTCTTTGGTAAAAGGAGTTAGTGAAACACTAGAAATAGGTACAGATATGAGAAAGGAGGGGAAGGAAGCTGGTGGAGATGCCCTTGGGGTCTTGGTTTTTGATAGTAAAGAAGAAACTACGTTGAGAGATAGTGTTTTTCAGACACCAATCATGAAGAGATAAGAGATTGTACCCATGTGTCAGTAATTGTACTGTAAAACATTAACCCTCCAATAAAGTGATTAAAAATAAAGTGTTTAAAAATAAATAGAGTATAGAAAATGTATCAAGCATTTTAGAGGAAGTAATTATAAGAAAAATTGGCATCTTGTCTTTTATAAGATAACTATGTACTTGCATAGATCGTGTATACAATATGGCAAAGTAGGTACACTATCCAGGTGAGCTGTCTTGGTTTCATATTATTTTGTCAACCAAGCATAGTATTCACTAGTTTATCCATGTCTCAACTGGTGAATTTCTTCTTTCTTTTATACATCACAATTTAATTGTGTTATACAATTATTTCAATGAATTGTCAAATTTCCTATTATTTTTTTTATTAACAGAGCACTGCTCAGCTCTGGTTTATGGTGGTGCAAGGGATTGAGCCTGAGACTTAGGAGCCACAGGCATGAAAGTCTCTTTGCATAACCATTATGCTATCTACCCCTGCCCTAAATTTAATATATATATATATGAGGCTCACTGTCTGGGAAGTCCAAACCATTATTTCCATGAGAGTCTGAGTGGGTTGACCCTTAGTTTTCTCCCTCCCAAGGAGAAGAGACATTAGGCAGGTCCCTCTTGACCTCATAAACTTATGATGGATGGGCTTTTCCAGACGGGAAACCTTCCTGTACATGCTATCCCATCCCTTTTGAACAAAGGCCATGGATTACTGTGTACAGCCAACTTGAAACCCATCACAAATATCCTGACTTTGTTCAAACTACTCCCTTCCTCTCTTCGCTGAGGTGCTTGTAATTTACCCTTAGAGAAAAATACCTCCCTATGCTTTGTGATCTCATGGCCAGACCTTATATGGTAACTTTCCAGTTGTGATCAAATACTTGGTAGGTCAAGATGTAACTATGCATTGTGTGTGGGTTAATGATTACCTCAACCTTCTTTCTGAGCCTTGGGTATATCTACTTGCTTGTATCCCTTAATAAATGAGTCATCTTAAGAGGCTTCTCCCGGAGCCGTTGGTCATATGTTTCCTTCCTCTCTCTCTCTGCACACATCATCCTCATCACCAGGGCCCCAATTAGGATTCTCAGGGGCCACCCTGGTCTCTCGGGATGAATATATATGCAGAGAGAGAGAGAGGTAATGGTGGGGGACCTAAAACTGAAGCTTCCTTCAGTGTTGTGGGGCTTGAATCTGAGTCATGACATGGCAAAGCAGAACACAATCCATGTGAGTTATACATTGTTTAATTCATCTGTTAGTATTTTGCTGAGGATTTTAACATCTGTGTTCATCAGAGATACTGTTTTATGAGCATTCCTCTATCGTATAAAAAATAAACAAGAGGAAGAAGAAATCATAAAAAAATTAGCCTCATTTACTACAGGTGCCAAAAGAATTTAGACATTTAGGAATATATTCAACAAAAGAAGTGAAAGTGAAAGACCTGTATGCTGAAAGCTTTGAGCGTCTACTAAAAGAAACATAAGGAAATACAATAGGATAGGGTGGTGATATACCTGGTCGAGCACATGTTACAATGCTCAGGAACCTGGGTTCAAACTCTGCTTTCCACCTGCAGAGGGAAAGCTTTGTGAGTGGTGAAGCAGTGTTGCAGGTGTCTCTCTGTTTCTCTCCCTCTCTACTACCCCTTCCCTCACAATTTATGGCTAGCCCTGTTCAATAAATAGACAAAGATAATTTAAAAATTATAAAGGAAGACACAATGAAATGGAACAGTAGCCTATGTTTGTGAAATGAGAGTATTCACATTGTTTAAATGTCCCTCCTACTCAGAGTAATACATAGATTCAATACAATCCATGTAAAAAGTCTAACTGCATTTCATTAGGCACTATATATAATAGAAATAGCAAAAAGAAATTTCTAACGATTGTGTAGATGTTAAAGCTAGAGTTCCCATATAACCCAACAGCTCCATGACTAAGAATAAACCTGTGGGGCTAGATAGTGGTATGCCTGATAGAATGCATACTCATACTTTACCATGCCCAAGGACTCAGGTTCAAGCCCCTACTTCTCACTTGCAGGAGTGAAGCTTCATAAGTGATCAAGCATAATTTTGATCATATCTTCAAGATAATCAATCAAGGTAATCAAGAGAAATAAGATAATAGTTCCATTCAAAGAAGACATTTAAGATCAATTACATTAATGTATGGATAAAAGATAGTATGGATTATATGATTTTAATATGGATGTTGGAAGTGTGGGTTTATTAGTATATCTGTGATAAAATCTGTAAGGGTGAAGGTGTTAGATATGATGAGCTAGATATAGATGGTAAAAAAAAGAGACTACAAACTGTGGGTTCTGTAGAGGATGAACTTTAGTCTATGTTATTGTTTTCTATAGTCTTACTGTCTAGAACTATAGTAATAAATATTGTCAAATAAATGAATAAATCAGTGAATGCATAAATGGATTTTCTATTTCTTGTGTGCCTAGCTTACACATGTGGGTGTCATTTTGCAAATGCCAGTTAATTTAGAAAACGAAACATGCCCACACATTTTGTTGTTAGGTGTAGTCATAAATATGTGAAGAGGTATGAAGTTGCACTCCTAAAATGTATGTAGTGGTTTCAATCATACCTGAAAAAAAGTAAATAAAATGCTGAGTACCTTTGAATGGGTATGCTTAGTGTAGGTATCTTAGTATCCTTATACTGAGCACAGAAGGACAGAGCTGACTACAAAATCAGAGTTAAATTTGCTATTCTTTGATATGTCCTTTATGATGCCTTAAATATTCTGGGAGAGAGGGCTGGGTGGTGGCACACCCAGTTGAGCATACTTGTTACTATGTGCAAAGACCCAGGCTCAAGGCCTCACTCCCCACCCACAAGGAAGGAAGCTTCATGAGTGGTAAAACATTGCTTCAGGTATTTCTCCTTTTTTCTTCTGCTGTGTTTCTCTTTTCTATATCAATTTCTGCTTATCTATCAAAAAGAAAAAAATATTGGCCCATTAGAAGTAGTGGATTTGTGGTAGAGGGACTGAACTCCACCATAACCCTGTTGGCAAGGAAAGAAGGAAGGAAGGAAGGAAGGAAGGAAGGAAGGAAGGAAGGAAGGAAGGAAGGAAGGAAAGAAGGAAAGAAGGAAGGAAGGAAGGAAAGAAGGAAGGAGAGGAGAAGAGAAGGAAGTAAAGGGAAAAATATTCAGGAAAAAGTCCTGAGTAACCAATTAGGAATATGGTTCTGGAGATCATGCTTGGAAAAGACTGATTGCTGTGGCACCAAAGTATAAACAAAGCTTTTGCTAGACTGAAAGAATAGAAACAGTTCAGAATTAAGTCAGTAAAAAAACTTCAGGGTTAAGATATTTATAAAAACAAAAACTAGCAGGAAGACTTTAGCCATTCTGAATATCAAAATATAAGGAATTCACACCTGGAATTTGAATAGGAGTCAGTTGAATAGGACAAAATATCTCTATTTTATAAATAAAAATGAAAAGAAAATAAGTCTATCTGTATCTACATATTCATTTTTATTTATAAAATGAAAATATTGACAAGACCATAGGATGAGAGGGGTAAAATTTCCACACAATTCCCACCACCAAAACTCCATATCCATCCCCTTCCTTGAAAGCTTTCCTATTATTTTTCCCCTGGGGAGTGTGGACCCAGTATCATTGTGGGGTACAGAAGGTGAATGGTCTGGCTTCTGTAATTGCTAACCCACTGAACATGGCCATTGTCATGTCCATTCTATACTCCCAGCCTGGTTCTCTCATTCCCTAGTGAGACAGGGTTTACCCCAGGGATCCAAGGTTTGTTTAATGTATGTAAATCAATCAATGTGATCTACCACATTAATAAAAGCAAGACCAAAAATCACATGGTTATATCAAAAGATGCAGAGAAAGCCTTTGACACAATCCAACATCCCTTTATCAAAACACTAAAAAAAAATGGAATTGATGGAAGATTCCTGAAGATAGTGGAGTCTATATATAGCAAACCTACAGCCAACATCATACTCGAATGGGATGATCTCACTTACAAGCAGAATTTGAGAAATAAGGTCAGAAGAGAAAATGCTAAAGAGACCTTGTAATGAAGTTGATTTATTGCACTAAAGGTAAAGACTCTGGCATGGATTGGGGGGAAGGGTGTCTCAGGTCCTTGAACATGATGGCAGAGGACCTAGTTGGGGTTGTATTATTATGTGGAAAACTGGGAAACGTTATGAATGTACAAAATATTGTATTTTCTGTTGACTGTATAACATTAGAACCCTAATAAAGAAAAAGGAAAAAGAAAAAGAATTATGCTGGAGACAATACCTCAGACTTCTCTGAATTCTTTCCATGCCCTTAAGCTACCTCTTGCTTACCCTTCATGTTGACTTAGTTCTTGTTATACAATGTCTGATTCTCTCAAGTAAATGCCTGTCCTCTTTTCCCCTCTTTGTTACCTAGTACTTCAGTCAGTGATAGGAAAGAAATAGCCAGGCTAAATGCAATATAATTCAACAACCACAAAACATGAAGTTGACAATTGCTCACAGTTCATTGTTTTCACAGCGGGGTTACCATTTAAATGCCTCTGAACAATATTCTACCCTAGCTGAATCACTCCCAATCTTCTTGTTACTACAAAATAGAATGTCTTTATAATTGCCAGTAAAAACAGAAGGAGAGGATAGAGACAAGATGACTGCTTGGAACACCTGGAGAGTTCTGCAAGGAAGCTTCTTTCAACCTGGGTGAAGGTAGGAACTTGGAGCCAGAGGAGGAGTATAGGGGGTGGGCAGGGGGAGCCAAGGAAGAGCCCTACAATCCACTCTTGGGCTGGAAAATAGAGACCAAAAAGGACAAAAGAAACAGGAATTTGGCCCAGTGTTTTGATTTGGTTAATTCTTTCTGCACTATGCACTCCCCCCCCCCCCCCCCCCCCGCCCCAACTCCCACCTCAAGACCAGTCTCCACACCATTGGCTCCTGGTAGACCTCTTGTGGAGATAATTTCTATATCAGGATTTCTGGCTCAGCATGGGTGTCATTCCAAAGGAGGAGGGAAAGACCTTTTTTTTTTTGCTTTATTTTTTGAAGGGGGTGGAGCTCTATCTGATTGACAGAATACCTGGCCAATCAGAGCATTGGTCTTACCTGGGTTAGATTACCTGTATATCTCACATCTAACCTCTTGAATTTGATGTTTGCTTGTTCTAATTGTTTGTTTTTGCTTAGTTTAGGATGGGGATGAGGTTGTGTGCAGCCAATCTGGAATGGCTTAATATGAAGACTGACTGTTTGGGTTTTATATATATATATACCTGCAGACCTGCTTCACCACTTGTGAAGGGACAAGGTGGGGAGCTGGGGGCTTGAACTGAGATCCTTATGCCAGTCCTTGCTCTTCATACCGCATGCACTTAACCTGCTGCTCTATCACCCGATTCCCATTGTTTGGGTTTTTAAAAACATTTTACTTAATTTTATTATTATTTTTGTTGTTGTTATTTGCACTTGTCTGTTTTCCCTCCTTATAAGACTATCTGCATACTTCTCCACTCAGACTCTAAAGGCCAAAAGAGAATGGCAGGATATATATTGACTTCTCAACAAAAAGGGGTTTCAACCAAGGATAATATATCCAGCTAGACTTTCATTTACACTAGATGGAAGGATAAAAATATCATCTCAGACAGGCAACAGTTAAAGGAGGAAACCATCACCAAGCCTGCCCTGAAAGAGATTCTAAAAGACTCCCTATAAACAAGAGCATTACCAAAATACTTGTCATATATAAGAGCAACTAAATAATTATTGAATAATGGAATTGCAATATGTTAAATCCATAATATCAATAAATATCAAAGGCTTAATTTCACCCATTAAAAGATACTGAGTAGGAGGATGGATCAGAAAACACAACTTGCAAGAATTCCACCTGACTCAACAAGACAAACAAGTTAAAGTGGAAGGATAGAAAACTATCATACAGGCTAATGGACTGCAAAAAGGGGGGCAGGAACAACCTTTCTCATCTCTGACACTGCATGATACAGTAGAACTTAAATTAAATGAAGTGATAATAGATAGGCAAGGTCATTACATAATGATCAGAGGTTCAATCAACTAAATGTATTTAACAATTATAAACATTTATGCACCCAATGAGGGCCCATCTAAATACATCAAACACCTAATGAAAGAACTACAAAAATACAACACTAGTAATACAATAATAGTAGGAGAATTTAACACCAAACTCCATTAAAAGCATATTAGATCAACCTGCCAATGCCCATGTTTAGTGGATAAGAAATTACAGAAGCCAGACTTTCTACCTTCTGCACCCCATAATGATCCTGGGTCCATGCTCCCAGAGGGAGAAAGAATAAGGAAGCTATGAAGGGAGGGGATTGGATACAGAGTTCTCTGGTGTTGGTAATTTTATGGAATTGTATCCCTCTTATCCTATATTCTTGTCAATATTTTCATTCTATAAATAAAAATTTCAAAAAAGAAAAAGAGGAAAAAAAGAAACAGAAGGAGGAAGAGTAGGGGAAGTGGAAGAGTGTTATTAAAAGAATAGGATCATGTGGTCCAAGCTCTACCAGGACTACCTGAGACTCATAACTTTTTTGACTATATTTCTTTGTTTTTGGCTCTGTTATTCAGAAGTTAGAGGAAAAGTTCACTGGGGTAAGTAGTAATAGATGTAGGTGTGGCTTAGAAAGAAAAAGAATAGGTAGGAGCCTTAGAAAGAGCCATTCTCTGCAACATACATTCTTCTTCTGAAGAAGAAGAGGAAGAATATATATATATATATATATATATATATATATATATATATATATATATATGGAGAGAGAGAGAGATACAGAGGGGGACAGAGGGAGAGAGAGAAAGCCTATTTAATCAGTTCCCATCTGAAATATGTTTCAGAATAAATTTGCAAATGATGACCTGTTGAATGCTTAATTACTAAACTGGAGAGCTTTTAAGTGTCACCTGTGATGAGAAGAACTAAGTCAATTGATTTCCAGAGGTGTGGCCATGGAACAGCAACAGCTGCATTTTTCTATCCACAATCAATTAGAAAAAGCAATGAAAATCACCTTAAAACTCAATAAATACAACCAGGAAGTCTTCATAAATTCACCAAGCAACAGACAACCTAGTATAAACACATGTGGCATGTGGACAGAAATGGTCTAAGGAAGTGATTCCTGGGACTAATAGGCCCTAGTCTATTAGGGTTGGTGCCAGGCTGGGAGTTTGGAAGTAAGGTTCACCACTTCCAGGTCCGAGTTATAGAAATGATGGTTTAAAAAAATAAGAAGGAAGAAAGAGAGAGAGAAAGAGAGAGAGAGGTATAATGAAAGAAAGGAAGGAAGGAAGGAAGAAAGAAAGAAAGAAAGAAAGAAAGAAAGAAAGAAAGAAAGAAAGAAAGAAAGAAAGGAAGGAAGGAAGAAGGAAAAGGAAGATCACTTAAGGCACTGATGAGAACAGACAAGTGAAGCTTGAGGATGGAAAAAGCTGTGTGTGAGTGATTCCCAGGACTAAAAACTGGTATTAAGAGATGGCACACACTAAATTAGATTTTCATCTGAAACATTATTTCTGGACCTATGTTTTAGTAACAAAAATACCTTTAAAAAGAAGAAAAACCTGAAAACTCTCTAGTTTACAACTGTGACTTCCTGAGTCTCCATTCTTGCCCCACAGAGGCTGGAAGAGCAGCAGAGAGACCCTATATTGTTATCAAGGCCACAATATGGGCTTGGTGACTCAGGATAAAATCTCCCCTTCCATATCAAAATATATAAACAAGGAAATCAAACACCTTAGCCATAGCACATCCTATTGGTACAACAATGAAATCCACACTAAATGAGAGAACTGTGAAATAAACAGACAACAATGGGGGGTTGGGCCGTAGCGCAGCAGGTTAAGCGTACATGGCACAAAGCACAAGGACCAGCGTAAGGATCCTGGTTCAAGCCCATGGCTCTCCACCTACAGGGGAGTCACCTCACAGGCAGTGAAGCAGGTCTACAGGTGTTTGTCTTTCTCTCCCCCTCTCTGCCTTCCCCTCCTCTCTCCATTTTTCTCTGTCCTAACAATGACAATAACAACAGTAAAAATAACTACAACAACAATAAAAAAGCAAGAGCAACAAAAGGGAAAATAAGTAAATAAATATTTAAAACTTTTTTAAAAAAGACAGCAATGACAAAAACCCCAAGTGTCACAGATATAGAAAAAAAGGACAGAGATAGAATTCAGAAAACTCATTATAAGAGTGAGGGTAGATAGCATAATGGTTATGCAAAGAGACTCTTATGCCCAAGGCTCCAAAGTCCCAGTTTCACTCCCTCTACCACCATAAGCCAGAGCTGATCAGTGCTCTGGTATTAAAGAAGAAGAAGAAGAAGAAGAAAAAGAAGGAGGAGGAGGAGGAGGAGGAGGAGGAGGAGGAGGAGGAGGAGGAGGAGGTGGAGGAGGAGGAGGAGGAGGGGAAGGAGAAGGAGAAGGAGAAGGAGAAGGAGAAGGAGAAGGAGAAGGAACAGAAAACTCATTATGAAATCAATTCAAGAACTAAGTGTGATCATCTTTGTACAGAATTACAAAGTACAGAAAAACAAACAAAAAAAACCCCTCCAAAATGAACTGCAGAGTCTAAAGGACACTTTGAATACTGTTCAGTTTGAGGTAAGAGGTCTCAGAATTAGACTTAAATAGGTGGAAGAGAGAACATCAATACTAGGAGACACAACCACCACAGTCTGTGAATTTAAAATTCTTAGAGAGGAAAAGTTTAGGGAAAATGATGTCCTTCTCTCTGAAATAGCAGACTTCATCAGAAAGACAAACATCAGAGTTATTGACATACCTGAGGAAGAGAAGGAGAGAGGAGAACATGTTCAAAGAAATTTTAACAGAGAAATTTCCAAATCTCAGCATTGCTCAAAATGTAGCACATATAAATTTTTGAATCCAAAATGACACATATCAAGACACTTCACTATAAAACTATCCAAAACTAGGGACAAGAAAAGAATATTGCAGACTGACAGGGAAAGGAATAAAGTCACATACAAAGGCAGAACCATCAGGCTTTTATCAGATTTCTCATCACAAACCCTATAGGAAAGGAAGGAGTGGAATAGTGTATTCAAAGTGTTAACAGGTAAGAATTTCCAGCCAAGAATTCTGTATATTGCTAAATATCCTTCAACTATGAGAGATAAATAAAGATCTTTGAGACATTCAGAAACTGAAGGAATTTGCCACTACTAACCCTCCTTTACAAGAATTTCTGAGAGGAGTCCAACATGAAAGAAGAGGCAAATGAATATCAACTTTAATGTGATGATCAATATTAGAATAAAACCAGGAACACAACAAAAACAGGGAAAACCAGACACATTAAAAGGAAAAGCAAAATACAGAAACACAGACCAAAGTTGGTGAACTAAGGCCAACTTGAAAAAGACTGTTTTAGATAGGTCTAAAATGGAGGTAAAAATAACCCAATAAAAAAAAAGTAAGCCAAAGAACTAAAAACACAGTTTTCTAAAGAATAGATACTTATGGCCCACATACACATGAAGAAATTCTCCACTTCACTTACCATTATAGAAAAGCAAGTTAAAACTATGCTGAGATAAGATCTCATACCTGAGAGAATGGCTTATATCAACAAACCTGGAAAGGAACAGGTGTTGGAGAGGTTGTGGAGAAAAATCCATTCTGCTTCACTGCTGGTGAGAATGCAAAGTGGTACAGCCATTTTGGAAGACTGTATGGACAGTTTTTAAACAAATAAAATTGGAATTACCTTTTGACTCAGCAATTCCACTATTGGGCATTTATCCATTAAACACTCAAACACTAATTCAAAGGGACATATGCTCCCCTGTGTTCATAGCCACATTATTCACAATAGCAAAGGGTGGAAGCAGCCTAAATGCCCATCAACAAATGACTGGCTAAAGAAGTTATGTGACAAATATTCCATGGAATATTGCTCTGCAATCAAAAAAAGATGATATTATGTCTTTTGAGGCAAATGGATGGAACTGAAGGTGATTATGCTTAGCAAAATAAGTAAAGAGATGAAAGACAGATACCAGATAGTTTCACTCATATGTGGTATCTAGAGATCTGATTTACATAAACTTGACAAAAAATTTTGAACAAAACAGAAACAAGCAAACTATAATACTTATGAAAACTGTGGTGGTTATCTTTGGGATCTGGAAGGGTGGGGATACAAAATTTTGGTGGTGGATGTTGTGTAGAATGATACATTGTAATCTTAAAATCTTGTAACAAACTACTAATAAAAATAATACAATTTTAAAATATAAAATAAGAGCATACGATAAGAACGAAGCCAAGAACTGAAGCACTCTTAATTGTCCTGGAAACATGACAATGCTTTCCTTACTTTCCAAGGCAATCCTCATTAACCTAGGTTCAAGTAACATCATTCACAATGAGTTCAATTCAGTCTAAACATGTCTTCTTTACCTGGTATGTTATTCACGGAAAAGTGAGCAGTACAGAATGACAGGGGACACCTTGATAGGTGCCACTGACAGAAATATCTGTCTGTCATTGTCTCTGGCTTTTAAAAAAACAAGCCACATTTTGCATCTCAGGCTGTAACAAAGAACGCATTACAGCCAACATATTATCAGAGCTCAAAAACAAATAAATGTGCAGCACACTTGCCAAGACCTTTTCTCAGTATTTCTCCCTACTGACAATAGAGTCAGTGTTATGAGAAGTACAGTCATTGGCCAATTCACACATGTCATGCTTTGTTCTTTGCCTGAACCTGCTCCCGCATGACTTGAGGACTAATACTATGTATTTTGTTGTTGATATTACTAAACACAGTTGACAGAAATGCAGAAATTCTACCATCGCTTCATCAGACCCTGAAATTCTTGTGAAATTTTTCTAGGATGGCAAGAAAAAAAGTTCACATTTCTGTTAGAAAGATGAAAACACAGACTTGACACATCATTGACCTTGACAGTTTTTATTGTGGGGTAAATTGTTGGAGGATAATCATGGGATATAAGATGTTTGCCTAGACATGGACAAAAATAGCAAACAAAGGAGAACAAGGTGATGGAGGTCAGTAATACTCACAGGAGATCAAATATCTTCCTCAGCACATACTGGTTGAAGAGTCCTTATGGCTAATGTTCTGTGCTCTATTCTATGAACACATACAGGATGCATAAGATAAAGGGTTTCCACTATGTAGTTTACCCCAGATGGGTCAATGGAATTTAGACACTACAGATAAGGGGTGAGGGGGAGAATCCCATTCATCTCGGTCTAGTTCACACTCATTCATGATCTTGGTTAAGTCTTATAACTCTTTGTTCTCAGTGCTTCCTGGCTAGGGTCTCCACAACTGAATCTGTGAGTAATCTACAAATTAAGTTGAATTATATGTTATATTTTCTCAGTGTGAGAGGGTTTGGCTGGGCTTGGGGTAGGGTCCCAATGGTACGGTTCTTTTTTAAAAATTTTTTAAAATATTTATTTATTTCCTTTTTGTTGCCCTTGTTTTTGTTATTATTGTTGTAGATGTCATCATTGTTAGGACAGAGAGAAGTGGAGAGAGGAGGGGAAGTTCTGGTAGTGGGAACTGTGTGGGAGTTTCATCATCATAATCATCATTTACTATTATTATTATTATTATTAATCTACCAGAGCACTGTGCATCTCTGACTGATAGTGGTATTTGGAATTGAACCTGGGAACTTTGGTGCCTCAGGCATGACATTCTTTTTGCATAGTCATTATGATATCTCTCCAATGCTCATTTCCTTTTATTTATTTTTACTGGGATTTCCCAGGTGGCTCATGACAAAATAGGGGTTGTGAGAGTTTTATTCCAGTACAGCTCATTTCCAGGATAAGACTGTTTTTGAAATATATTTAATTCTCACCCCTACTTAATTGAGAAAGTTTATTGTCCTCAGGACAATTGTTAACACAAGGGTACAACTTCTCATCTACCCATGACAGGTGATCACACTATACTTTCTCTCAAAATCTAGGTCCTTTTTCACAACCATGTACCTGGAGTCCAAAGAACAACTTTAATGTCTTTACTACTCCTCCTTCCTCAGAGTCACTTGCATTGTTTCAATAAACCACACACAGTTCAAATTCCACTTTGTATTTTCTATTTCTTCACTTGATTCTTAAGTTCCACCTATGAGGGAGATTGTCTGATATCCATCCTTCTCTTTTTGACTTATCTCATTTACATGTTTCTTTCAAGATTCATTCAAGATGAGACAAAGGAGATTACTTTTTAAATAATTTTTATTTATAAAAAGAAAACACAGATAAAAAACAAAGGATAAGAATGGAACAACTCCACACAGTTCCCACTACCAGAACTCCTCATCCCCTCCCCTCCCCTGATCACTTCCCTATTCTTTATTCCTCTGGGAGCTTGGACCAAGGGGCATCATGGAGTACAGAAGGTGGGAAGTCTGGTTTCTGTCATTGCTTCCCCACTGAATTTACTTTAAAGACCTCCCGAGATAGTGAGGTATATGATAACTCTGTGACAAAATCTTAATACTCCATATTACTTCTCTATTTAAAATATATTGTTTGGTGTTAGTGAGCTAGCTCACCTGGATAGTATACCTGCTTTGACAAGTCTGCAACCCAGGTTCAAGCCCACAGTTGAGAAACCTTTGGTGCTGTGCTATCTCTCCCTCTATACCTTCTTTGTCTCTATCTACCTGGAGAAGTGACACCCAATTCATAATTTAAAAATATATATAGCAAAATGACAACTTGGAGGCAGCTGCTGGCATGAGCTCCTACAACAGAGGCCAGATATGTGACTTGCCTTCCTGTCCATTGTGAAAGGAACTTGTCTCATTCTACCTCTTCTATCCACTTTCCCCTTTTTATCTCCTCCTAACTAACTTAAAAAAAAAAAACCTCTTTCCTTTCACTGCTCTTTTTTTTCTTTTGTTCTTACCCTATTTTCTTCCCTTCTCCTTCTTCTGCTTTCTGAATTCACTGATAAGCACTTGTGAATTATTTGGGGGAAGAAATCTGACTCAGAGTGGACTCTCTGTATGTACCACTCTTCCCTTTCTCCTCTTGCTATCCCTAGAATTTACAGTGGATAGTAGATTTGCATAACTGTCTATTCTTGCTTTCCCTCTTTTCCTTTCTTTTTTTCATTCATTTAGATTTGATTGTTACTTTTCTTAAAAAAAGAGGTGTTGTTTGGATAACTGGTATTGGTTAAACTGCATCAATCCTTGCTTCAGTTACTGTTGTTGTAATTTCTGAGATCGGGGACTGCATTTGTCATAAAGGTGTTTCACATAGCATGGCTTGTACTCAAAACATAAAAGCTGAAGAACGACAGAACAGAAAAATAAAAAACACATCAATAAAAAAAAATGGTAAAAATCAAAAGCAAATAAAACTGCAACCACAATGAATCAAGACAGGATCCCAGAAGAAACTCCAAATCAGTGAGAAGTAACCATAAATAAGAAAAGTATGCAACCAATAGTAAATTTAATAATGACAGAAATGAAGACAACTATGGAGGAAAGGGCTATCAGAATTAGTGAAAGAACAGATGAGGCCCTCAAGGAAAATACTAGCTACCTCGAGGTAATCAGAGAACTGAAAGCTGAAATACCTGAGCTAAAAGGTCAATTAGGAGAACAAGCTAATACTATAACTGAACTGAAGAAAAAAGCTGAGGGAAGGGAAAGCAGGCTGACAGAAGCAGAAAACAGAATCAGCCAGACAGAGGACGAGGTAGGGAAAAGTAAGAAAGAGGTAAAAGAGTCCAAAAAAAGATTGAGAGTCACTGAAAACAACAAAAGAGACATATGGAATGATCTCAAAAGAAGTAACATCCATATAATTGGCCTGCCAGAGGAAGAAAGAGAGAAAGGGGAAGTAAAAATACTATAGGAAATTATAGAAGAAAACTTCCCAGACCTAAAAACAGAAATAACATTAAGATTCAAGCATCTCAGAGAGGCCCTAACAGAATCAACCCAGACCTGAAGACACAAAGACACATCATAGTTACAATGAAAAGAAGTAAGGATAAAGAAAATATCCTAAAGTCTTCAAGAGAAAAAAAGAAATAGTCACATGTAGGGGAAAACCCATAAGACTATCAGCAGACTTCTCCACTCAGACTCTAAAATCCAGAAAAGAATGGCAATATATCTATTGAGCCCTGAATGAAAAAGGTTTTTAACCAAAGATAATATACCCTGCTAGACTTCCATTCAAACTAGATGGAGTCATCAAAACCTCTCAGACAAACAACAGTTGAAGGAGGCAACCATCACCAAACCTGCCCTGAAAGAGGTTCTAAAAGACTGCTTATAAAGAAGATCATCATCATAATACTTAGCATATATCAGAGCAAATAAAAAATTGTTGAATAATGGCACTAAAATACATTAAGTCCATAATATCAACAAATACCAATGGCTTAAACTCACCCATTAAAAGGCAAAAGTGGGAGGATGAATCAGAAAACACAACCCAAGCATGTGCTGCTTGCAAGAATCCCACCTGACCCAACAAGACAAACACAGACTTAAAGTGAAAGGATGAAAAACTATCACACAGGCTAATGTGCCACACAAAAAGGCAAGAGCAGCCATTCTCATCTCTGAAACAATAGAGTTTAAATTAAATAAATTAATAAAAGATAGGCAAGGCCATTAAATAATGATAAAAGGATCAATCAAGCGAGAAGATTTAACAATCATTAAGATCTATGCACTGAATGAGGGACCATCTAAATACATCAAACACCTACTGAAAGAACTACAAATACATCAATAGTAATACAATAATAGTGGGAGACTTTAAGACCCAACTTTCACACTTAGAAAGATCAACAAAGCAGAAAATCAACAAAGGAACAAGAGAATTAAATGAAGAGATGGATAGACTAGACCTCATGGACATTTTCAGAGTTCTTCACCCCAAAAAACTTGAATACACATTCTTTTCAAATTCACACAACACATACTCAAGAATAGACCACATGTTAAGCCACAAAGACAGCATCAACAAGTTCAAGAGCATTGGAGTCATCCCAAGTACTTTCTTAGACCACAGTGGAGTAAAGCTAACATTTAAAAACAAACAGAAAATTACTAAGAGACACAGAATTTGGAAACTAAACTGCTTAAGAGCCACTAGGTTAGAGAGACAATCAAGCAAGAAATTCAAATGTTCCTGGAAACAAAAGAAAATGAAGACACAAGCTATCAAAATATTTGGGACACAGCTACAACAGTACTGAGAGGGAAACTCATAGCTTAGAGTCATATATCAGAAAACAAGAAAAATCCCAAATAAATGATATTACTGCACACCGTAATGATATAAAGAAGAACAAAGGAATCCTAAAGCACCCAGAAGGACAGAAGTCACTAAAATTAGGCCAGAAATAAACACATCGAAAATAAGAGAAAAATACAAAATATCAAGGAAGCCAAATGTTGGTTCTTTGAAAAATTAAATAAGATTGACAAACCCCAAGCCAGACTCACTAAAAAAGGGGGGACACAAATTAAAGAATTGTAAATTATAGAGGATATATCATAACTGACACCACAGAAATCCAGATAATCATGCGAAATTTCTATGAAGAACTACAGGCCACTAACCTAGAGAATCTGGAAGAAATGGAAGAATTCCTAGAAACATATGCCCTTCCAAAACTGATTCAAAAAGAACTACAAAACCTAACTGCACCAATCACAGACAAAGAAATCAAAACTGTTATGAAGAATCTCCCATACAACAAAAGTCCTGGACCAGATGACTTCACAAATGAATTCTACAAAACTTTCAGGAAATAGTTAATACCTATATTTCTAAAGCTCTTCCACAAGATCAAATAAACAGAAATACTCCCTTCCATCTTCTATGAAGCCAACATCACCCTGATACCAAAAGCAGATAGGGGCATAACAAAAAAGGAAAACTATAAACCAATATCTCAGATGAGCACAGATGCCAAAATATTAAAGAAGATCCTAGGCAACCAGATACAGCAGTATATCAAAAAGATTGTTTATCATGACCAAGTGGGATTTACCCCATGAATGTAAGGCTGGTTTAATATACATAAGTCAATCAATGTCATTCACCACATCAGTAAAAGCAAAACCAAACACCACATGATTATTTCAATAGATGCAGAGAAAACCTTTGACAAAATCCAATACCCATTCATTCTCAAAACACTACAAAAAATGGGAATAGTTCGGAAATTCCTCAAGATAGTGGAGTCCATATATAGCAAACCTACAGCCAATATCATACTCAATGGACAGAAGCTGAAAGCATTCCCCCTCAGATTGGGAATTAGACAGGGCAGTCCTCTACCACCATAAGTCTTCAACATAGTACTGGAAATTCTTGCCATAGCAAACAGGCAATAGAATAAAATAAATAAATATACAGATAGGAAGGGAAGAAGTCATGCTGTCACTATTTGCAGATGATAAGATAGTTTACACAGAAAAACCTAAAGAATCCAGAAGAAAACTACTGGAAGTTATTAGGCAATATAGCAAGGTGTCAGGCTACAAAATCAATGTACAAAAATCAGTGGCAGTTCTCTATACAAACACTAAATCTGAAGAGGAAGAAGACATCCAGAAATCACTCCCATTCACTGTTCAGCAAAATCAATAAAATACCTACGAATAAAGCTGACCAAAGAAGTGAAAGACTTCTATACTGAAAACTATGAGTCACTATTCAAGGAAATAGAAACAGATACCAAGAAATGGAAAGACATCCAATGCTCATGGATTGGAAGACTAAATATCATCAAAATGTATATTCTCCCCAGAACCATATACAATTTATCATGGTACCCACCAAAGTTCCACTAAGCTTCTTTAAGAGCATAGAACAAAAACTGCAATCATTTACGTAGAACCAGAAAACACCTAGAATTGCCAAAACAGTCTTGAGGAAAAGAAACAGAAATGGAGGCGTCACACTCCCAGATCTCAAACTATATTATAATGCCATCATAATCAAAACAAAAATAGGCACACGGAGCAGTGGAACAGAATTGAAAGCCCAGAAGTAAACCCCCACACCTATGGACATCTAATCTTTGATAAGAGGGCCCAATGTATTAAATGGAAAAAGGAGGCTCTCTTCAATAAATGGTGCTGGGGCAACTGGGTTGAAACAATAAGAAGAATGAAACTGAACAACTTTGTCTCACCAGAAACAAAAATCAGCTCCAAATGGATCAAGGACATGGATGTTAGACCAGAAACTATCATATACTTAGAGGAAAACATTGGTGGAACATTTTCAACTGCAAGAAAGTCTAAAGCAGAAACAAACCAATGGAACTACATCAGATTGAAAAGCTTCTGCACTGCCAAAGAAACTATCACACAAAGAGACCCCTCACAGAATGAGAGAAGATCTTCACATACCATATATCAGACAAGAGAATAATCACCAAAATATACAAAGAGCGCTCAAACTTAGCAACAAAAAAGCAAATGACCCCATTCAAAAATGGGCAGATGATATGAAAAAAAATTCACTTCAGAGGAGATCCAAAAGGCTAACAAACATATAAAAAATTGCTCCAGGTTGCTGATTGTCAGAGAAATGCAAATAAAGACAACCTTGAGATACCACCTCACTCCTGTGAGAATGGCATACATGAAAAAGGACAGCAGCAACAAATGCTGGAGAGGATGTGGGGACAGAGGAACCCTTCTACACTGCTGTGGGAATGTAGATTGGTCCAGCCTCTGTGGAGAGCAGTCTAGAGATCTCTCATAAGGCTAGACATGGACCTTCCACATGACCCAGTAATTCCTCTCCTAGGGATATACTCCAAGGACTCCCGAATATCCAACCAAAAAGATATGCGCACATTTATGTTCATAGCACCACAATTCATAATAGCTAAAACCTGGAAGTAACTCAGGTGCCCAACAACAGATGAGTGGCTGAGAAAGCTGTGGTATATATACACAATGGAATACGACACAGCTATTAAGAACAATGAACCCACCTTCTCTGACCCATCATGGATGGAGCTAGAAGAAATTATGTTAAGTGAACTAAGTCAAAAAGAGATGGATGAGTATGGGATTTTCTTCATAAAAAGAAGTTGAGAAAGAAGAACAGAAAGGGAGATTCAAAGCAGGAGTTGCCTCAATTTGGAGTAGGGCACCAAAGAAAAAACCCTGGGTGGAGGGTGAGGGTGAATATTCAGCTTCATGGGGTGGGTGTTGGAGGGGCTGGAGGTTGGCAGGAGAGGGGTTGGGACACAGTCTTTTGGTGGTGGGAATGGTGTTTATGTACACTCCTATCAATTTGTAGTCATATATATCACTATTTAAATAATAAGAGAGGGGAAAATTGATTGAATATCTCAAACTTTTTAAAGCACAGACTGAATCTTTTTAATACATAGGCTGCGTCTTTGATATGCTGACTCTCTTAAAAGCTTAGTCCAGGGAGAACAAAAGCAACTGGTGGCATAGCTATATGCAAACAATGTCAAAGAATATAAAATATGGTGAGGGTGTGTACTATACAGAAAGTCCTAACAAAGGGATTCTTCAAAGTTAACCCAATTGCCAAAAAATGTGATTATTGCAATAGCTATCTATTGTCTTCTTAAACCCTAAGACAACAGGAAAATCCTGCTTCCTCTATAGAGCATATATTTCTCCCAATCCTGGAACCTCTGGGGTGGGGTTCACTTCCCTGCATGCTTATCTCAAGTCAGGCCAAATAATATTGCATCCGCTGATTCCAACCTAGTCAATGCAACAAGTACCATCTCAGCATGCTTCACCTCAGACTGTGTGCAGAGACATCAGGCATGGATTACCAACCCTTCACCCTCATCACTCGGGTGAGACCTTTCCTTTCATGGTAGTCTCTAATTCCATTCTAGGAAGTTCATTTCTTAACAAAGTCCCAAAATTTAGATATAGGGTCGGTCCCATAAGAGAGAGTATATGTGCACATGTATCTATAAATTAGGGCAAAATATATACCTGCAAACAAAAATACACAATAGTCTTTAGTGAGTCAGTATCAAGTTCATAATGAAATAGTGTCCACTTAGACTTAGGTACCCTCCTTGCCTACTTCCTGTTACAGTTCTCTCACTCACTCCAAAGCTAACCTTATCGAAGCAAGGACTGCAAACACTGAATGAGGGCAAGAGACTGGCATACTTTAATGATGACTCTTTAGTCACTATTAGGCCATTCCACCAGCTGGGGCCCTAACCGGGGAGTCCTGAGTCTCACAAACAGACTTGATGGGCCTAGACCTCAAATAAATCCCTCTCTCCATTGTTTCGGGTCATCTCTATCAGGAACAACAAAATAGACCCCTTTGTGGGGCCCCCTAGGACTTTGCCCTCAACCAGGATCAACAATGATAGAGTGTTCCATCCTCTGAAGGGAAGATGGACAACATACTCTATGCTACACCTGAGGAAGATGGATAGATACTGGGGCAGCATGGAATGTTCCTAATCATGACCACAGAATGTGAGCTCAGATCTAGAGGGATGTAGAGGTCACACAGGCTCCTAAGCCAATTATGGTCCCCAGATCACATCAAATTGATGGGGTGTACAGTAATACTTATACCCCTTTCCCATAGTATGGAGCTACTCTCTTCCCTGATCCAGTTTTCTGGTCCTTTTCCCAGCCATGACATCATCTACCCAGACAAAAATTAGGATTCACCTGCATATCAGATTTCAGGCTCAGGCAAAAAAAAAAAATCCACTAGTATAGCTACATGCCTTTTGAAGTATAACTAAAACATGCCTACTAGCTATCTACAAAATGGAGGACCCCCCCCCAATACTTCACCTGCACTATTCCAGCCTTTAGGTCCATGATTGTCTAACAATTTGTTTGACTTTGTATATTAATTCTCTTTTCAGCCACTAGGTTCCAGTTGCTAGCAGGATGTGACCAGACTTCCCTTAACAGACAACCTCACCAATGTGCCTTGGAGTTCTGCTTCCCCAGTGCCCTTTCCCACTAGGGAAAGGGAGAGACAGGATGGGAGTATGGCTTGACCTGTCAATGCCCATGTTCAGCAGGAAAGCAATTATAGAAGCCAGACCTTCAACCTTCTGCATCCCACAATGATCTTGGGTCCATACTTCCAGAGGGTTAAAGAGTAGGATAGCTATCAGTGGAGGGGTTGGTATACAGAGGTCTGGTGGTAGGAACTGTGTGAAGTTGTATCCCTCTTATCCTATGGTTTTGTCAGTGTTTCCTATATATATTTTAAAAGTGTTGCTTCAGTGCAAGGAAATAACCATCGTGTAGAGTACAGAATTTGTGTAAGTGAGGCTCCTAGTACCTCCTTTCCTAGAGAAGTACTCTGGCTTCTCCCTCTCTCTTTTTCTGATATTAAACTTTCTCTCTCCTTAAAGTAAACAAACCTTTAAAAGAATAAACTCTAAGGGCCCAGGTGGTCCTTACCATGCCCCAGAATTCTCCCACTTCTGCCTTCTTTCCACTTATTCAATACTTTATTTTATATTTTAATTTATTTATAAAATAAAAATATTAACAAGACCATAGGATAAGAGGGGTACAACTGGACATAATTCCCACCACCAGAGTTCTGTATCCCACCCCCTCCCTTGAAAGCTTGTCTCTCTGGGAGTATGGGCACAGGATCATTATGGGGTATAGAAAGTGGAAGGTCTGGCTTCTGTAACTGCTTCCCAAATGAGCATGGGAACTGAGAGGTTGATTCATACTCCCAGCCTATTTCTATCTTTCCCTAGTGGGGCAAGACTCTGGAGAGGTGGGGCTCCAGAGTGCATTGGACTGGTGAGGTTGCCTGCTCAGGGAAGTCAGGTTGGCATTATGGTAGCATCTGCAACTTGGTGTCTGAAAAAGCATTTAGATTTAAAGAAGAACAAAGGGTTTAATAATCAGGAACCTAAAATCAAGAATATATCAGATGAGATTCAGGGTCTCCATTTTGGAAAAAGTAGTAGGTTTATTCTAAGTATATTCTAAGGGGTCCATGACTTTACTAATTTTTTCCTGCTCCTGACAGCTAGCATGAAGTTGAAGCAAAGTTATAATCTGGGGAGTAGCTCCCAAATATGGGGAAAGAGAGAGGCATAATGGGAGTATGGACCGCCCAGTCAAATCCATGTTCAGCGGGGAAGCAATTACAGAAGCCAGACCTTCCACCTTCTGCAACCCACAGCGACCCTGGGTCCATGCGCCCAGAGGCATAGAGAATGGGAAATCTATCAGGTGAGGGGATAGGATATGGAGATTGGGTGGTGGGATTTGTGCGGAATTGTACCCCTCCTACCCTATGGTTTGGTTAATTTATCCTTTATTTATTTATTTTTTATTTAAGAAAGGATTAATCAACAAAACCATAGGGTAGGAGGGGCACAACTCCACAAAATTCCCACCACCCAAACTCCACAACCCACCCCCTCCCCTGATAGCTTTCCCATTCTCCACCTCTCTGGGAGCATGGAACCAGGGTCATTGAGGGTCGCAGAAGGTAGAGGTCTGGCTTCTGTAATTGCTTCCCCGCTGAACCTGGGCATTGACTGGTCGGTCCATAATCCCTGTCTGCCTCTCTCTTTCCCTAGTAGGGTATGTCTCTGGGGAAGCTGAGCTCCAGGACACATTGGTGGGTTCTTCAATCCAAGGAGGCCTGGCCAGCATCCTGGTGGCATCTGGAACCTGGTGATTGAAAAGAGAATTAACATATTAAGCCAAACAAATTGTTGAGCAATCATGGACCCAAAGCTTGGAATAGTGGAGAGGAAGTGTTAGGGATGTACTCACTGCAAACTCTAGTGTACTTCTGCTTTCAGGTATATATTTTGCAGTAGTTTATGGATACGTGTGTATATGTAGGTTATGGGACTTTGTTAGAAAGTGAACCACATGAGATGAAATTAGAGTGTACTATAAAAGGAAAGGTCTCACCCGAGTAATGAAGCTGAAGGGTTGACATTACACACGTGAAGTCTCTGGACACAGTCTGAGGTGAAGCATGTTGAGGTGGCAATTGTTGCATTGGTTAGGTTGTGATCGGCGGATGCAATATTATTTGGTATGGATTGGGAGAGGCATACGGGAAAGTGGGCCCTATCCAAGGGTTCCAGGACTGGGGGAAGTAGGGGCTCTATAGTGGAGATGTGAGGTTCCTGCTGTTTTAGGGTTCCAAAAGACAATCGATAGTTAATGTTATCATCACAGTATTTGGTAATTTGGTTAACTTTGAAAAGTCCTTTTGTTAGGGTTTGCTGTAAAGTATCCAGTATCTTGTATATAGCTGTGCTATTGGATGCTTCTAATCTACTTGGTCTAGGCTTTTGAGAGAGAATCCGCATATCAAATACAAGCCTATATATTAAAAAGATTCAGTTTGTGTTTTGAAAAACTTTGAGACATACAATTGATTTTCCCCTTTTCATATTAATTAACTACTGATTTATATGTCTACATTTTGCTAGAAGTGTACATAAACACCATTTCCACCACCAAAAGACAGTGACCCATGCCTCCCACCCACTCCCACCCCCCACTGTCCCAGGAAGCTGCATATCTACCCCTCACCACAGGGTTTTTTCTTTGGTGCCCTACTTACAATTTGCTCAGGTCCTGCTTTTAGTTTCCCTTTCAGATCTTCTTAGTCAACTTCTGTTGATGAGTGGGATCATCCCATACTCATCTTTATCTTTCTGACTTAGTTCACTTAACATAATTCCTTCTAGCTCTATCCAAGATGGGTCAGAGAAGGTGGGTTCATTGTACTTGATGGCTGCATAGTATTCCATTGTATATATATACCACCGCTTTCTCAGCCACTCATTTGTTGTTGGGCACCTGGGTTGCTTCCAGGTTTTAGCTATTATGAATTGTGCTGCTATGAACATAGGAGTACACACCTCTTCTTGGTTGGGTGTTATGGAGTCCTTGGGGTATAACCCCAGGAGAGGAATTATTGGATCATATGGAAGGTCCATGTCTAGCCTTCTGAGAGTTTTCCAGACTGCTCTCCACAGAGGCTGTACCAATTTACATTCCTACCAGCAATGTAAAAGGGTTCCTCTGTCCCCACATACTCTCCAGCATTTGTTGCTGCTGTCCTTTTTGATGTATGCCATTTTTACAGGAGTGAGGTGGTATCTTAGTGTTGTCTTAATTTGCATTTCTCTGACAATCAGTGACCTAGAGCAATTTTTCATATGTTTGTTTGCCTTATGGATCTCCTCTGTAGTGAATGTTTTGTTCAAATCCTCTGCCCATTTTTGGATGGGGTCATTTGCTTTTTTGGTGCTAAGTTTGCTGAGCTCTTTATATATTTTGGTGATTAGTTTCTTGTCTGATGTATGGCATGTGAATATCTTCTCCCATTCTGTGAGGGGTCTCTATGCTTGTTTAATAGTTTCTTTGGATGTGCAGAAGCTTTTCAATTTGATGTAGTCCCATTGGTTTGTTTCTGCTTTTGTCTTCCTTAATTGGGTTTGATTCATCAAAGATGTCCTTGAGGTGTATGTGGGAAACTGTTTTACCAATGTTTTCCTCTAAGTATTTGATTGTTTCTGGTCTGACATCTAGGTCTTTGATCCATTTGGAGTTGATTTTTGTTTCTGGTGAGATAAAGTGGTTCAATTGCATTCTTCTGCATATTACAACCCAGTTTTCCCAGCACCATTTATTGAAGAGAGCCTCCTTTTTCCATTTAATTATTTGGGCCCCCTTATCAAAGATTAGATGTCCATAGGTGTGGGGATTTATTTCTGGGCTTTCAATTCTGTTCCATTGGTCTGTGTGCCTATTTTTGTTCCAGTACCATGCTGTTTTGATGATGATGGCTTTATAATAAAGTTTAAGGTCTGGGAGTATGATGCCTCCATTTCTGTTTCTTTTCCTCATGATGATTTAGGCAATCTAGGTGTTTTCAGGTTCCAGATAAATGATTGTAGTTTTTGTTCTATTCTCTTAAAGAAGCTTGGTGGAACTTTGATGGGTATTGCATTAAATTTGTATATGGCTCTGGGGAGAATATTCATTTTGATGATATTTATTCTTCCAATCCATGAGCATGGGATATCTTTCCATTTCTTGGTAGCAGTTTCTATTTCCTTGAGTAGTGATTCATAGTTTTCAGCATACAAGTCTTTCACTTCTTTGGTCAACTTTATTCCTAGATATTTGATTGATTTTGCTGAAACAGTAAATGGGAGTGATTTCTGGATGTCTTCTTCTTCAGATTTAGTGTGTGAATAAAGAAATGTCACTGATTTTTGTACATTGATTTTGTAGCCTGATACCTTGCTATATTGCCTAATAACTTCCAGTAATTTTCTGCTGGATTCTTTAGGTCTTTCTATGTATACTATCATATCATCTTCAAATAGTGAGAGCTTGACTTCTTCCCTTCCAATCTGTATTCCTTTGATTTCTTTCTCTTGCCCGATTGCTATGGCAAGAACTTCCAATACTATGTTGAAGAGTAACGGTGACAGTGGACAGCCCTGTCTAGTCCCCGATCTGAGGGGGAATGCTTTCACCTTCTGTCCATTGACTATGATGTTGGCTGTAGGTTTGCTATATATAGACTCCACTCTCTTGAGGAATTTCCCATCTATTCCCATTTTTTGTAGAGTTTTGAACATGAATGGGTGTTGGATCTTGTCAAAGGCTTTCTCTGTATCTATTGAGATAATCATGTGGTTTCTGGCTTTGTATTTATGATGTGGTTAATGACATTGATTGACTTACGGATGTTTAATTAGCCTTGCATTCCAGGGATGAATCCCACTAGGTCGTGATGAACAATTTCTTTGATATGTTGCTCTATCCGGTTGGTCAAGATCTTGTTCAATATTTTGGCATCTATGTTCATCAGAGATATTGGTCTGTAGTTTTCCTTTTTTGTTCTGTCCCTATCAGCTTTTGGTATCAGGGTGATGTTGGCTCCATAGAAGGTGGAAGGGAGTATTCCTGTTTCTTCAATCTTATGGAATAGCTTAAGAAGTATGGGTATTAACTGTTTCCTGAAAGTTTTGTAGAATTCATTTGTGAAGCCATCTGGTCCAGGACTTTTGTTGTTGGGGAGATTCTTAATAAAGGTTTCAGTTTCTTTGTCTGTGATTGGTGCATTTAGATTTTGTAGTTCTTCTTGGTTCAGTATAGGAAGTGCATAGGTTTCTAGGAATTGTTCCATTTCTTCCAGATTCTCTAGCTTGGTGGCATATATTTCTTTATAGAAGTTTCGCATAATACTCTGGATTTCTGTGGTGTCAGTTGTGATATCTCCTCCTGTTGTTGTGGTGGTCTGGTGTCGGGCTACACCGTGGAGAAGAAAGCGGACATCCAGAGCAAGGGGTACACAGATCACAGAGCTGAGAGCCCAGAGAGAGAGAGGGGAAGGGTGAAGGGGCTTTTCATTGGGCGACAACCAGGGGTGACGTGTAGGGCCAGGATTGGTTGAAAGGGGGCACTCTAGGATTTAGCGAGGCATAGAAAAACCTGGGGGCGGAGCCAGTATTGGTTGAAAGGGGGCACTCTAGTATTTAGCGGGGCATAGAAAAACCTGGGGGCGGAGACTGCATCAGAATAAGTCCTCAGCAACATCCTCCATCGTTTACAATTCTATTAGTTTGAGTCTTCTCTCTTTTTTGTTTGGTGAGTCTCGCTAGGGGTTTGTCAATTTTGTTTAATCTTTCAAAAAAACCAACATTTGTCTTCATTGATCTTTTGTATGGTTCTTTTATTTTCGATGTTGTTGATTTCTGCTCTAACTTTAATGATTTCTGTCATTATGGTTTCTTTAGGGTTCCTTTGTTCCTCTTCCTCTAAGTCCTTGAGGTGTGCAGTAAGGTCGTTCATTTGAGCTTCTTCTTGGTGTTTAATATGTGATTGTATGGCTATAAGTTTCCCTCGCAGTACTGCTTTAGCTGTGTCCCAAATGTTTTGATAGGTTGTGTCTTCATTTTCATTAGTTTCCAGGAATATATGATCTCCTGTTTCAGTGAGTCTCTGACCCAGTGGTTCTTAAGGAGTATGTTGTTCAGTTTCCAAATTCTGTGACTTTTAATAATTTTCTGTTTGTTGTTAAATGTTAGTTTTACTCCACTGTGGTCTGAGAAGTTACTTGGGATGATTTCAATGCTCTCGAATTTCTTTATGCTATCTTTGTGGCCTAACATGTGGTCTTTCCTTGAGTATGTGTTATGTGGATTTGAAAAGAAGGTGTATTCCAGTTTTTTGGGGTGAAGGACTCTGAAAATGTCCAAGAGGTCTAGTCTGTCAATCTCTTCATTCAATTGTCTTGTATCTTTGTTGGTTGTCTGCTTTGTTGATCTGTCTATGTGTGAGAGTGGGGTATTGAAGTCTCCCACTATTATTGTATTAGTATTGATATGTTTGTGAAATTCTTTCAGTAGGTGCTTAATGTATTTAGATGGTCCCTCATTGAGTGCATAGATGTTAATAATTGTTAAGTCTTCTTGGCTTATTGATCCTCTAATCATTATGTAATGTCCTTGCCTATCTTTTATTACTTTATTTAATTTAAAATCTATCGTGTCTGAGATGAGAATGGCTGTTCCTGCCTTTTTTTGTGGTCCGTTAGCCTGTACTATAGTTTTCCATCCTTTCACTTTAAGTCTGTGTTTATCTTGTTGTGACAGATGGAATTCTTGCAAGCAGCATATGGTTGGGTTATGTTTTCTGATCCATCCCCCCCCCCTGTGCCTTTTGATGGGTGAGTTATAGCCATTGACTTTTATTGATATTATGGATTTAATGTATTGTAGTGCCATTGTGCAAATTAAAATTTGTTTGCTCTGATATATTGCCAGTATTATAGTGATGTTCTTGTTTATAAGAGGTCTTTTAGAACCTCTTTCAGGGCCGGCTTGGTGACGGTTGCCTCCTTTAACTGTTGTTTATCTAAGAAGGTTTTGATCCCTCCATCTAGTTTGAATGAGAGTCTAGCAGGATATATTATCCTTGGTTGAAACCCTTTTTCATTCAGGGCTTGATAGATATCTTGCCACTCCCTTCTGGCTTTTAGAGTTTGAGTGGAGATGTCTGCAGATAATCTAATGGGTTTTCCCTTGTATGTGACTTTTTGTTTCTCTCTTGCAGCCTTTAGGATCCTTTCTTTATCCTTACTTCTTCTCATTGTGACTATGATGTGTCTTGGTGTCTTCAGGTCTGGGTTGATTCTGTTTGGTACTCTCTGGGCCCCTTGAATCTTGATATCCTTTCTGTTATTCAGGTCTGGGAAGTTTTCTTCTGTTATTTCCTCTAGAATGTTTGCTTCCCCTTCCTCTCTTTCTTCCTCTGGCAGGCCAATTATACGAATGTTACCTCTTTTGCGATCACCCCATATGTCTCTGTTGTTGTTTTCAGTGTCTCTCAATCTCCTTTTAAGCTCTTTCACCTCTTTCTTCATTTTCTCTAACTCATCCTCTGTCTGACTAATTCTGTTTTCTGCTTTTGCTAGTCTGCTTTCCCTTGCCTCAGCTTCTTTCTTCATTACAACTATTTCAGCTTTCGGTTCTCTAATTGCCTCAAGATAATCAGTATTTTCCTTGGGGGTCTCAACTGTTGTTTCCCTAATACTGCCATTCCTTTCCTCCAATGTTGTTTTCATTTCTGTGATTAATAAGTTTATTATTGCTCGCATACTTTTCTTATCTATGGTTACTTCTGGCTGATTTGTAGTTTCTTCTGGGCTCTTGTCTTCATTCATTGGAGTAGCAGTTTTATTTGTTTTTGATCGACCCATTTTTTTGATTTATGTGTTTCTTTTTTTATGCTCTGTTGTTCCTCAGTTGTTGTGTCTTGAATACAAGTAACACTGTACTAAATACCTTTATGACAATTGCACTCACCAACCTCAGGAATTACAGTAGCAACTGAAGCAAGTATTGAATAGTTTGATCATTACCAGTTAGCGAAACAATTTTTCCAGTCCATGAAAAAATAGTAACCAAATCCCAGTGAAGAAAGAGAAAAGAAAGAAAGGATATCAAGAATAGACAGTTATGCAAATCTACTATCCACTGTATATTCTAGGGGTAACAAGGGGGGAAAGGGAACTAGAGCAGAGATACACACATAGAGAGTCCACTCTGAGTCAGATTTCTTCCCCAAAATAATTCACAAATTCAGAAAGGCAAAGAAGAAGGAAGAAGTGTATATCAAGATTAAAAAAGAGAGAGAGATAAGAGAGAGAAAAGGGAAAAGATAAGAAAAAGAGCTGTAATTAAAGAGCAGTGAAAGGAAATTCCCAAATGTGTATCAGTGAATTCAAAAAGCACACTGTTTGTTGGTGTGGGGGCTGGGGGCTGTGACTTTGGAATCTGTAGGATTAAGGAAGAAGGGATGACAAGAATGAGAAAAAGAAAAAAATAGATAGAGAACAAAAGAAAAAGATAAGAAAAAGAATAGTCATAAAAGGCAGTGAATGGAAAGTGGTTTTTTTTAATATATTTATTTTTAATTATGTAATTAGATATACGGGGTGAGGTGGGGTGGGTTGGCTACTTAGAAAGAAAAAAGGCCAGAGGTTTCAGAAGGGTATAGACTTAGAATTAATGATACTCCCTGTTGGGACAGGAATTTGGTAAAGAAAAGGATTATGGGGGGGGGGATGGGAAGGAGGTATGGTTAAAATTAAAAGGAAGAAAAAAAAACTTTTTCCCCTTTTTTCCCTACTCTAATTTTTAACCCAAATTAAATTATAGTTAGCTCCTTGGTGTCGCCGCTAGGACCCCTTATTGGCTGGCCTGCTAAAGGCAGAAAATCCTATCATTTCCAGGAGATGTGGTCAGAGCTCAGGCACTAGCAGCTTCTCAGTCCGCCATCTTCCGGGAAACCCCCCCCCCCGAAGCTTTTTTAAAGGACTTCTCAAAGATGAAAACTAGCTCCAAGTCCTTTTGATCCAATGAGAGCTCTGCAACGGGCAGAGGAGCCGCCTTCCCGGGCTGAGGACAATGCCTGGTGCACCCGCCTTGCCTGCCACCACCAGGGAAGTCTGGAGCATCCCCCCGCTAGTCCGCACCACCTCTACTCTAATTCTTAACCCAAATTAAATTATAGTCACCTCCTTGGTGTCACCACTAGGACCCCTTATTGACTGGCCTACTAAAGGCAGAAAATCCTACCATTTCCAGAAGATGTGATCAGAGCTCAAGCCACTAGCAGCTTCTCAGTCCGCCATCTTCCGGGAACCTCCTAATTTATCCTTTCTTAAATAAAAAATAAATTAAAAAATAGCAAGGTGCCAGGATACAAAATTAATATACAAAACAGTGCATTCTTTAATAAAACACTAAGTCAGAAGAAGAGGATATCCAGAAATCACTCAAAATTTACTATAGTAGCAAAATCAATAAAATATATTTGAATAAACCTAACCAAAGAAGCAAAAGACTTGTTTACTGAAAACTATGTGTTGATATTCAAGGAAATAGCAATGATACAAAGAAGTGGAAAATATCCCTTGTTAATGTACTGGAAGAATTAGCATCATCAAAATGAATATTTAACCCAAAGCCACATTCAAATTTAATGTGATACCTATCAAAGTTCCACCTACTTTCTTTAAGAGATATAATATGAATTATAAACACTTATCTGGAATCAGAGGACCTCTAGAATTGCCAAAATAATCTTGATTAAAAGAAGCAGAAATGGAGGCATCTCACTCCCAGATCTTAAAAGGTATTATAAGGCCATCATAATCAAAACTGCCTGGTACTGAAATAAAAATAGATACACAGGTCAGTGAAACAGAGTTGAAAGCTCAGAAATAAGTGTTCACATCTATGTTAATATAGTATTTAATAAAGCAGATCACACTTTTAAATGGAGAAAAGAGCGTCTCTTAAATAAATGGTGCTAGGAAAACTGGGTTTAAATGAAAAACTGCTCTAGGTCACTTGTTGTCAGAGAAATGCATATTAAGACAACATTGAGCTACCAACTCACTCCTGTAAGAATGGCATACATCAAAAAGGACAGCAACAATAAATGCTGGAGAGGCTGTGGGGACAGAGAACCCTCTAACATTGCTGTTGGGAATGTAAACTGGTCCAGCCTCTGAGAAGAGCAGTCTGGAGAACTCTCACAAGGCTAGACATGGACCTTCCATATGATTCAGTAATCCCTCTCCTGGGGTTATACCCCAAGGACTCCATAACACTCAGCCAAAAAAAGGTGTGTACTCCTATGTTCATAGCAGCACAATTCAGAATAGCTAAAACCTGGAAGCAACCCAGGTGCCCAACAACAGATGAGTGGCTGAGAAAGCTGTGGTATATATACACAATGGAATACTATACAACTATCAAGAACAATGAAACCACCTTCTCTGACCCATCTTGGACAGAGCTAGCAGGAATTATGTTAAGTGAACTAAGTCAGAAAGATAAAGATGAGTATGGGATGATCCCACTCATCAACAGAAGTTGAGAAAGAAGATCTGAAAGGGAAACTGAAAGCAGGATCTGACTAAATATGCAGTAGGGCACCAAAGTAAAAACCCTGTGGTGAAGGGTAGACATGCAGCTTCCTGGGCCGGTGGGGGGTGGGAGTGGCTGGGTGGGAGGGGACACAGTCTTTTGGTGGTGAGAATGGTGTTTATGTACACTCCTTGTAAAGTGTAGTCATATAAATCACTAGTTAATTAATATGAGAAGGGCAAAATTAATTGTATGTCTTGAAGTTTTAAAACACAGACTGAGTCTTTTTAATATATAAGCTGTGTAATTGATATGCAGACTCTCTCAAAAGCCTAGACCAAGTAGATCAGAAGCAACCAATGGCACAGCTACATACAAGATACTGGGTACTATACAGCAAACCCTAACAAAAGGACTTCTCAAAGTTAACCCAATTACCAAATAATGTGATGATAACATTAACTATCCACTGTCTTTTGGAACCCTAAAACAGCAGGAACCTCACATCTCCACTATAGAGCCTATATTTCCCCCAGTCCTGGGAACCTTAGGATAGGTCACACTTTCCCACATGCCTCTCCCAATCCATATCAAATAATATTGCATCCGCCGATCGCAACCTAATCAACACAACGATTGCCACCTCAACATGCTTCAGCTCAGACTGTGTCCAGAGACTTCACGTGTGGAATGACAACCCTTCAGCTTCATTACTCAGATGAGACCTTTCCTTTCATAGTATACTCTAATTCCATCCCAGGTGGTTCACTTTCTAACAAAGTCCCAAAACCTAGATATAGACCAGGTTCTGCGAGAGAGAGCATATGTTCACATGTATCCATAAACTAGTGCAAAATATATACCTGAAAGCAGAAGTACACTAGTGTTTGCAGTGAGTACCACCCCAACACTTCCTCTCCACTATTCCAACCTTTGGGTCCATGATTCTTCAACAATTTGTTTGGCTTTGTATGTTAACTCTCTTTTCAGCCACCAGGTTTCAGATGCCATCAGGATGCCGGCCAGGCTTCCCTGGACTGAAGACCCTACCAATGTGTCCTGGAGCTACGCTTCCCCAGAGACCCACCCTACTAGGGAAAGAGAGAGGCAAACTGGGAGTATGTACCGACCAGTCAACGTCCATGTTCAGCGGTGAAGCAATTACAGAAGCCAGACCTTCCACCCTCTGCAACCCACAACGACCCTAGGTCCATGCTCCCGGAGGGATAGAGAATGGTCAAACTATCAGGGGAGGGGATGGGATATGGAGATTGGGTGGTGGGAATTGTGTGGAGTTGTACCCCTCCTACCCTATGGTTTTGTTAATTTATCCTTTCTTAAATAAAAAATAAATTAAAAAACGAAAAAATGAAATTAAAAAAGAAACTATCACCCAAATAGCTAGTCTTTTTACAGAAAGGAAGATCTTCATATGCCATTTATAAGACAAGAGGCTAATAACCAAAACATGTAAAGACCTTATCAAATCCAGAAACAAAAAAGCAAATGACCCAATCTAAAAGTGGGGAGGGGATATAACCAGAATATTCACTTTAGAAGAGGCACAAAAGGCCAACAGACATATGAAAAAAATGCTCTAAGTCACTGATTGTCAGAGAAATGCAAAGAAAGATCCCTCTACACCTCTGTGAAAATGTCATACATCAGTAACAAAAGCAACCACAAATGCTGGAGAGGTTGTTTTTTAATTTATTTTATTTATTTATTCCCTTTTGTTGCCCTTGTTGTTTTATTGTTGTAGTTATTATTGTTGTTGTTGTCATTGTTGTTGGATAGGACAGAGAGAAATGGAGAGAGGAGGGGAAGACAGAGAGGAGGAGAGAAAGCTAGACACCTGCAGACCTGTTTCACCGCCTGTGAAGCGACTCCCCTGCAGGTGGGGAGCCGGGGTTCGAACTGGGATCCTTATGCCGGTCCTTGTGCTTTGCGCCACCTGCGCTTAACCAGCTGCGCTACAGCCCAACTCCCTGCTGGAGAGGTTTTAAGGGGAAAGGAACCCACCTACATTGCTGGTGGGAATGTAAATTGGTCCAAGTCCTGGTAAGAGCAGTCAGAAGAACTTTCACAAGGATAGAAATGGATCTTCTAGAGATATATCCTAAGGAGTCAAACACACCAACTCCAAAGATATATGTATACCTATGCTCATAGCAGCACAATGTATAATAGCCTAAACCTGGAAATAATAATCCAGGTGCCCCAAAACAGATGAGGATCTGAGAAAGTTGTGGTATATTCACACAATGGAATACTATTCAGCTATTAAGATTAATGAACCCAGTTTCTTTGACCCATCTTGCATGGAGCTAGAAGAAATTATGTTAAGTGATATAAACCAGAAAGAGAAAGATGAGTGTGGGATGATCCCATTAATAAACAGAAGTTGATAAGAACAGAAAGGGAAATGTAAAAGCAGAATTTGACTGAGTTTGAAGTATTGCACCAAAGTAACAAAATCTTGGAGGGGGCAATGGGGAAGATTATATTTTTCAGTTCTATTGTAGGAGGGTAGGAGTAAGTACAAAGAATTTGGGTGGTAGGGATGGTGTTAATATACATTCTGATTAACTTATAGCCTTATAAATCACTTTTTAGTCAATATGAGAGGGGGAATTTTATTTAATGTCTCCAATTTTTTAATTCATATACTTTAGTTCTGAGTATATATTCCTTCAAACTAAGTATTTTAGTATGCCCCACTCTCCGAAGGGAGGCTGAGTCGACACATTCTGCCATTTGAGGAAGAGTGGTCCTAAAATGAGTGCAGCCTAGTATGCTCCTATCTGTGACCATGGAACGCAAGCTCAGACTGACAGGGATGAAGGGGTTAAACAGACTCCTGTGCTAAATGAAGAGATATTGGCCCTAGATCAGACGGATGGGGTTTATAATTAACAGTATTTATATACTTTTCCGTATTTGGAAGCTTCTCTCTGCCCTGATCCAGCTTTCTAGTCCTATTCTCCCATCCAAGTACTAACCAGGCCCGACCCTGCTTAGCTTCCAAGATCAGACGAGATCGGGCGTGTTCAGGGTGGTATGGCCGTAGACTCTAGTCCTATTCTAACTCTGACTCCATCTTCCCAAATACTCTTAGCCTACCTTCATGTTAGCTGATGGCTCAGGCAAAAATTAGTAGTCATGGGCCCCCTTCAATATATGTAAAATAGACTTCCTAGTTTCTTCCATAATGAAGATCCCAAATTTCACCTGTTATACTCTTACCTTTAAGTTCCTGATTATTAAACAACTTGTTCTGCTTTATATCATAATGCTTTTCACTGCCAAGGTACAGATATTACCATGGTGCCAACCTGAATTCCCTGGGAAGACGACCTCACCAATGTGTCCTGGAACCCCACCTCCTCAGAGCCCTACCCCACTAGGGAAACATAGAAACTGGTATGGAGCAACCTTTCAACACCCATGTCCAGTGAAGAAGCAGTTACAGAAGCCAGACCTTCCACCTTCTGCACCCCATAAAGATATTTGGCCCATACACTCAGAAAGATAAAGAAAATTGAGATTTCTAAGGTACAGGGGTTGGGGTGGGATATGGAACTCTGGTGGTGGGAATTATATGGAATTGTACCACTCTTATCCCACAATCTTGCCAATCATCATTAATTCACTAATAAAAAAATGAGAGGGGCAGAAGAAAGTGAGAAACACCTGCAGTCTTGCTTCAACATTCATGAAGTTCCCCCTGCATGTGGGGACCTGGGCCTTGAACCAAAGATCCTTTGCACATGGTACCCATGTATGTACTCTACCAGGTGTGCCACCATCTGATCCTTCAAAATCTCTTAAAGTGGTGACTGAATAGCAGGAGAGTAGCAACAGTATGGACATATAAAAGGGGAACTCTGTATTAATGTCTACTTGATTGTGATATACACGTCCTTGTCCCTAGAATATAGACTTCAGGGAAGCCAGAGTTAGCCAGCAGGGCAGGGCATTCTGGAAGTTTCACCCCAAAGATCATATTTCCTGTACAACTCACACTGGTTCAAGCTTAAAAGCCTACTGTGTTTTCAAACTGCTCAACAGGCTGTGAAGGTGTGGCCTGGCATTTCAGCTCAAATATTCCAGTCCTTTTGTGGTCTCTGTTTTAGCTTTCCTCTCTACCAATCAATAAGCCTGCTTTTCTTCTCTTTCTTTCTTTTCCTTCCTTCCTTCCTTCCTTCCTTCCTTCCTTCCTCCCTTCCTTCGTTTCTTCTTTCTTCATTTCTCTTCTTTATTCCTTTCTTTCTTTCTTTCTTTCTTTCTTTCTTTCTTTCTTTCTTTCTTTCTTTCTTTCCTTCATGTGCCTTCAACTGGATGATGTGAGTGCTTTTGAATTTCCATCCTGATCCCATCCCTGTGCCTGAACTGTGAAGCATCTGGAACTCAAGGCAATACCTGATTCCACATAGGCGCTGGGCTCAGGAGCTGGAAAGGCTTCTAGCAGACATCAGAGGGCAGATAGAGTGCTTGTGAAGCTTCACAGATCTTCTCCTTGAAGACTCTTTGGGCTGGCTGGGGACATGGCAGTAAAGGGGTGGGATGAGACAGAAACCAGGCCAGGAGAAAAAGGTGAAAATCAACCCTATTTGAATCCCGCAAGCCCAGAATATATACAGTGAGCCTCACCACCACAACATTGCTAAAATTCCATACTGAGGCTGAGTCATTAATATTTAGCATTTTTTGGCAATTATTTTAGAGACATGATGTCACTGGTTCACTGGCTCACTAATCACCAGTGATACAGTCTCCAGAGAGTCAAGTTATAAAGGAGTGGTGTTATGAGTGGAAAAAATTGCAGTTGCGGTAGAGGAAGGTGGGGAGTTCAGATGGAGTTCAGGGCATTGGGCCTGGATTTTTCTGGGTGCATCAAATATAGACTTTGGGTGAGGTGGTTCTATGACTTAGAACCATATTAAAAAGCTTACCATTCTATCATATATATATATCCCACAAAATTGAAAGCTTCTGAAAATGAAATTGGGAGGAATGAATAAAATCACAGACAGACAATTCAACAAAACAACTTTCTGCATTTTTGACAGGTCCAGGGTTAGACATTCCTTAAGTTTATGGCCATGAAGCAGATCTAGCTGGCAGGGGAACCAAGAAAACCCCTCTTCAGTCCCCCTGGGTAGTGTCCTGGCTACAATGGCTCCCATAAACATACCTCAGGGTGAAGGGAGATGGATGGTGGATGTATCTTCTGCTGAGGAGACCCTGATGGATGGCTGCAAAATTCTTTCCATGAGAAGGTGACATGCATTTGTGATCAGAGACTCAGAAACAGTGGAACTGCCAGAGCTGTGGTGATGAATGGAATTGAGCCGAGTGAACATTTTTGGCCAGGCCATAAGAAAGGAACTCAGGGCATAAAACTTCTCATACTCTGAGAGCAGAGTTTGGCTTAATAGTAGCTCTTTTTCTAATCTCTCTTCATCACAAACTTCATCTATGTTCTCAGTTTATCCTTGACTCATCTGATTTAATCTTTTACCTTGATTAATTCAATGAGGAGCTTGATCAATGATCCATGTATATACCTCTCTAGGAGGAAGAAAACTCATCCTTGCCCTATGCAAAAGGGATGCCTTTAAATTCATTTATGCTTGGAATGATAGGGGAAGGAACAAAAAAATGGGCACCATGAAGAAAAAAGAGACACCAAGAAGCAGTTTTTGTTCCTAGCAACTTTATTCAGTTATGACATCAGAGATAATGAGACTCTACTAGAGTATTCTTTGGATTATACACTGGAATAATAATACCATATGATCATGTAATAATATACTGGAACTATTCTAGATTCTTTCATAGGAAGGGGCAAAAATTATAAGGGAATTATAGACTACTGGGAGTAATACACTGAGAAATAAACTGCTTTGATAAGTGACTAAGTTTATCAAGAACACACTTAAGTAGCAATTAATAAAAAAAAATGGGGGCCAAATGGTGGCACTCACCTGGTTGAATGAATATATTACAGTTCTCAAGGACCTGGGTTCAAGCCGCCTTCCCCCACCTGCAGGGGGAAAGCTTTGTGAGTGGTGAAACAGGACTGTAAATGTCTCTTTTTCTCTCTCCAAGTCACCCCCTTCCTTCTTGATTTCTGCCGGTCTCTATCAAATAAATAAATAAATAAATAATTTTTAAAAATCTCTAAATTGAGACAGACTTCAACTAGAAAGAGACTTATGCCTCAAGATCCTTGCTTTCTTTTTTTAATAGTTTTATTTTAAATATTTATTTATTTATTCCCTTTTGTTGCCCTTGTTTTATTGTTGTAGTTTTTTTTAATTGATGCTGTTGTTGGATAGGACAGAAAGAAATGGAGAGAGGAGGGGAAAACAGAGAGGGGGAGAGAAAGATAGACACCTGCAGGCCTGCTTAACCCCTTGTGAAGTGACTCCCCTGCAGGTGGGGAGCCTGGGGCTCGAAACAGGATCCTAACTCAGGTCCTTGCTCTTCGTGTCACATGCACTTAACCCCGCTGTGCTACTGCATGACTCCCAAGATCCTTCCTTTCAGATACGTGCAATTGTGATAACAGATATGTGGTGTTATGCTTGGTGTAACACATACTTGGAAAGAGAATTATTTAAAAGACCTAGTACCACCAGCTACCCCCACCTTGAAGAGTTATAAAAATACACAGTGAAATGTTTCTGAGTGCTAAGCATAATAGACAGGAATAGTGCTATTTATTCCCCAGACTTCACACAGCTTAACAAGAAAACAAGGTTTAGATAAATTACAGATACTTAAAAAATAACACGTGTCTAAAAGAAGTCAAGATGTGAATCTAAAAAAGTAATGGAGACACTGGACAATACGAAAGAGACAAATATCTCAACAATAAAGATGCTGTCTTGATGGAAACAAGCAAAAGAATATTTGAAGCTAAATGGTCTTTTAAATTATATACAAACTGCATATCATTAATATTGTATTTTTCTTTAAAAGCACAAAAGTAAGTTCTCACAATGATTTAATGTACTGAATTTCTGTCTGGAGAACCCAAGGGTGAGACAAATGAAATATTCATATAAAAATATGAAATACAACCAGTGCTAGTAACCTCTGTAATTAATATGAGGACAAAAACTAATACAAAGCAACATAATGAACAAAATATTGAATGTTCAACTAAGACAGGTCTGCCTCTACTTTAGTGGAACCAAATTCACTCTTCTTACCTAAGTCAAACCCTGTCACGAAGCTCTCTGTTATTTAAAGACAGGACTTTGCTGATTATGTTGTTTTGAAACATATATATCATGACTTTGCCACCTACACAAATATCCCTGAAATGAGATTATAGAAGGAAGGAGAAAATGAGAGTTGGAAGAGATGAAAGAGTATGAAAAGTATCAACATCTCTTTTGCCTCATGTTGGATGGAGCTTGAAGGAATAATGTTAAGTGAGGTAAGCCAGAAGGAGAAGGATGAATACTGGATGGTTTCACTTCTAGGTGGAACTTAAGAAATAAGGACAGAAGGGTTTGGTGGTGGTGCACCCATTGAGTGCACATGTCACAATGTGCAAGGACTCAGGTTTTAGCCTCTAGGGCCCACCTGCAGGAGGAAAGCTTTGAGAGTGGTGAAACAATGCTGTAGGTGTGTCTTTTTCTCTCTCGTTCTCTATTTCCGCTAACCTCTCAATTTATTTATTTTTATTTTTTATATTTATTTGTTTATTTTCCCTTTTTGTTGCCCTTATTGTTTTTCATTGTTGTTGTAGTTGTTATTGATGTCATCCTTGTTAGATAGGACAGAGAGAAATGGAGAGAGGAGGGGAAGACAGAGGGGGAGAGAAAGACAGATACCTATAGACCTGTTTCACCGCCTGAGAAGCGACTCCCCTGCAGGGAGCCGGGGGCTCGAACTGGGATCTGAACTCTGGTCTTTGCGATTTGCACCATGTGCGCTTAACCCCTGCGCTACAGCCTGACTCCCTCCTCTCAATTTCTGACAGTCTCTATCCAATAAATAAATATAATAAAAATAAGAGGTTTTTTTTTTAATAAACAAGGACAGATGGGGAAGTCAAGGGTTATACTTGGGATAGGTGTGGTATATTGCACTAAAGCAAAGGATTCTGGGGAAGGAAGGGGAGATGAGAGAGAGTAGAGATGGTATTGAGGATCCAGTGCATGATAGTGGAGAAGGACCTAAATTGGGATAGAGAGTGTTTTGCAGAGACCTATCACAAGGAGATGAGAAATCATACCCATATGTCAACAACTGTCTTATAAAGTAATACTTTCCCAGTAAAATTATTTTGAAAAAATAAAAAATGACAACTAACAAAATGATATACTAAACATATACACTAAATAATTAAAGGTATTAAAATTAAAGAATCATAAAATGGGCTACTGGCCAGATAGCTCACTGACACAGTGTCCCGCTTAAACCTATGCAGGTTCAATCCTGGCCACCACTTTTTTGAAGGTTACTTAAGTGCTGTGGTCTCTCTCTCTCTCTCTCTCTCTCTCTCTTTCTCTCTCCCTCTTTCTCTCTTTCACTTCTTTGCTTCTAGTTTTGAAAGAGAGAGGACCATAAAATGGAAAAATGGGGAAATATTTGCTTTGAAACAATTTCAAAAACTCTCTTTTATGAGCATTAATTCCTAATCACCCCCTTTAGTCATTAACAGAGATAATAAAGAGAATAATCTGACCATAATACTTCACCCATCATCTTAGTGTTTCCACTCAGCCTAGTCCCTCCCACAATTCAGGAAAGTATTCAATAAGGAATTGATGGAAAAGTTCACAGTGTTTTATTTAATACTCTTCTCTTTGTGACACCTGTATTAGTCTTGGTACTACTGGATAGTTAATGCCATTTCTGCAGCTCCAGGAGAAATGAATTTGGTCTTCCTGGTGCAGTAATTTCCATTCCAAAACTAGGACATTCAGAAAATGTTCATGTAAAGCACTTGGCATGATCATAAACACTTATGGAAAGTTCCTTTCCTGATAATAATCTTGTAAGGGCTGGAGGTCTATATCAAATAATTAACTTTCATGTATTCCAATGTCACAAATGTCTGCATGCCCCACGCATGAAGAGAATGATGGATTGGCAAATGGGATGAAGATTGCCAAGGAATGGATCAAGTAAGGCAAAGCAAAAGCCAAGCCCCTTTCAGTCTTTGAGATTCACCCATTGGTGAACTGATTACATCTGATGCCTACAGAACATCTCTCTCTCTCTCTCTCTCTCTCTCTCTCTCTCTCTCTCTCTCTGTCTTCCAGTCTTATACTATATCCCCAGCTTTGTGTGCAGCCTGTGGAATGAACTCCCAAAAGTTTGTGCAGATGAAGGATCATTTTTCACATACCACATACATTTGAAACATGTGCTGCAAATGCCAGCCAACTCAAAATGCAGAGATCAGGAATAGAGGACACTGTGCACCAATAAACACATTAAGGGGGTTGGGGGAGGGGGAATCAGACAGTAATTCACCAGTAAAGTACATACATTGCTATGCTTCAAGCTTTCTGGTTTCCACCTGTAAGGGAAAACTTCATAAACAGTGAAGCATTGCTACAAGTGTCTCTTCTCTCTCTCTCTCTCTCTCTCTCTCTCTCTCTCTCTCCCTCTCCCTCCCTTCCCACCAACTACATAGAAGAAAGAAAACAGAAAAATGGGAGGGGTTCCAGGACACATCGGTGGGGTTGTCTGCCCAGGGAAGTCCAGTTGGCATCATGGTAGCATCTGGAACCTGGTAGCTGAAAAAAGAGTTAACATATAGAGCCAAATAAATTGTTGACTAATCGTGAAACTAAAGGCTGGAATAGTTCATATGAATAGTTGGGGGGAATCTCCATTTTGTACATAGTTAGTAGTCCTATCTTAGTTATATTCTAAAGAGTCCATGACAAAAGAAGATGAACAAGAAAGAGAAAACCCCCCAGCCACAAGTGAGAACAGACAAGTGTGGTTTGTGGACAAAAGGGAAGTGAGGGAACAATTCCTAGGTATAAAAAACAGTGCTCACAGCTAGTACCAAATTGGGAAGTTGGTGGCTGAGCCACACAATTTCTGAGTCCAAGTTAAAAAGAAAGATCACCTAAAACTCACCAATTTATAAATGTGACTAATTGAGTTTCCAGTGTTGCTGCCCCATAGAAGTTGGAATAGCACCTGGGAGACCCTACATTGACATCAGGGACACTGACCTGACCTGGTGATGCAAGATAACATTTCTTCTCCCCCATCAGTATATATAAACAGGGAATTCAAACACATTAGCCACAGTGTCTTTGTTGGCATAACAACAAAAGAAAACTAAATGTAGAAATTGATAAATACACAGACAGCAGTGAAAGAAATCCCAATGACCAGACAGACACAGTTCTAGAAAGAAAGGACAGAGATAAAGTTCAGAAAATTCATAATGAAGTTACCTCAAGAAAATAAAATTAAGTCTTTTAACAACAAACGGAAAATTATTAAAAGACATAGAATTTGGAAACTAAACAACATGCTCCTTAAGAACCACTGGGTCAGAGACTCACTCAAACAGGAAATTCAAATGTTCCTGGAAACTAATGAAAATAAAGACACAACCTATCAAAATATTTGGGACACAACGAAAGCAGTACTGAGAGGGAAACTTATAGCCATACAATCACATATTAAACACCAAGAAGAAGCCCAAATGAACGACCTTACTACACACCTCAAGGACTTAGAGGAAGAGGAACAAAGGAACCCTAAAGCAACCAGAAGGACAGAAATCACTAAAGTTAGAGCAGAAATGAACAACATCGAAAATAAAAGAACCATACAAAAGATCAATGAAGCCAAATGTTGGTTCTTTGAAAGATTAAACAAAATTGACAAACCCCTAGCCAGACTCACCAAACAAAAAAGAGAGAAGACTCAAATTAATAGAATTGTAAACGATACAGGAGATATCACAACTGACACCACAGAAATCCAGAGAATTCTGCGAAACTTCTATAAAGAACTATATGCCACCAAGCTAGAGAATCTGGAAGAAATGGAACAATTCCTAGAAACCTATGCACTTCCAATACTGAACCAAGAAGAACTACAAAATCTAAATGGACCAATCACAGACAAAGAAACTGAAACCTTTATTAAGAATCTCCCCAACAACAAAAGTCCTGGACCAGATGGCTTCACAAACGAATTCTACAAAACTTTCAGGAAACAGTTAATACCCATACTTCTTAAGCTATTCCATAAGATTGAAGAAACAGGAATACTCCCTTCCACCTTCTATGGAGCAAACATCACCCTGATACCAAAAGCTGATAGGGACAGAACAAAAAAGGAAAACTACAGACCAATATCTCTGATGAACATAGATGCTAAAATATTAAACAAGATCTTGACCAACCAGATACAGCAACATATCAAAGAAATTGTTCATCACGACCTAGTGGGATTCATCCCAGGAATGCAAGGCTAATTAAACATCCGTAAGTCAATCAATGTCATTAACCACATCATAAATACAAAGCCAGAAACCACATGATTATCTCAATAGATGCAGAGAAAGCCTTTGAAAAAATCCAACACCCATTCATGCTCAAAACTCTACAAAAAATGGGAATAGATGGGAAATTCCTCAAGATAGTGGAGTCTATATATAGCAAACCTACAGCCAACATCATACTCAATGGACAGAAGCTGAAAGCATTCCCCCTCAGATCGGGGACTAGACAGGGCTGTCCACTGTCACCGTTACTCTTTAACATAGTATTGGAAGTTCTTGCCATAGCAATCAGGCAAGAGAAAGAAATCAAAGGGATACAGATTGGTAGGGAAGAAGTCAAGCTCTCACTATTTGCATATGATATGATAGTATACATAGAAAGACCTAAAGAATCCAGTAGAAAATTACTGGAAGTTGTTAGGCAATATAGCAAGGTATCAGGCTACAAAATCAATGTACAAAAATCAGTGGCATTTCTTTATGCAAACACTAAATCTGAAGAAGAAGACATCCAGAAATCACTCCCATTTACTGTTTCAGCAAAATCAATCAAATACCTAGGAATAAAGTTGACCAAAGAAGTGAAAGACTTGTATGCTGAAAACTATGAGTCGCTACTCAAGGAAATAGAAACTGATACCAAGAAATGGAAAGATATCCCATGCTCATGGATTGGAAGAATAAATATCATCAAAATGAATATTCTCCCCAGAGCCATATACAAATTTAATGCAATACCCATCAAAGTTCCACCAGGCTTCTTTAAGAGAATAGAACAAACACTACAATAATTTATCTGGAACTTGAAAACACCTAGAATTGCCAAAACCATCTTAAGGAAAAGAAACAGAAATGGAGGCATCACACTCCCAGACCTTAAACTATATTATAAAGCCATCATCATCAAAACAGCATGGTACTGGAAGAAAAATAGGCACACAGACCAATGGAACAGAATTGAAAGCCCAGAAGTAAATCCCAACACCTATAGGCATCTAATCTTTGATAAGGGGGCCCAAAGTATTAAATGGAAAAAGGAGGCTCTCTTCAATAAATGGTGCTGGGAAAACTGGGTTGAAACATGCAGAAGAATGAAATTGAACCACTTTATCTCACCAGAAACAAAAATCAACTCCAAATGGATCAAAGACCTAGATGTCAGACCAGAAACAATCAAATACTTAGAGGAAAACATTGGTAAAACACTTTCCCATCTACACCTCAAGGACATCTTTGATGAATCAAACCCAATTGCAAGGAAGACCAAAGCAGAAACAAACCAATGGGACTACATCAAATTGAAAAGCTTCTGCACATCCAAAGAAACTATTAAACAAACAGAGAGACCCCTCACAGAATGGGAGAAGATCTTCACATGCCAGACATCAGACAAGAAACTAATCACCAAAATATATAAAGAGCTCAGCAAACTTAGCACCAAAAAAGCAAATGACCCCATCCAAAAATGGACAGAGGAAATGAACAAAACATTCACCACAGAGGAGATCCAAAAGGCTAACAAACATATGAAAAACTGCTCTAGGTCACTGATTGTCAGAGAAATGCAAATTAAGACAACACTAAGATACCACCTCACTCCTGTAAGAATGGCATACATCAAAAAGGACAGCAGCAACAAATACTGGAGAGGATGTGGGGACAGAGAAACCCTTTTACATTGCTGGTGGGAATGTAAATTGGTACAGCCTCTGTGGAGAGCAGTCTGGAAAACTCTCAGAAGGCTAGACATGGACCTTCCATATGACCCAATAATTCCTCTCCTGGGGTTATACCCCAAGGACTCCATAACACCCAACCAAAAAGAGGTGTGTATGCCTATGTTCATAGCAGCATAATTCATTATAGCTAAAACCTGGAAGCAACCCAGGTGCCCAACAACAGATGAGTGGGTGAGAAAGCAGTGGTATATATACACAATGGAATACTATGCAGCTATCAAGAACAATGAACCCACCTTCTCTGACCCATCTTGGACAGAGCTAGAAGGAATTATGTTAAGTGAACTAAGTCAGAAAGATAAAGATGAGTATGGGATGATCCCACTCATCAACAGAAGCTGACTTAGAAGATCTGAAAGGGAAACTAAAAGCAGGACCTGATCAAATTGTAAGTAGGGCACCAAAGTAAAAACCCAGTGGTGAGGGGTAGACATGTAGCTTCCTGGGCCAGTGGGGGGTGGGAGTGGGCGGAGGGATTGGTCACAGTCCTTTGGTGGTGGGAATGGTGTTTATGTACACTCCTAGCAAAATGTAGACATATAAATCAGTAGTTAATTAATATGAGAGGGGGAAATCAATTTTATGTCTCAAAGTTTCTCAAAAGACAAACTGAATCTTTTTAATATATAGGCTACGTATTTGATATGCGGACTCTCTCAAAAGCCTAGACCAAGTAGATTAGAAGCTTCCAATAGCACAGCTATATACAAGATACTGGGTACTGTACAGCAAAGCATAACAAAGGGACTTTTCAAAGTTAACCCAATTAACAAATAATGTGATAATAATATTAACTATTGATTCTCTTTTTGAACCCTAAGACAGCAGGAACCTCACATCTTCACTATAGAGCCCCTACTTCCCCCAGTCCTGGCACCCTTGGATAGGGCCCACTTTCCCGTATGCATCTCCCAATCCAAACCAAATAATATTGCATCCGCTGATCACAACCTAACCAAAGCAACGATTGCCATCTCAACATGCTTCACCTCAGACTGTATCCAGAGACTTCACGTGTGGAATGACAACCCTTCAGCTTCATTACTCGGGTGAGACCTTTGCTTTAATAGTACACTCTAATTTCATCTCAGGTAGTTCATTTTCTAACAAAGTCCCATAACCTAGATATACACCAGTTTCTGTGAGAGAGAGCTTATGTGCACACGTATCCATAAACTACTGCAAAATATATACCTGAAAGCAGAAGTACACTAGAGTTTGCAGTGAGTACCTCCCTAACACTTCCTCTCCACTATTCCAAGCTTGGGATCCATGATTGCTCAACAAATTGTTTGGCTTCATATGTTAACTCTCTTTTCAATCACCAGGTTCCAGATGCCACCAGGATGCTGTCTAGGCTTCCCTGGACTGAAGACCCCACCAATGTGTCCTGGAGCTCAGCTTCCCCAGAGACCCACCCTACTAGGGAAAGAGAGAGGCAGACTGGGAGTATGGACCGACCAGTCAACGCCCATGTTCAGCCTGGAAGCAATTACAGAAGCCAGACCTTCTACCTTCTGCAACCCTCAACGACCCTGGGTCCATGCTCCCAGAGGGCTAGAGAATGGGAAGGCTATCATGGGAGGGCATGGGTTATGGGGATTGGGTGGTGGGTATTGTGTGGAGTTGTACCCCTCCTACCTTATGCTTTTGTTCACTAATCCTTTCTTAAATAAAAAATTTAAAAAAAAAAGAAAATTAAGTTTCAAAAACTTAGTGACCATTTTACAAAAGAATTATAAAGTACAAAGTGGGGGTGGGGGAGCTTCACACAGAACTGCAGGGCCTAAAGGACACTTTGAATGCAGTTCAGACTGAGGTAAGAGGCCCCAGAAGTAGACTTAAACAGGTGGAAGAGAGAACATGCATACTAGAAGACACAACCACCACACTTTGTGAATTTAAAATTCTTAGAGAGGAAAGATTTAGGAAAAATTAAGCACTTCTCTCTGAAATAGCAGACTCCATCAGAAAGACCAACATCAGAGTTATTGGGATACCTGAAGAAGAGGAGAGGGAAGAAGAGTAAAGAACACATTCAAAGAAATTTTAGCAGAAAAATTTGCATGCTTGAGCAATGTCCAAAGTTCAGAAATCCAAAAAAGTGAATGCACACCTAAATTCTTGAATCCAAAATTATACACACCAAGACATATCACTGTAAAACTATCCAAAACCAGGGACAAGGAAAAAATATTTCAGGCTGCCAGGGAAAGGAAGAAAGTCAAATACAAAGGCAGAACCATCAGGCTTTTGTCAGATTTCTTACCAAAAACCCTAGAGGCAAGAAGGTAGTGGAATAATATACTCAAAGTATTAAAAGATAAGAATTTCCAGCCACTGACACGAAGTGGAAGGACTGGCATAAGGATCTCAGTTCGAGCCCCCGGCTCCCCACCTACACGGGAGTAGCTTCACAGGAGGTGAAGCAGGTCTGAAGATGTCTATCTTTCTCTCCCCCTCTCTGTCTTCTCCTCCTCTCTCCATTTCTCTCTGTCCTATCCAACAACAACAGCATCAATAATAACCACAACAATAAAAGAGCAAGGGCAATAAAAGGGGATAAATACTTTTTTAAATTGCTTAATTAAAAAATACAAATTAAAAAAAAGAATTTCCAGCCACAAATTCTGTATCCTTCTAAACTTTCCTTAAAATATGAGGGGAAATAAAGATCTTTGAAACATTCAGAAACTGAAGTAACATTCCTTTGCCAAATTTGCCTTGAAAAGTTTACTGAGAGGAGTCCCACATGAAAAGAAGAAGCAAAATAATTCCAACTTTTAATGGCATGATCAGTATTAGAATAGAACCAGGGACATAACAACACCACCAGTGAAAACTGGTCACAGGAAAGGAGAGAGGAAAAAATAGTCAAATGTTGGTAAACCAAAGTAAACCTAAAGGAGACTATTATAGATATTATAAATTAGACACATTATTCATGATAACCATAAAACAAAATATAGCACAAAGGCAAATAGGAAACATTTATACAGTAGGCAAGACCATTATAGAAAACAATCCACATAAAACAACAAAGTGAAACAAACAGGAAAAGAGTCAATAAGAACAACCTCAAAACAAAAACCAGAATGAGAAAGAAAACATTTATCAAAAAACATAAGAAAACGTTTATCAAAAAACACCCTAAACGTAAATGGCTTCAATTCTCTAGTCAAAAGTTTCAAAGTGAATGAATAACTGAAAAATCAAGACCCATCTAACTGTGTCTCTAAGAAACACACATACAAATAAAAGAGAAAGAGAAGCTCCAGGTGACAGATTGGAACAAGTTATTTCAAGTCAACAATGCAAACAAAAGGGCAGGAACAGCTATTCTAAGACAAAGAAGATGAAAAGAGACAAACACAGACACTACATGTTGGTCAGAAGATCAATTCAATAGGAAGACATAACCATTATCAATATATATGCTCCCAATATGCACGCACCCCAATACGTAAAATAAAAAAGATACTTATTGACCTTAAGGGAAATAGTGACAGTAAAATAAAATGTTCTCCAGTTCCATGGAGGACAGGCAGGCAGGTCCGATGTTTCTGTCTATGGTGATTATCTTTGGGTGATTGGAGGGAGGGGATACGGAACTTTTGTGGTAGATGTGGTGTGTACCTTTACATTGCAGTCTTATAATCTTGTAATAAACTATTAACAACAAATAGAATTATTAAAAAAAAAACTTGAAGTCCTCTTACCTTCCCTTGCTCTTGGGAATATAAGAGTGTAGTATATACTTAAACTCTGAATGTATAGCTTATGTGATATTTAGATTATAATAAATTTATATAAAGGAACCTTATGTACAAAAAGGTAAAAACAGAATTCTATATTTAATTTGAGAAAGAGGTTAATTTTATATTCTACATAGTATAATATTGTGCATTTAATTAAACACAAAGTTTATATAGACATTCATTTCATATTACATATAATGAAACAGGTAATCATATGAATCTTGAGTATACAAGAGTTCTGATAAAACATTTATTTAACAGTAGTTCTTCTTGTATATTAATGATAATATACTGTTTCAGGGGCTGGACAGTGGCACATCCAGTTAAGTACCCATAGCACTGAGCACAAGGAACTGTACAAGGATCTGACTTTCCACCCTTGGGACCTTACCTACAGGGGGAACATTTCACAAACCGTGAAGTAGGTCTGCAGGTATCTGTCTTTCTCTCTTCCTCTCTATGCCCCTCCTCTCTCAATTTCTCTCTGTCCTATTCAATAAAATGGAAAAAAAATGGGCCCTTTGGAATATAACTAAAATAGACCTACTAGCTATCTACAGAAAGGAGACCCCCGCCCCAACTCTTCATCTGCACTGTTCCAGCCTTTAGATTCATGACTAATCAACAACTTGTTTGGCTGTATATGTTAACTCTCTTTTCAGTCACTAGGTTCCAGATGCCTACTACTACGATGCCAACCAGACTTACCTGGACAGACAACCCCATCAATGTGTCCTGGAGTCCCACTTCCCCAGAGCCCCACCCCACTAGGGAAAGAGAGAGGCAGGCTAGAAGTATGGATCCAACTGTCAAAGCCCGTGTTCAGCACGGAAGCAATTACAGAAGCCAGAACTTCCACCTTCTGCACCCCACAATGACCTTGGGTCCATACTCCCAGAGGGATAAAGAATAGGAAAGCTATCAGGGGAGGGGATGGGATACAGAATTCTGATGGTGGGAATTGTGTGGAGTTGTACCCCTCTTATCCTATGGTTTTGTCAATGTTTCCTTTTTATATATAAAAAATGAAAAATTATTAAACTTTTAAATACATGTTTACAAGTAAAGAATACCTGCACATCCTCAAATACTCAATAGTTAAAAATATTTTAAACAAAAGCTAAACATTTAAGTTACTTGAGTAAAAATTAGATTCAATTAGTCTTATTCCTACATGCATGCAAACACTATCTCTAATAAAGTAAATACTATTTCTAAATGCAAATGAAATCAAATATTGGTTATATTTGATTTTATTTTTCTCTAAAATGTTGCCTAAAAGGTACATGCTGAAGATTGATAAATCTCACACTACTATATGGATTCATGTTATGATGATAAATACTCAGGTTTGACTTTAATTCTATGCAAATGTAAGGCACAAGGGAGTGTTGGAATCCCATAATCAGTCCCAGATGACTACAGAGTTTACCACGTTTTAATCTACCTAATATAATTTCCTCTTGGAAGTGCACTAATGACAGTGTATAAGGACCTAGGTTTAATAAGCCCTTGGTCCCCACGTGTAAGGGGAAAGCTTCACAAGTAGTGAAGCAGGTGTCTCTTTGTATCTTTCCCTCTCTCTGCCTGTCCCTCCCCTCTCAATTTCTCTCTGTCTCTATCCAATAATAAATAAGTAAAAATATTTTTTAAAAAGAAAGTCTGCTTGGGTATTTGTTCAATGGTTCACCCAGTTGGACGCATATGTTACCATGCACTAAGGCCTGGGTTCAGCCTGCTGGTCTGCACCTGCAAGAAGGAAGTTTCACTAGCAGTGAATCAGGGCTACAGATGTCCCTCCTTCTCTTTCACTATGTTTCCTTCTCCTTTTCAATTTCTCTTTGTACTATAAAAACAAAGAAAGAAAAAAAGAAAGAAAAAGAGAAAGAAAGAGAAGAAAAGAAAAAATGACCACTGGGAGCATGGATTTGTTGTGCAGGTACCATACCAGCAATAACCCTGGTGGCAAATACAATAAAATTAGGATTAATTCTGTTTAGAACTGATGCTCTGTATCATCTAAAGGAAAACCTACTTGGAAGCAAATGCCATGCTATCTTGTTTGTATTTGAATCCCATAGCATCTCAGTTTGGCATTTCTGGGAAATAAATGTGAACCCTTTTGCATTGCTGGTGGGAATTCAAAATGTAAATTGGTCCAGACTCTGTGGAGAGCAGTCTGGAGAACTCTCACAAGGCTAGACATGGACCTTCCATATGATCCAGTAATCCCTCTCCTGGGGATATACCCCAATGACTCCATAACACCCAACCAAAAAGAGGTGTGTATGCCTATGTTCATAGCAGCACAATTCATAATAGCTAAAACCTGGAAGCAACCCAGGTGCCCAAAAACAGATGAGTGGCTGAGAAAGCTGTGGTATATATACACAATGGAATACTATACAACTATCAAGAACAATGAAACCACCTTCTCTGACCCATCTTGGACAGAGCTAGAAGGAATTATGTTAAGTGAACTAAGTCAGAAAGATAAAGATGAGTATGGGATGATCCCACTCATCAACAGAAGTTGAGAAAGAAGATCTGAAAGGGAAACTAAAATCAGGATCTGACTAAATATGCAGTAGGGCACCAAAGTAAAAACCCAGTGGTGAGGGGTAGACATGCAGCTCCCTGGGCCGGTGGGGGGTGGGGGTGGGTGGGTGAGATGGGACACAGTCTTTTGGTGGTGGGAATGGTGTTTAGGTACACTCCTAGTAAAGTATAGTCATATAAATCACTAGTTAATTAATATGAGACGGGGAAAATTAATTGTATGTCTTGAAGTTTTTAAAACACAGACTGAGTCTTTTTAATATATAGGCTGTGTATTTGATATGCGGACTCTCTCAAATGCCTAGACCAAGTAGATCAGAAGCAACCAATGGCACAGCTACATACAAGATACTGGGTACTATACAGCAAACCCTAACAAAAGGACTTTTCAAAGTTAACCCAATTACCAAATAATGTGATGATAACATTAACTATCCATTGTCTTTTTGAACCCTAAGACAATAGGAACCTCACATCTCCATTAGAGAGCCTATATTTCCCCCAGTCTTCCAGGACTGGGGATAGGATAGGGCCCACTTTCCCGCATGCCTCTCCCAATCCATATCAAATAATATCTCATCTGCCAGTCACAACCTAATCAATGCAAAGATTGCCACCTCAACATGCTTCAGCTCAGACTGTGTCCAGAGACTTCACGTGTGTAATGACAACCCTTCAGCTTCATTACTTGGATTAGACCTTTCCTTTCATAGTATTCTTTAATTCCATCCCTGGTGGTTCACTTTCTAACAAAGTCCCAAAACCTAGATATACACCAGGTTCTGTGAAAGAGAGCATATGTTCACACGTATCCATAAACTACTGCAAAATATATACCTGAAAGCAGAAGTACACTAGAGTTTGCAGTGAGTACCTCCCTAACACTTCCTCTCCACTATTCCAACCTTTGGGTCCATGATTCTTCAACAATTTGTTTGGCTTTGTATGTTAACTCTCTTTTCAGCCACCAGGTTCCAGATGCCATCAGGATGCCGGCCAGGCTTTCCTGGACTGAAGACCCCACCAATGTGTCCTGGAGCTCCGCTTCCCCAGAGACCCACCCTACTAGGAAAAGAGAGAGGCAGACTGGGAGTTTGGACAGACCTGTCAAAGTCCATGCTCAGCGGGGAAGCAATTACAGAAGCCAGACCTTCTACCTTCTGCAACCCACAGTGACCCTGGGTCCATGCTCCCAGAGGGATAGAGAATGGGAAAGCTATCAGGGGAGGGGAGGGGATATGGAGATTGGGTGGTGGGAATTGTGTGGAGTTGTACCCCTCTTACCCTATGGTTTTGTTAATTTATCCTTTTTTTAAATAAAAAATAAATTTAAAAAATTTATCTATTAACACTGGTTTCAAGACCTGGGATGTATTTGCTAAAATCCCAATTTAGACATCACTGGTTATTTTTTGGTAGCTGTGAAATCTAGCAGCAGAGTCCTCATCTAATTCTAGCCACACATACCACCCACACCCTTCCACCCCACATAAAGACATGTCAAGTGCAGTGTTACACCCCCAGGTCAAAGACTAGGCTCCCCTACCCCTCCCTTTCTTAGTGCCATCTCAGCTGGTGCTGAGTCTAGTCATCCATAAGCTCCTCGTGAGACTCCTCAGTTATATCCTAGATGCAGGGGCACTGATGGGGGAGTGGCAGTGTTTATGTATGAATAGAAGTGACTAGTAATAAATAAAGACATAGACTAGAGCTATGGCAGGGCTTTCTAGAGTCTCTGCTGAGGGTGGTGGGAGACTGAGACTAGCTGACAACCTTCAACTGGAGGTGGTATTTATAAGGGAACACAAATGAAGAAGGAGCACAGATGCTGATTAATCATTGCAAAAAGCATAGTAGACAGAAGGGAGAGTTACCATTACATCCTTAATATGAGAAAGATCTTGGAATGTTAGCAGAACAGAAAAGACATTGATATCCAGATCTCAGTTTCTATGAATAGAGGTCAGGGGGTTATACAGTGATTTTTCTGATGGGGAGCTTAGATGCAACTTGGGTAGAGTTTGGACAGTAACATGGAGAGTTATCTAGAATTTCTTGTTCAACTGTTCTAATGATGATGTTGAGGAGGAGGGGAGAGAGCGAGGCAGCAATTCTCTGCAAAACTCATTTTTCCACCTTAAAAATGACTTTCTCTCACCTACTTGTGTCAATTTAATGACGGGACGTCTGTGAATCTCACACAATATCCTACATTGGGCTGGAAGTTCAGTCTCTTACAGTGGAATGGACTGGGTTGCTGGAAGTCATGGTGTAGTTTTTCTAAGTTTCCTATGTGAAAAATGCTCCATGACTTTTCTAATCATACATTTACTTATTGTGTGAAAGCAAAATATTTTCTAGTGACTCTAAGTTGACTATAGTATGAAAAGAAAAACAGGGCATACAACTATTTACATTGGTAGAAGTTCAGCCACGTAGAACTGAATGTTTTGTGTGTGTGTGTGTGTGTGTGTGACAGAAAAACGTCTTACAGTAAATCAGGAAAACTATTATATGAAAAGAAAACAGTGTAAATATGCATGCAAAGATGTGCTCCATAATTCTGAAATCTGTGACACAATGATAAAAACAGAACATAGGAAAACCTACTGGACTTGAACACAAAGACGTGGGGTGGATACATTCTTTCCTCCTCTTTAAATGAGAGCTTGGAATGTCATAACCTAAAAGTGTTTGTGTGCACATTACAGAAAAGGAAATATATTCATGTTTTCCAATTGCTCCTTAACAGAATGATCCATGAAAGTTCAGCTGCTTTGTGATTTTCCAAAGATAACTTTAGGTTAATATATTTAGTTTGGAAACTTCTTATTTGGAGAATAAATGCGTTCTGTGATTTATGAATATAAATATGAGTTAAAGTAGGTCAGCTTCCAATTTTAATTCTGTGTTTAACTGGAGAATATATACATATGTATTTTTTCTTGGTGCTGGGCTTTGGGTCCACTTCTCCTGGCAGATAATTTTTCCTTTGTTATTTCAAATGGAGACACAGAAGAGGAGGAGGAGGAAGAAAAGAAGAGAGTGGCAGAAGGAGAGACACAACAGTACTTTATGTTTCACTCTTTATGCATGATGCCAAGCCTGGTTCCTCACACATAGTAAAGTATGCGTAATCTCCCAACCCACTATATATATTTATATATATTTGCCTCCAGAGTTGTTGCTGGGCCTCTGTTCCTGCACTATGAGTCCACTGCTCCTGGCAGCCATTTTTTCCATTTTATTGGATAGAACAGAGAGAAATTGAGAGAGGAAGAGGAGAGAGAGAGAGGGAAAGAGAAAGGTAGACACCTGCAGCCGTGTTTCACCATTCATGAAGCATCGCCGCTGTAGATGGTGGGGCTGGGGGCTCAAAGCTGGTTCTTTGTGGGGGTCCTTGCACTTCCTACTATGTGCACTTAACCTAGTGCACCACCACCTAATCCCCCCACTCATAAATGATTCACACCTAAGAAAAGTACTGCATCATTTTGTTGATAGTGGTGTTTTTTTTCAGTGTGAGTACTTAGAATTAAATCTAGAACTTCCACATGCAAGCCAAGTGCTCTACCATTGAACGATATCTATGCACCTCTAGCATTTTTTAATATCAAAAGATTTGAAAGTAAAGCTTCATAAATGGGGGGCTCCCTAAGGTAGGGGAAAAGGGTGCACAAGTAGTAAGTGGCATGTTCTGCAGCCACTAAAAAGAAGTGTAATTAGTCTAGACTAATATTGAAGATCTTGGGAAGGAACAAAATGCAGACCATAACTGTGAGTGCCAGCAGTCCATTATTTACAATAAAAGGGAAAGTATTTCCAAATGTGTTTGTGTGGGTGTGAAACATTCTGAAAGTGTTCCCCACAGGCCCTGGAGAGTGACTGAGCTCAGGAAGGTCAACTCCCTGAGGTTATGGGTGTGAGGCGTCTTTTACTCTGCAGTTGACCCAGGAACAGTTCTAAGGGGTGTATGGAAGGATGGAGGTGTGTTTAGGATACTGCCTGTAGCCTCCCAAAGAAAACCCTTCTGTTTTTCCTTTTTTATTGGAGAGAGGGATTACTCAGGAGATTATTAGTAACACAAGTGAATAGTTGAAACAGCTACATTCAGCATATTGTCAACGGGAGAAGACTAGAAAATTATTAACGTGGCATAGCATAGAGTTCAAGTCCCTACTCCCCATCTGCAGGGAGGAAGTTTCAGGAGTTTTGTAGCAGGCCTATAGGTGTCAAATGATTTTTCTCTCTCCTTCTCTATCTTCAACTCTTCTTACAGTTTCTCTCTGTCTTATCTAATAAAATAGAAAAGGAAAATATGGTCATCAGGAATAGTGAATTCATAATGATGGCGTTGAGCCCAAGCAATAAACTCAGTGGCAATTAAAAATAATAAAAAGGTAAATCAATAGAACCTAAATGACTTTATAAAACCAATCAAGGACACCCAAGCCCACTCACTGGAACACTATTGATAAATTGCCAAATCCTGAGAAGATGGCTGTGTGGCTGCTTGTTGTGTTATGTATTTTTGCCTTAGTTAACTGCTCCATAACTATAAGGACATTCTGGGGCCAGTTAAGAGAATTGAGAGAAGAACTACATTTAAGCACAGAAATGACACTCGGTGCATCTTGAGGCTCCAAAGAATATGCTATTTTTTTTCTTTTCTATAAATTTATTGATATTATGATTTAACAATATTGCTATTATCATAGGGGTACAGTTCTCCATCTCCATAAGAAAAGAGTCAGTACATCTCACCCTCTACCAAATTATCTTTTTCCTCTGTTGTAGGACACTGGATCTCCAACAACCCTCTCATTCCCTTGCTATGGTTCTTGTCCCTAGTTATGCTGACTCTAGGAACTTAGCTTTGGGGCCTTTCTTTTTTTTTCTCTCTCTCTCTCTATTATTGTTATTGTCATAGTTGTTGTTGCTGTATAGGACAGAGAGAAATCGAGAGAGGAAGGGAAGAGAAAAAGGGGGAGAGAAAGATAGAGACACCTGCAGACCTACTTCACTGCTTGTGAAGTGACCCCCCAGCAGGTGGGGAGCTGGGGGCTCAAACCGGGATTCTTACACTGGGTACTGCCTGGCACCCCCTACTCCCGGGGCCTATCTTTCTAATACCACACAGACTCTATGGCCACACCATCCTGAACACATCTGATCCCAGCTAATACCACACAGGTCTGTTTCTGCCATTGGTAGTTCTTTTTTCTCAATGTAGCCACTTGTCTGTTGGTTTGCAGACTTTTTCAATCACTTCCTTTTTATAAAGACATTTTCTGGAAGTAATATTATATTATAGCATTATGTATATTTCCAGTATGTGCCACTATAAAATCAATGTTTGTAGATGCTATATGCTACATTAAGTCTGCCACTAAAAAAAAGAAAAAAAATCCAATTCACTCTGTAGTGATTTTTCTATCCTCCTTCAAAAGAGTGGGGCAGCAAATGGTATTCACAATTCTGTCCTCATGCCCAACACATAATTAGATAGGTTGCTCTGGGTTTTGAGATGTGAGGTTTTGTTTCTGTGCTTGTTTAAAACCTACAGAGAATGAAATAAATTATATGGCGTATTTTTGATGCTCTTTACGCTAAAAACATGACTGACATTTTTTTTAATGGAAAGCTTTGCCATGCATAAAATGTTTATTTTTTTAGATATATTATTTTTATTTCTTTTATAGAGACAGAGAAAAGTTGAGAGAAGAAGAAGTAGATAGAGAGCATAAGAGAAATGCCCACAGTACTGCTTCTCAGGTCCTGTAGTTTTCCCCTGCAGGTAGGTCCAGGGACTTGAACCAAGGTCCTTATGCATTGTGATAATATGTGCTCAAGCAGGTACACCACCACCTGCCCTCCCCTATCTGACTGATTTTCAAAAAGAATCTACTGATTTCAAAATGTTCTCTTTGGGATGCCTCACAGTATACTGTCTATGTTATCTTATGCAGAGATTCTGTCTAAATTAAGTTTCAGTTACTGACACCAGCAATCTTATTGACTTCGGTGGTTGTGAACCCTAGTATACACTTACTGCATTTTATAGTATTAACATTTCTACTCTATCCTGGTAATAGAAATTAACCGTTAAGAGTCTTGTTCTAACTTTCTGTAAATATAAACAAACAACTTAAAACTCACAGTGTAAGCAAATTTGAGATGAACTTATTGAATATATGAGAAACACAAGTGAAATGTCTAAATACCTCCTATTTTATATCTATCTAGACAAGGAAATAGAAACATATCACATTAGTTTTAAACAACTGAGTTTTCTATAACTTGAAGCTTGTTGGATGTCACTATAGGCGTTTTCTGTTTGATTCTCCCTTATACCTGCACACACAATCTATTTTATAAAAATATTGTCATTACTATTCAAATTTCTCTTTTCACTTAAACATAAATCATACAAATTTTATATGGTCATTTTCAAAGACTACACAATGATACACTGTATACCAGAGCAATTTAGAGAACATTTCATTGTTATTATGCCTGTTTCCATGTCTTTTTACAAATGATAGGAACTCTCTTATGTACTTATCATTATACATGAGTAAGTCTTTCTGTATATCACTGCCAAGAACTGACAGCACTGGACAAAATCATTGGGTCTCGAGGAGGGTAGCTAGCATAATGGTTATGCAAACAGACTCTGATGCCAGAGGCTCCAAAATCCCAGGTTCAATCCCCCGGACCAACATAAGCCACCATAAACCAGAGCTGAACAGTGCTCAGGGGCAGAGAGGTAAAGACACCAAAATGCCAAAGATTCCCCAGTGCAATGAGACCCAGGCTCAAACCTGGGTCAAGCTCATGGCAAATCAGGCACCTTCCCCAAGTGTCGGAAGGCTAATACTTATTACAGTGTTCTCTATACTTTCAAAAGATGAGTTGTTACAAATGTTTTCTTCATTTGTTTGTTTTCAGAAACTTCAAAAAATATCCCAGTGTTTTAATGTTCTAACTAAAATTGCCATTTTATGTCTTTTAATTTTTATATTTCTTTTTCCTATGTGGATAAGTTGCTTGTTTCTATTTTGTCACCCTTTTATATTGAGTTATATTTCTCTTACTAGTTTTTGGTAGCTCTTTGTATATTAAGAATGTGAACAGAGGCAGGACCAGGGTGGTCAAGTTGAAAGACATTGTGTTTCTCTCTTTCTGGCCTCAACATCAAAGTCATAACTATACAGGGCAAAAAACACATAGAAGGGGATATGCACAGCAAGGAACAAATGGTAAATATCCAGACAGATGGAAGTACAGAGATACACACCATCAAAAACAGAGGAAAAAAAAACAACAGTAGTTCAACTCTACAACAAGAAATAATAAATCACAAACTAGGAGAGGGAGAGTCAGAACAACAATCCTTTCAAGAAGGAGATAGGCCACTGGAACTTTTCATATGGTAGCATATGGTGTGGTGGACACCATATTGGAGGCCACTTTCCATAGTAATAGACCTTGAGAGGACACTTGGAGAGTTCTTTCTTCTTGCCTCACAACCTTCCAAAATCTGTTCTCTGAAAGTCTAAAGTGGGTACAAAGTGCCTCCCCACTTGCATATCAGACCAGAATCTATACCACAGCAACATGGGGGAAGATGAACACTAGCAACCTAAAATTTTTGGTCAATACCCTGGTTCCAACATAGACCTATGACCCAAATCCTCACAGGACATCTAGCATATGAGAAGGTAAAGAAAGTTTTCTGTACTATTGAGTCAAGCCATCAAGTGAAGAAGCCCCTATCCCACCCCACTCCCATTCAAAAGAAGCATCAAGGGAGCTGAGTGGTGACTCACCCAGTTGAATGCATATGTTACACTGTGCAAGAACCTAGGTTTAATCTTCTAGTTCCCACCTTCAAGGGAAAAGCAGTATTAAAGTGAAGCTTCACTGAGTGGTGAAGCAGTACTACAGGTGTCTCTCTCCCTCTCTATCTCCCCCTTCCTGCTCAATTTCTGGCTGTCTCTATTCAATAAATAAATAAAGGTAATACCTTTTTAAAAGTTAAAAACATAAATAGAACATCAAAAACTATGATCCTAAAGATGGTCACCAAAATATTAAATGCAAGAAAATTTCAACATAAGGTATGAGATAAGTCACAACAGAAATTAGGGAGATAAAGAACCTTTATTTAGTTGAACTAAAGGACAAAATACAGAAGCAGAGGAGAGGCGAAGAAAGAAGCCAAAGTACAAAGACCTGGCCTGGAGAATGGGGTATAGATAATCCTAAAAATAAATAAATAAATACCTAAAAAGAACAAAAACAAGTGAAGTTATTATAAGAAACTTATATAATAATATAAAAATAAATAACATTTATACCATAATCATGCCAGAAGGAGAAAAGAGAAAGGGGCCAAATTCTTATTTGAAGAACTAATAACTGAGAACCCCTACCCCCAAATGGAAGAAGTTGGCAATCAATGCAAGAAGCTCCAATCAAATAAATCCAAACTGAAGACACATAATAAAATAATAGAAAGATTCAAAAATAATTATAATAGCAGCAAGGGATAAGCAAAAATCCACTTACAAGGGAATTCCCACCAGACTTATTTCTCAACAGAAACTTTAAAGGGCACAAAGGAAAAGCAATAAATATATTCAAATTTTTGAATGTAAAACACTTCCAAAAGTACTCTTTTCAGTTAGGTTATTCACTCAGCATTAAAGGAGAAATAAAACGTTTTTGCAATCAAATCACAGTTAAGAGAAATCATCATTACTAAGTAGGCTCCATAAGAAATACGTATATTTCTTATGGAGTCTAGTATATAAAATAGTATAGTCACGGGCCTATATTAAAAAAAAAAAAGCATAGTATATAAAACTAGTATAGTCATGGGCCCTTTGGAATATAACTAAAATAGGCTTACATAACAGAGATCCCCCAACTCTTAATCTGCACTATTCCAGCATTTAGATTCACAATTATTCAACAACTTGTTTGGCTTTATATGTTAACTCTTTTCAGCCACCAGGTTCCAGAGCTACCATGATACCAACCAGACTTCCCTGGACAAACAAGCCCACTAATATGTCCTGGAGCCCTACTTTCCCAAAGCCTGGCCCCACTAGGGAAAGAGAGAGGCAGGCTGGGCGTATGAACCGACCTGTCAACACCCATGTTCAGTGGGGAAGCAATTATATAAGTCAGACCTTCCACCTTCTACACCCCATAACGACCCTGGGTCCATACTCCCACAGGGTTAAAGAATAGGAAAACTATCAAGGGAGGGGATTGGATATGGAGTTCTGGTGGTGGGAATTGTTTGGAGTTGTACCCCTCATATCCTATGGCTTTGTCAGTGTTTCCTTTTTACAAATAAAAATTAAAAAATAAATATTATAGAGATGTACATACAAGGCAAATGTTAAATGATCTCACTCAGATGAGATAAAGAAACAAAAGAAGGGAAGACCAAAAAAATCCAATCAAGGCAAACTTTTTGACTTAGATTGCAGAATGTAGACTACCAAAAAGGACTGGCAAGAGGTTGCAAGAGTGGAGGGGGAGTCATTGGATTTCAGTGGAAGGATATTGGTATGGAGTGTTGGGTATTATGTAGTAACATAATCTGAAGTTGTGTGAAATTGTGCTTCTTAGACATTTATGGTCTTGAAAACAAATGATCACCTCAAAAACAATAAATTTTAAAAAGTAATGTATCATTGCAAATATTGTCTTTCAGAGTACACCTCTTATTTTATTTTTAATGAGTGATTTGATAATGGTTTACAAGATTATAAGATTATAAGGGTATAGTTCTATACCAAAGTTCTGTAAAAGACTATATATATATATATATATATATATATATATATATATATATATATAGTCATTTTGCCCCACCACCTCCCAAATATTTGATACTGATTAATTCATCTCTTTCTTACAAGTTTTCTAAATTTTGATCTAAGCATATAATTGCAATCATATTGTACTATATTTTCTTCTTCTGGCATATTTTAAAGTTCAAAGGAACTCATTGCCATCTATACAGTAGTTTTAACTCAAAGACCCAGGAAATATAAGAGCTTAATTTCTGGGTTCTGTCTTGACAATGATGTTCTGTATACAGCCTGGTACCCACAAGCTAACATTGGCAAAATGCAGGTAGATTTACAGATATTTCCCAGGTATCTCCTCCACATTGTAGAGTTGATGCATGTATTTGAAGTGAGTTCCCGGATTGGATCCCAGGTCTTTTCTCCCAGGGTGGCACTTTAACCACCTCCATCTTGCCTGAGGACATACAAAAGGAATTGGCTGGAACACCTGACACTGAAGATTGATAAATCCTGGCAATATTACCAAGGTCAAGAATGGACTTTCTTTCCACATGAGATCACACAGATTGCTCTCAACCTGTCATCACTTACAGCCTCCCACACTTTGCCTAAAAGAACAAAGGAGAGAAGAGCCAAATACATAGTCAAGGTGGAATAACTGACCTCACATGGCTGGAAGCTGAGTATCTGTATTCAAAAGCATGGAGAGGGAGAAATAGTAACTCCATTTTCAAAACACATCCCAGTTGCATCTAATTTCAGTAATCATTGTACTACAATTTTTGTAAAATTTACTACTTGGGTGTTGACATCTGTGGTATTGTATGTTTTCACCGTAATTTGTAGTCACCATCAAATATTTCCAAGAACAGGCTATATTTTCTCTTTTATATGTCTCCACCCTTAGAAATTACTCAGCATTAGACATGATTGCTAGTGAGGTTAGTGAATTTCAGAGTCTCAGCTCAGTTTGGAGACTGAAAGTTCCACTAAGTCTGTGGCAGCTGTCACAGGAGATGCCCTAGTTGCTATTCTGGGGCAGTCTTTGGTGTTTCTCTTCAATCCTGATTATCTGGAAAATCTCTAAAGAAGTGCTATAAATGGAATGTTCAGCTGCTTTTACAAAGAGTTACTTGGATCATAAGGATTTTAAGGTCATTAATTTTTATTTGAAACCAGCCATACTATAGAAGTTGTTGAATCCAACCATCATGCATCAAGTATTTAAAAAGAAGGCTTAGTAGTTTACCATTCTATCTTCTGTATTCTGTTATCTCTCTCTCCATATATACATATATATATAAAACAGAAAGAGCTAGGAAAACACAACTGTTACGTAGAAGCAGAAATCTAGGCAAGTGGTAGGTTAAATAGCAGTCTTTAGATGAGACAGACTACAGATAGTAATGAGTACCAGTTGGCAGGTGGAACCTAGAATAAAATATGGGGTGCTTTTGAATTCTAGTATTGAAGTCTAGATCTATGGGCCCAATACATATCTGAAGAACAGGAATATTGTGCTATGTCAGGTAAGTAAATTCAGTTAGCAAACAGACTTATGGGGGTGGGTGGAAGTGGGAGAATGTGGTATGAGGTAGAGAAGCTATGAAAAGTTTTATTTAGAACTACAATTTATGGGGAGTTGGGCGGTAGCACAGCAGGTTAAGTGCAGGTGGCACAAAGCACAAGGACCTACATAAGGATCCCAGTTTGAGCCCCAGGCTCCCCAAATGCAGGGGAGTCGCTTCACAAGCGGTAAAGCAGGTCTGCAGGTGTCTTTCTCTCCCACTCTCTTCCCCTCCTCTCTTCATTTCTCTCTGTCCTATCCAACAATGACGATATCAATAACTACAACAATAAAAAAACAAGGTCAACAAAAGGGAATAAATAAAATAAAAAATAATATTAAAAAAAGAAATACAGTTTACAAAACACGTTTTACATAGATATAATCTTTGATATTATAACCCTGCCAGGCTTAATAATGCTCTTTTAATCATAGTAATGATACTTCTAATATCATGGTTGAAAATGCCTTTGACATAACACATAATATTAATCAATTTCCAATTAGGAAATTCAGTTTCAACAAGATTAGGCTAAGTTTCTACCCAAAATATAGTTTGTAAGTGGTGCTGTAGAAACTCAAAACAAAAGTTTCTATGTCATCTTTTGCACATTGCCTTTATGCCCATTCTGAATCTTGGCTATTAGAAAATATCTTAAGGTCCAGATGTGTCACTGAGCTAAATTCTTGATGCAGTGTGAGGGTATACAATAAAAATTATTCCTATCTCTCATCCACCATGTGAGTCAAACAAATGGAGCCTATAGTATGGCTCTTATTTCTGATACAATATAAATGAAGAAGTGTGACTTAGGTCACTGAACTAAATGAGCAAGCTAATGTTGTTCTTCTGAGTTGAATTTGCCTAGCTAGTCATGACCATAACAGTCACAAAATTTCCCTCAAAGGAAAAAGAACACACAGAGATAGAAAAAAAAAAGTGAACAAATGAGTCAGGCAATCTGGTAAATCACTTCAAATGAGAAGGAGAGAGGTCATGCATTGTTCAAATGGAAATTCTTCCCAGTGGAAACAGTAAGAATAGAAAACAAAAGTTCTTTTCTTTACAAGAATAATTTTTATTCTAACCTGCTGGGGCTTTGCACCTGCATGATGCCACTTCTTTTAGTGGACATCCCAACTCCCCTTTTAATTTTAGGCAGAAAGAGGGAAAGGGATAAGGGAAAGAAAGTATAGATACCATAACACCACTTTACCACTATTCATGGCCCTTCACTCAGTGTTGTTCATGGTGTTTCCATGTGATGCCAGGGACTCAATACAGAACCTCATACATGTTAAAACATATACTGTACTGGATGAGCTATCACTCTGCACAGAATGCTTGATTTTTAATCAGCAACTAGTTACAATTCATTTGAAAAAATATTAATAGAAGAGTGTCTTCAATTATGTTCTATAAGGTACCATACACTACTTATTGACATCAAGGTTCCTGTTGTTCGCCTTGCTATGTTGGTGTATCTAGTTTCTCTATTTCTTATTCACTGCTTCTGTATTTCATGATTTTTGTAGAATTGCTCACATAATCATGAATAAGAAAATAATAGAGGATCATAGATAACAAGGTACTAGTTTGTATTAAAAGTGAAAATTTAAATAGCCTGTGATTTGAGACTAGGTGGCCATTAAAAAATCATCAACATTGGTGACAAGAGTGATGAAAAAATGGGAAAAAAATCACCACCACTTACATTTTATTATCCACAAAGCATATTTTATCTCTAGGTAAGTTCTCAGTGTTATTCTGGGACTTCTTTGTCATAAGACAATCTTAAATGAAAACTAGGGAACCAGGTCTGTGGGTGGCTAGGAGACCTAGATAGCTCCTGGTTAATAGGGAATCCATGTAAATCTATGACCTATAGTCAGGGTTTATAATCAACCAGACAGAATGTACCAACATTTGTGCAAAAGCAAAGTGAGTGTGCCACCCTCAGCTACTGTATTTGTTCTTGGACAAGATGAAAAAGATTCAAATTGCAATCATGGCCTTTTTCTCATTCTGTGCACTTAAAAGCTACCTGTTTAAGATCTGCATGACCTTCTCAAATATATATATATATGCTTCCAGAAAGTTCCTGCATAAATAGATTCCTGCTAGACAAAAATTAAATCAATTCAGGTGGAAGAATCTTATTACCTAAATGGTGAGTATAGGAAGCTGATTGGTTGGCCTGCTAAGCATGCTGTTTTGGACTGTATAGTACCATATAGAAGACGACCTACAGAGTTGGGCGGTAGCTCATTGGATTAAGCACATGTGACACAAAGCCGAAGGACCGGCATGAAGAATCCGGTTCGAGCCCCTTCCTCCACATCTGCAAGAGAGTCGCTTCATAAGCAGTGAACCAGGTTTCCAGGTGTCTATCTTTCTCTCCCTCTCTCTGTCTTCCCCTACTCTCTCCATTTCTCTCTGTCCTATCCAACAATGAGGACATCAACAATAATAATAACTAAAAAAAATAATAAAATCAACAATGGCAACAGAAAGGAAATAAATAAATAAATATTAAAAAACTGTGTGGGTGAGAACATTTGCTGTTTCCCCCCTTGCCCTTGGAGAACTAATTTCAGTGGTAAAGGATAGGCAAATCAAGAGAACATTAATGAGCTTTCAAACGCTTTGCTTTGACTCCATGTAATATATTCTTTAATATTTTATTTATTGGATAGAAATTACCAGAAATTGAGAGGAAAGAGGATGATAGAGAGGGAGAGAGGCAGCATCGAGATATCTGCAGCACTGCTTCATTATTACAAAGCTTTCCCCCTGCAGGTAGGGACCGTGGGCTTGAACCTGGGTCCTTGCACACTACAACATATGTGCTCAACCAAATGTACAACCATCCACCCTTCTCAGCCTCATCCAATATTTGAAGGTAACATGAATGAAGATGGGAATTTCTATTGAACCTGAACACCTTTAACTGTGCACCACTTCACGGCTGAATTTATTATTTTTTTCAAGATTTTATTTATTTATGAGAAAGATAGGAGGAGAGAAAAATAATCAGACATCACTCTGGCACATGTGCTGCCAGGGATCAAACTCTGGACCTCAAGCGTTACCCAAAGTGTTATCACTGTGCTACCTCCCAGACCATGAGTCTGCATCTTTTTAGGTAAACCTTAAAAGTATAAATATTTTTTTCTTTCACTATTTTTTCACATTTCTTTATTGGGGAATTAATGTTTTACATTCTATAGTAAATACAGTAGTTTGTACATGCATAACATTTCTCAGTTTTCCATATAATAATACAACCCCCACTAGGTCCTCTGTCATCCTTCTTGGACCTGTATTCTTCTCCCCACCCCACCCCAGAGTCTTTTACTTTGGTGCAATATGCTAATTACAGTTCAGGTTCTACTTGTGTTTTCTCTTCTTATCTTGTTTTTCAACTTCTGCCAGAAAGTGAGATCATCCCATATTCATCCTTCTGCTTCTGACTTATTTCACTTAACATGAATTTTTCAAGATCCATCCAGGATTGGCTGGATCTTGAAAACGGTGAAGTCAACATTTTTTATAGCTGAGTAGTATTCCATTGTGTATATATACCACAACTTGCTCAGCCACTCATCTGTTGTTGGACACCTGGGTTGCTTCCAGGTTTTGGCTATTACAAAGTGTGCTGCTAAAAACATATGTGTACACAGATCTTTTTGGATGGGTGTGTTGGGTTCCTTAGGAAGATATATTCCCAGGAGAGGGATTGCAGGGTCATAGGGTAGGTCCATTTCTAGCCTTCTGCGAGTTCTCTAGACTGTTCTCCACAGAGGTTGGACCAAGTTACATTCTCACCAGCAGTGCAGGATGGTTCCTTTGACCCCACAACCTCTCCAGCATTTGTTGCTGTTATCTTTTCTGATGTATGACATTCTCCCAGGAGTGAAGTGGTATCTCATTGTTGTCTTTATTTGATTTTCTCTGGCAATCAAAGACTTGGAGCATTTTTTTCATGTGTTTCTAGGTCTTTTGCATCTTTTCTGTGGTGAACATTCTGTCCATGCCCACCCCCCATTTTTGGATGGGGTTATTTGTTGTCTTGTTGCTGAGTTTGGCCAAGGATGACTTTAAATGCACCTCACTGGCCCTTCCTCCAGCCCCTAAGCTCATTTTCTTGAATGTCAAATCATCCTTCTCAACATTTCATCTTTTATTTGTATCTTATCATTCTCATATATATCCTTGTTTCCTTCTGTCAGTTTGCCTAGCTCTACTATCTGAAAAAAACCCTTTCGTTCATGCATGTTTACCAATCAATAGATTCTTGAGCAGTCCTTTGCCATATCCACTGGGCTCAAGTCTACTTGCTACATGACATCAGTAACATTTTTCCTTTAGATTTCTCCACCACAGTTCCCCAGTTCTGACTGGTAATTAGAGAAGGTGGATTAGGTGGATTGGAAACGAATCACACCACCCCTACAGTTTCACACCCATATCCATATTTCTGTCTCTTAACCTTTATGGAAAAGACTTTTAAATGAATTGCATATTCTCTTTTTTTCAAGAATTTGTTTTCAAATATCTAGCTGTATTGCAAAAAGTTGGAATGCCCCCATCTGTAATTATCTTGACTCCTATTTTGTTTGCCAAGAGTTTATGGTCACAGCTTTTGTGGATTTTTATACAACTTTTTATACATTTTTTTCAATACTTCAAAGAAATGTCAAGATGTTTATTTGAAGTAGAGTATGCTCATAAAGTATTACCGCACACCAGACTATTTTGTTAAGACTTTAGGTGGACACTTTATTTCTTAATTAAAATTTTATCAATTCACCATTGGTTTGTACAGCATGTAAGAATTGGAGATATAAATGTGAACCTCTGGGTGCAGGAGTAGATAGCATAATGGTTATGCAAAGAGACTTTCATGCCTGAGGCTCCAAAGTCCCAGGTTCAATCCCCCACACCACCATATATCAGAGCTAATCAGTGCTCTATTAAAAAAATAATAAGAAGAAGGTATATCTCTATATTTGTCTATACTTCACTGTACTCACCATCAAAGTTCTAGTGTCATCCACACTGTCAACTTGGCATCTGTATCCCTTTCTCCCCCTTACCCTTATTCCCTTCTGGAAACTAACATTTTTAATAAGCTAAAAGATTTCTCTGCTGTGATTTGCTCACATGCTTATTTTGGTTATTTATATTCCACAGGAATATACAAGAGAAACCATTCTGTATAGTGGTTCACTTTTTAACTCATTTCACTTAGCCAGGGCATATCTAATACCATGCATGCTGTCACTAAAGGCAATATTCCATCTTTTCCCACATTGAAGGCATATATGATGAACTTCTTTCTCCAATCATTCATCAATGGGTATTTCCATGTCTTGGCTTGAAAGTTAAAACTCGAATATGACTCTTAGGTTTCTACCTAAAAGGGTATGGAAACCCAAATTTGTAAAGATGCATCACAGTACCCTTTGCAATCTTTAAAGAGAAGATTAGGACATTTAAACTGAGAACATTATTCTTCCCCAACACATCTAAAGTATATTTTATTATAATTCCTTAAGCTTTCTTAAACTCATTGAACAAATAAGGAATAATTATTTTTATTTATATCTTCAATGATGATTTACCAGTGATTTTAGTATGCAGTTGTATTTACACCTTGTACTAATAAGCAAAGAACACTTCAAACTACAGAATTAGAGTGAGTAGAAACTTTCACATTTTCTGCCTCCTATTCTGACAGGAGTTTATTCTACATATTTCTAGAGTAGCAGTCACTTGGGTTTGATTGAAAAGTACTAACAGTTGGAAATGTCTACAACACTTGGAGCCAGTTGGCTACTCTTTCATAATGTTTGAGAATTGTTCACAGCTCTGCCTTCCAAGAGCAATACAAAACCAGTCTACTACATATCCAATGTGACAGCACTTCAGAGACTTGAAAGACGGGAATGATGTCTACCACCAGCCTTCTTTTATCCTGGTTTTATGAAGTGTCCCCCCACATGGTGTTTTTTAATTTCCAAAGCCTCCAGGAGTGGCCCTTTGAAACGGTTCTGCCCAAACATGAACACTGTGTCCCAGCCCAGGACTGGGGAGGGAGCCATGAGTTCTCTCTGACCCAGAGTTCACAGCCTCCTCAGAGAGGCAAAGACGATGACTGGACTTCACAGAAATGGCATGATTTTCCTTGTTTTTAAGTTCAAAAGCAACTGAGTACTCAAGATGCAATTTTACCACCTCTCTCACCCAACATGCACACAGAGAAACAGCTGGGGAACATGATTCTTTCATGAATAAACATACTTTTAGGAGACCAATTCAGGACTTTGTGGCTGCTTGTTATTTCAGTCCAGTCTTCTACTATTTGTTGTGCTTGATTCTCTCTCCCGTGATAACAACAACCTATCACAGCTATATAGTATATAGTATATATACTATATAGTATAATATATATAATATATATATATAGTATAATATAATATATTATATATATATATATAATTCATATTCACTGAAGACACAGATTAGTAACTACTCATAGGGTCACCACAAGGGCTTCTCTTGGTTGACATGCTTTTTGGGTAAAATCTTAACCGAGGCAACTTTATAAGAAGAGGGATGTCAAATTCATCTTCCTAATTTACTCTTCCAGGTAATCCAATCTTTTATTTATTATTTATTGTCATCAGGGTTACCACTGGGACTCAGTGCCTGCACAAAGAATCCAATACTATCAACAACCTTTTTTTTTTCCATTTGATAAGACAGAGAAAAATTGAGAGAGGAAGTTGAAACAGAGAAGGAGAAAGAAAGTGAGACACCTACAGCACTACTCCGCTGTTCATGAAGCTTCCCCCTGTAGATGGGGACCACGGGCTTGAATTTTGATCTTTGTACATGCTGATGTGTATACTCAAACATGTGAGCCACCACCTAATCCCCAGGTAGGACAATATTGAGAAGTGTGTTCATATTATGAGCATGAGTCTCCAGTTTGGGGGGCAAATTTATTTCCTGAGGCTTTTGTTCTATCATCAATCTTGAGAAAGCCATTGCCTGAAAGGTCAACACTTCATCGCCTCCTTCAATACCAAGTCAATGCCAAGTAATTCACTGAAAATGTTTCTATTAGGGAGATTGGATTAGAGACCATGATGCAGAGACAAGCACATTATTCGCAGCTTGATACATCACAATTCTGGTCACAAAGTACATTGAAGAGCATATGGCATTGTTCTGAAAATGTCAGGCCCTGGTGAAATTGGGTTATAGAGCCCTTTGGTTACCTTCCCCCATTATCTACTCCTTTGGGAGTATGGACCAAAATTCTTCATGGGGTGCAGAAGGTGGGAGGTCTGGCTTCTGTAATCGTTTCTCTGTGGGACATGGATGTTGACAGGTCTATCCATGCCCCCAGTCTATTTCTATCTTTTTCCAGTGGGTAGGGCTCTGGAGATGTGAGACTTTGGGACACATTGGTAAGGTTATCTGCCCAAGGATGTCAGGATGGTGTCATAGTAGTGTCTGCAACTTTATGGCTCAAAGGCGGTAACATTTAAAACAGGAAAATTATTTAATAAACAGGAAGTTGGAACACTTTTTCTTCCTTCATATAACTTATCTGAATTCAGTTATTTATAAAATGTGCATTACTTCATTTTTTAGAATAATGATAATGTTTAATCATAGCACACATGATAAACACAACTGAGATAATATTTTTTTAATTTTTTTAATATTTTAATTTATTTTATTTATTTATTCCCTTTTGTTGCCCTTGTTGTTTTATTGTTGTAGTTATTATTGATGTCATTGTTGTTGGATAGGACAGAGAGAAATGGAGAGAGGAGGGGAAGACAGAGAGGGGGAGAGAAAGACAGACACCTGCAGACCTGCTTCACTGCCTGTGAAGGGACCTGCCTGCAGGTGGGGAGCCGGGGGCTCGAACTGGGATCCTGACTCCAGTCCTTGAGCTTAGCGCCACCTGCACTTAACCCATTGTGCTACAGCCCGACTCCCTGAGATAATATTTATAATTAAAAACTTTTGTTAGTTTAGGAAGTTATTTATATATTTTGTAATATATATTTTTCTTCTTTGTCCTTTATTGGGGGATTAATGTTTTACATTCAACAGTAAGTACAATAGTTTGTACATGCATAACATTTTTCAGTTTTCCACATAACAATACAATCCCCACTAAGTCCTCTGTCATCCTTTTCCAGGACCTGTATTCTTCTCCCCACCCACCCCAGAGTCTTTTACTTTGGTGCAATACAGCATTACTTCATTTTATATTTTATTTTACTCTATTTTATTTTTGTCATCACTACACTTGAATGACTATTTCAAATAGAGACTGAGACAGAGATGGGAAGGTTTCATAGCGTTAAAGCTTCCTTCAGTGTGGCAGGGGCCAGGCTCAAACTTGAGTCATGCCCATGACAAAGCAGACACACTATCCCAGTGAGATATCATTTCAACCTCATTGCTCCATTTTAAGGCAAAATATATGCAAGTATGTATGCACCATAGCAAGTGTTCAGTATTGTTCAATATTCTTTATTATAGGCCATTGCTTTTGTAGACATTCAGTATGTTCACTTGATAAAGCAATTTCATCAGTAGTTTTTTTTCTTGTCTGTTTTTACTTTTCTCTGACTATAGTTGCCATTACCTTTATTGTTTTTGTTTTCTATATTTCTTATGAAAAAAGGCATCTGTCCATTTTTGAACTTATGACCAATCTCCTTATAGTTTTGTCATCTCTGATAACTTGAAAACTAATCACTTAGAAAGAATAGCTTTTGTTTGGCCTGGAGTGAATAGATTTAATTAAAAAATAATTATAGATCTGGAAAATTGCCTTTATGAAAACCTTCATTATTTAATTGGAGAAGTGGATAATCAGTGTGGAATACAACCTCATTTGACCAACATCACCAATTTATACTTGCTGGGGCATCATATCTATTTTTTCCCTTCATTTTTGGTCATCTCTAGGGTGGGTTTCGCCACTGCAGGCTAATTTCTTCAGATAGAAAAAGTGAGGCAGAGAGCTGGGGGCAGGGGGAGAAACCATACCACTCAAGTTTCCTCCACTGCTGTGGGGGATAGGCCTGAAACTGAGTCATATATGCACATGGCAAAGCAGCACACTACTAAGTGAGCTATTTTGTTGATCCTCAATTTTCTTTTATCTTCCCATTTCTTATCTTCTTTAATAGCATAAGCTACCTGAGCAATAAATAAGGTAATTAGAAGTGTATGACAACCTACAGTAGACCTTAGTGTTTTTTTTTTCAATTGGTCTTGCTTGGAGGACCCCATTCTGTCACAGTCAAGTGGTGATTGTGGGGAAAATACAAACCACTTATGAGAATTCCTCCCCTTCTTAGGCTGGCATCTCAGTATTTCTCTCTGAGAATCACTTTGCAAGTAGTCTTGCTCCCAAGGATCTTTCTATATAGATTCTCTTCCTAGCCAGGGGAGACCTAGAGCCTCCAAAGGTGAGTCAGAGTCACAGGAATGCTAATACTGTTAATGACACCATCTCTCCTCACCAAATTCTTACCTGTGAAAGCAAGTTACAGATCAGGATGTAAGGTCCCCAGGGGGACATTACATGAAAGAAATGCTGACTCAGGGGGAGGGCACTGAGGGCTTTTGATGATTATGGTCACATCCCATTTGCATGCCCCCTGCTTTACACCCCTTCTAAATGTACCTTGTACTTAAATCCTGCTAGGATGCCCAAATCTCATTACACTAGGGCACCAGGCTTGAGCTAGGTAGGCCCTTTTTGTTGTTGTCTTGTGGGGTCTAGACTTGAACCTGAGACCTTATGTTGGTCTTTGATACCATAAAGCACACTGGAGTCTAGAAATAAATAATCCAATAACAAACACAGTTTATAATGTACTGCCTTGTTATTTATCCTTTTAATTGATTACAACCTTTTCTGTTCTCTTTACTACCATATTTCCAGGGCATAAAAATGTGACTGACATTAGGCAGATACTCAAAAACTATGGTATAGAGCACACACTTTATGTTACAGTAGTCAGTTTGGAGCCGTTCATTCACCTTATTAAATCGAATGTGGTGAATTACAACAAAGCAAAGGACTCTGGGTAAGGAGGGCAGACAGGGGGTTTGGGTTTGAGACTTGAGGTCCTAGTGCATGACAGTGGAGAAGGACCTAAGGGGAGAGAGTGTTTTGCAGAGACCTATCATGGGGAGATGAGAGATTGTACCCATGTGTCAACAATTGTACTAAAAACAATTGTACTAAATCTATTAACTATCACCCTCCAATAAAAATATTTTTAACACAAAAAAAATATGGCAAAACCGACCACATTGGTAACAGTACAAATAATAATGTTGAATAATGTTGGCCCCAGGAGATAGCTCTCTAAGTATAGCACATACCTTACTATGAGCAAGAACTCAGGTTAGAACCCCCTTCCCCAGCCATCATGTGAAAGCCTCATGGATGCACTAATAGAGTCCCATCAACTGTAGAGAGGTACTGGGGTGTCTCTCCTCTCAATGTCTCTTTCTTTCCTCTCTCTTTATCTCTCTCTTTCTTTCTGCCTGAAATAAGATACATGAAAAAGTCATCCTGATATTTACGAAATCATGAATACATGAGAGCCATCACCAAATAAAATAAATAAATAAATAAATACAGTGTAGTAATGATAAAGAACAGTAAAAAAAACTATCATTAAGATATTGCCAACTGCATCTTCAGAGTTTTCCATGAACTACATTAAGTACAACCTTAATAGCAAACACGTAACTTTTAAAGAATATCAGATACTTAGAGGAAAATATTGGCAGAACCTTTTTCCTCATAAATTTTAAAGACATTTTCAATGAAACGAATCCAATTACAAGGAAGACTAAGGCAAGTATAAACCTATGGGACTACATCAAATTAAAAAGCTTCTTCACAGCAAAAGAAACCACTACCCAAACCAAAAGACCCCTCACAGAATGGGAGAAGATCTTTACATGCCATACATCAGATAAGTTTAATAACCAACATATATAAAGAGCTTGCCAGACTCAACAACAAGACAACAAATAACCCTATCCAAAAATGGGGGGAGGACTTGGACAGAATATTCACCACAGAAGAGATTCAAAAGGCCGAGAAACACATGAAAAAATGCTCCAAGTCTCTGATTGTCAGAGAAATGCAAATCAAGACAACAATGAGATATCACTTCACTCCTGTGAGAATGTCATACATCAGAAAAGGTAACAGCAGCAAATGCTGGAGAGAGTGTGGGGTCAAAGGAACCCTCCTGCACTGCTGGTGGGAATGTCAGTTGGTCCAACCTCTGTGGAGAACAGTCTGGAGAACTCTCAGAAGGCTAGAAATGGACCTACCCTATGACCCTGCAATTCCCCTCCTGGGGATAGATCCTAAGGAACCCAACACATCCATCCAAAAAGATCTGTGTACACATATGTTCTTGGCAGCACAATTTGTAACAGCCAAAATCTGGAAGCAACCCAGGTGTCCAACAACAGATGAGTGGCTGAGCAAGTTGTGGTGTATATACACAATGGAATACTACTCAGCTGTAAAAAAATGGTGACTTCACTGTTTTCAGCCGATCTTGGATGGACCTTGAAAAAATCATGTTGAGTGAAATAAGTCAGAAACAGAAGGATGAATATGGGATGATCTCACTCTCAGGCCAAAGTTGAAAAACAAGATTAGAAAAGAAAACACAAGTCAAACCTGAAATGGAATTGGAGTATTACACCAAAGTGAAAGACTCTGGAGTGGGTGGGTGGGGAGAATACAGGTCCATGAAGGATGATAAATGACATAGTCGGGGTTGTATTGTTAAATGGGAATCTGGGGAATGTTATGCATGTACAAACTATTGTATTTACTGTTGAATGTAAAACATAAAAAAAGTATAGAGATACTATATTATTTGTGTAGGTCCATACTGCAAATAAATGACAGGATTAGAAAAAAAATATGTGATGTATCTGTAAGAGTCATTATTTATACTATATTCCAAATCTCTGATATGCATAAGAATGTGAGGTGTATTTACTTATGTCTCTCCTAAAACTAACCATGTCCCACACAAAAGGAAATCAGTACCCCACCCCCAGTCAGCTAAAGCTACAAGAAACACATGAGCTCAGAGAATATGATTTAAACCTCACAGATGTGATTTACATTTAAGTGGTTGTTTTTATTACTTCTCCCCCCAAATTCACTTAGAGATCCTTAACTTTTTGTTACCCATTCTTCTACTGTATTTGTATATTCCTCATCTTAGTTTACTCCTTTGAGCCAACTTACCTTTCTTTGTATCAGACACTTCATGTCATATTCCACTATCCACAGAAACTCTGCTCTAAACAGAAAATCCAAAATCTCCAATACCTGTTATCCCCTGGCCTGTCATGGAACACAAGTTCTAGGGCCTACACGTCTCTGCTGTCCTCCATTAATCCCCAAAAGCAGAACAGAATACCCTGTGTTTAGTTCTTTAACTCTTCTAGTCCAAATGCTTTTCCTTGCATTTTTTACATTCCTACTTACCAGGGTCTCAGTGTCTGCACAATGATTCCACTGTTCCCAGCAGCCAGTTATTGTTTTGTTTTGATTTTAATAGCTGTTGAGAGAAAAAGAGAACTGAAGAAGGAGAGAAAGAAAAATTTAAGAAGGGGAGAAAGTCAGGAATAAAGGGAGACACCTACAGCACAGCTCCATTGTTCTTGAAGCTTCACCCTTCAAGGGTAAAGGACCAGGAGCTTGAACCTGGGTCCTTGCATATAGTAACACATGTGCTCCTTGCCATCCTTCCAAAGGCAGTTTCAATTTTTCTTCTAAAGATGTGTAGTAATGTATCACCATCAACTTAACTCAGTCCTTCTTAATTTTTCATAGCCTCTATCATCTCTATTGCATGGGGACCGTCAAGGTTGATAAAGTCTTATTCTAAGCAAGAATCAAACCCTTAGACCAACAAGACATCCAAGTTTTATTCCCACAGATATTCAGCTGACACCCCAGATGGCCATCACAGAGCCAGCTATAAGTGATGTGTGTTTCTCACACTGGGAAGAACAGCCTTCCAGAAAGCCTCCTTGCTTGTTTAGATGCTGGCAGAAGAGGAAACGACAGAAATTACATGCTGCCTTATGTCCTCAATGTTCATTCTTTTGTCAGAGGATCGTCTGGAACAAACTCCTTACCTTCTTCACCAGTGTTTCAACTCCCACACCTTTTATTGAGAGAGTTAAAAAAAAAAAAAAAGAGAGAGTAGATACAGGAACTCTAACCCATAATTCAGTGCTCACATAATGGAAAGGGACATGTAGCCACATAATAACTGCATGTTTCAGGAGATTAGGCTTCACTATTGTTCTCAATGATTGAGTTACTTTAAAGGTAATTACCATGTTACCTGACAGGCTCGGTGCTCCTTGGAGTTCTCTAGAATCTAATGTAATCTTTCTGTCAGTACAGTTCATCTGCTATTGTTCGGGTACCTGGCAGAGGTCTGTATCCTCCAGTGCCAGCTTAGCCCTTGACAGCACTATTAGGAAGTTGTCTGCTCTTACACTGTAATTAATGGGCAAAGATCTGAGTAGCAATTCTAATTTTTTGTTTGTTTGTGTTGTTTTGTTCCTGAGAATGAAAAACACGTACACCACTAGGAAACCCAGTGAAAAATTCACATGATCACAGCCTTCTCTCTGGCTTACAGGATTGGGTTTCTCCTGGAAAGTAACACTTCCTTAGTCTCCCCACCCCCCACCCCATCTGTCAAAGCTCACTGACATTCAGAAAGAAAAATCCTGACAAGAATAGAAGATGATGAAGAAAGCTTCAATGGGTTTGCTGAAATCACCTTGTTGTTTCTGCACGTGATTACAAAGCACAGTGCAATCTAGGAGGTTTTGGAGTTCTCCTCAAGTTACGGAGAGTCGGCAAAGACTTTTGTTGGAATCCAATTGCATTGACCTCATGGTCTCATAATAGATTTCCAAAAATAGCATGATTTTTAAAACCCAAAGTGCATTCCCCTCCTGTGAAAGCTTCTACGGAATTTGACAGCTCAGATGGTCTTTTATTTTTGTTCCTGTGAAAGGGCAAGGACAGCCATTGTTCCTCCCACAGAAAGGTGCAGTATCTCAATGAAGAGCTTCTAGAAGCTTTGGCTTCCAACAGGTTCTTTCTTGTTGGCTGGCTCAGCTGAGGGTAGGGAAGGATTTTGAGACAAGAGCTTGGAGCACCAACTACATCTAAAGATGTCAAATCCCTGGAGCCGCATAGTCATAGTTGACCCCTCTGTAAGTCAGCCATCCCCTACAGTAATGCATGGACTTTAGGAACCGGGAAATCCACACATCAGTCTTGAGTTTGATCCACCCAGGAGTAAAATTTTCACCCTATCTATGTATGTCAGAATCCAGTTTTGTCTGTCTACACAAGTGACCTCATAAACATGGTGAATAATGTCAAGATGATAGATGTTTTCATGGTGAAGTCACAATTTCATCACTCCCCTTTAACCTCATTAGTAACTGCCAGGTTTGACTCTCCAGTGGTGCCTCAGAAGAAAGTAGACTTGTAGTACCTAGGGGTTGCTGAAATGTAAATGAACACTGAAAACATCTCTTGGGCAACTACTGCCAGGATTTTGATTATTATCTGTAACTATTACCCCCCTAAAGGCTAACCAAATGCCTCTCTTGAAAGGAAAAAGAATTTTAATGGGAAGGCAGATGTTCTCCCAGAAACTCTTGAATGCAAGCATGCATGGACACTCCATCTCTCCTTTGAAAACTGTGTTAAAACATTTGGATGGAGATGGTACCTTAAGAGTCCTGAAAGCTGTGAAATGACCTCTTCCAAACAGTGGTAACTTCCAGATTTTTCTTTACCCCTTCTTCTAAAAGAAAGACAATTTCTCCCTTGTTGTATCCCTCTTTAGTGGGGAGAATATTTATTTTGCTGTCTTAACAATGGTGCAGGCCAACTTTCTAATAGTGTCTTTCTGGATCCTTGCTAGTAGTCTGAAGAGATGAAAGATCTATTCAATTTACATTTTCAGAAACAATGTCAGAATGTCCTCAGAGAAGGCTATGACACATTTACACCAAAAGTGTAAGAAAATATCCACTTCCCCTCCATGTCACCAATCCTGGGTACATGAAATGGCTTGTTGAAAACTGAGCATTTGAAAACAAAAAACTGTGCTTTTATTTATTTATTTTGCTTTGATGTGTGTTCTTTATTGGTAAGTTTGAGCATTGGACATTGTTTATTTCCTATAGACTCCTCCTTATAGCTTTTATGTTTAATTTTCTAATTAGGTGATTTCTTCCCTTTCCAGAGAGACTGGATTCTAATCCCCACCTTTGTCACTCATGTGACTTAACAGTTTAAATTCTCCAATTGCTTTTCTGAAAAGTGAAGATATAAATGATGATTAATTCACAGAGCTGAAATCTAGATTAAATACTATCCCTATAAAATAAAGATAAAGCACAAATAGTAACAAATATAGTCTATATATTTTTTAAAGTGATCTCAATTCTGGTACATCCTTTTGACCCTCTGTTGTCATGGTTTTGACAGAGCTTTGACTATCTTTTGACTATCTTTGGATATCTTTCTGTTGTCATGATTAAATCAGTGTTGCTATACGTACAAATTGAGTAGTCATCTTCTATTTCAGATATTTCACAATCTGAGAGAGTTTATAACCAAATGAAACACTGAAAGTACTTAAGCCTATTGGGAAGAATTAATGATTATGCTTTTCATAAATCACAGTAACCACAAGGGTACAGTTTAGCTATAATTTTTTAATACCCACCACGGAAGAGATGATTTAAAAAATAAAGAAAATGGGCATTTTGATAGAGATCCTGGTTTTCCTGTACTGACCATGAGAAATAAATAAAACACAGTTAGGAGTTTCAATCAGTGTCTTTCAGATATAAATGCTATGTTAAATTTCTTTGTTTTTCTAGCACTGAAGAATTGAATTCAAGTTCAGCAAAATAATTCACATGGAGAGTGTGAAGGAAGCTTTAGTGCTGTGCTCTCTTTCACTTTCTTGCTCTTTTTTCCATCTCTATCTAAAAATCAGATGATAGTGATAACAATAAGATTGGGTCATTGGAAAGTCATTACATATTTTTCTATGCACTTCAAGCACTACTAATCAGCCTGCCCAGTCACATTTTATCATTATTTGTATTTTACAGAGAGATGAGTGAGTGAGTAAGTGAGTGAGTGAAAAACAGGGTACAGGGTGAGTCAGACAGAGCAGAGCCACTATAGCACCTCTCTATTATTTATGGAATTGCCTCCTTGGTGGTGTTCTTGGGACTCCCATGTGGTCCTGGGTCTTCAATGCAGAGCCTTGCATTCAAGCCATTTGATCTACTGAGTGAACTGTCCCCTGTGCCACCTCCCCCAATTATCCTAATTGTTCTGTAGAGCATCTTGTATATACATAAGTTCAAGATGGCTAATCATGTAATAGAAATATTCTATAGATTCCAAATTTTTAGACTACTTGATTTGATATGCAAAGTTGGAGTGAATTTTTTTGGCTTTTTAATGACATTAATTCAATTATTTTCTCTTTATTTTTACTAAATAACTCTTATCTTTTAATGTCTATTTATTCTATAAACACAGAAATATTTCTGTCACTTTATTAACTTGAATCCATATAAAAACTTCATACCATTGAGCCCAAGCTCCCCACCTGCAGAGGGGGTTGCTTCACAGGCAGTGAAACAGATCTGCAGGTTTCCATCTTTCTCTCCCCCTCTCTATCTTCCCCTCCCTTCTCCATTTCTCTCTGTCCTATCTAACAATGACAACATCAATAACAACAATAAAACAGCAAGGCAACAAAAGGGAAAATAAATAAATAAATATATTTTTAAAAAATTTTAAAAACTTCATACCAGTGTAGGATGTCCAAATTTTCTGTGATTTAAACTAGGAGTGTTTGATTGTTTACAACTCTATGATAAATCAGTCCTTCATCAGGTGATTTTGCATTAGAATGCCCTCTAAAACTGATATAGTTCTGTGAACTTGTTTGGTAATGACTGGTATACAATTATGACTCATCTTTTAAGTTATTTTTCTTTTTGTTTTCAAAGTACCAAATATTAAAATTGACTTATGTCAGAATAATCTAAGAAAACCTATCAACATTAAAACATGTAAGCACTAAGACATGGTTTCAGATTCTGTTTTAGGTGAACCTGTTGAAGACAGCATGTAGAAGCATTTTTATTAAACTTATTTAAACAGTTTTAGATTTTTAGTCTTCTGGATTGGGGGGCTGTGCTCATAGATGTTTACGAGCTTCTTCATAAATTAGTACTCATTTCTACAATTTATGGTTTGTTTTTTTTTAGTGTTTTTATGTGTAGTGCTGTGTCTAGTTTTTTCACCATTCTTTCCTGCCTGTTTTTATGTTTCTTAAATGGTTATATTACCACTATAATTATGTTAGAAAAACTACATTTTAATTATATTGCTTTCTTAGATAAATTTACATTTTCAATTTGCATTTTTTAGTTTCTACATTGAGACATCCCTTTTAATAAAATAAAGCATTTTAAATGTTTTGGAGTTTTTCAATGTTAAACTGTATTACATTTTAATTCATTAATTTCCATATTTTATTCCTTTCACCAATTAATATTATTTTATTGTGTTATGTAGCCCATGTTAATTTAAATTTATCCATATATTTTCCTGTTCACTATTCTTTCTTATATAATTTCTATAGCCCTACTCTCTCTGTATGTGTCCCTCAATCTGTCCTCTTTCTAGTGATCTATACCATTGGAACTTATTTCATTGAAGACTTATAATTCATTTTATCATTTTATTTTTCAAATATGGAATTTTTCTCAATATTTAGCAAAATTCTAAAGACAGTTCCTGATATTCCTGCACCTTCATTATTTAGTTAACTACTAACTTAGGTAATGACCTGAAGAAATTTTACAGATGGGATGAAAGTTGGTTCAACTTAAAACATAAGTTTACATAAGTAGCTAAACTTAGTCAGTGAAATCTTTATAAAGCAGTTTCCTACTAGCTTTTTCCAAAACAGAGACCCCAAAATATTCATCTGCAATATTCTTGCATAAGGTTAATGATTAGTCAACAATTTATTCTGCTTTATGTCATAACTCTTTTTTCTTTCTTTTTATTTTTTATTATTTTTTTTGCTATTATCATCTTTATTATTTTTTAAAAATCCACAATTACCTTTTACCTTTCTCCTTTTTTTCTTTATTGGAGGGAATGATGGTTTAGACTCAACAGTAAAATATGGTAGTTTGTACAGTGTAACATTTATCAGTTTTCCACAAAACACTTCAACACCCTCTAGGTCCTCCTCTGCCATCATCTTCTAGGACCTGAACCCTCTCCTCCATCCCAGGGTTTTTTTGTGTTTTTTTTTAATTTCAGAAAGTATTAATTAACAAAACCATAGTGTAGGAAGGCTACAATTCCACACAATTACCACCAACCAATCTCCATATCCCACCCACTCCCCTGATAGCTTTCCCATTCTCTATCCCTCTGGGAACACGGACCCAGGGAAATTGTGGGTTGCAGAAGGTAGAAGGTCTGGCTTCTGTAATTGCTTCCCAGCTGAACATGGGCATTGAATGGTCAGTCCAACTCCCAGTCTGCCTCTCTCTTTCCCTAGTAGGGTGGGTCTCTGGGGAAGCTGAGCTCCAGGACACATTGGTGGGGTCTTCAGTCTAGGGAAGCCTGGCCGGCATCCTGATGACATCTGGACTTGGTGACTGAAAAGAGAGTTATCATACGAAGCCAAACAAATTGTTGAGCAATCATGGACCCAAAGCTTGGAATAGTGGAGAGGAAGTGTTAGGGGGTACTCACTGCAAACTCTAGTGTACTTCTGCTTTCAGGTATATATTTTGCAGTAGTTTATGGATACATGTGAAGATATGCTCTCTCTCACAGAAACTGGTGTATATCTAGGTTTTGGGACTTTGTTAGAAAGTGAACCACCTGAGATGGAATTAGAGTATACTATGAAAGGAAAGCTCTCACTCGAGTAATGAATCTGAAGGGTTGTCATTCCACACCTGAAGTCTCTGGACACAGTCTGAAGTGAAGCATGTTGAGGTGGCAATCGTTGTGTTGTTTAGGTTGTGATCGGCAGATGCAATATTATTTTATATGGATTGGGAGAGGCATATGGGAAAGTGGGCCCTATCCAAGAGTTCCAGGACTGGGGGAAGTAGAGGCTCTATAGTGGAGATGTGAGGTTCCTGCTGTCTTAGGATTCAAAAAGACAATGGATAGTTAATGTTATCATCACATTATTTGGTAATTGGGTTAACTTTGAAACGTTCTTTTGTTAGGGTTTGCTGTACAGTACCCAGTATCTTGTATATAGCTTTGTTATTGGTTGCTTCTGATCTACTGGGTCTAGGCTTTTGAGAGAGTCTGCATATCAATTACACAGCCTATATATTGAAAAGATTCAGTTTGTGTTTTGAAAAACTTTGGACATACAATTAAATTCCCTCCTCTCGTATTAACTAGTGATTTATATGACTACATTTTACTAGGAGTGTACCTAAACACCATTCCCACCACAAAAAGACTGTGACCCATCCCTCCCACCCACTCCCACCCACAACTGTCCCAGGAAGCTTCATGTCTATCCCTCACCACAGGATTTTTACTTTGGTGCCCTACTTACAATTTGGTCAGGTCCTACTTTTAGTTTCCCTTTCAGATCTTCTTCCTCAACTTCTGTTGATGAGTGGGATCATCCCATACTCATCTTTATCTATCTGACTTAGCTCACTTAACATAATTCCTTCTAGCTCGGTCCAAGATGGGTCAGAGAAGGTGGGTTCATTGTTCTTGATAGCTACATAGTATTCCATTGTGTATATATACCACAGCTTTCTCAGCCATTCATCTGTTGTTGGGCACCTGGGTTGCTTCCAGGTTTTAGCTATTATAAATTGTGCTGCTATGAACATAGGAGTACACACCTCTTTTTGGTTGGGTATTATGGAGTCCTTGGGGTATAAGCCCAGGAGAGGAATTACTGGATCACATGGAAGGTCCATTTCTAGTTTTGTGAGAGTTCTCCATACTGCTCTCCACAGAGGCTGGACCAATTTACATTCCCACCAGCAATGTAAAAGGGTTCCTCTGTCCCCACAACCTCTCCAGCATTTGTTGCTGCTGTCCTTTTTGATGTATGCCATTCTTACAGGAGTGAGGTGGTATCTTAGTGTTGTCTTAATTTGCATTTCTCTGACAATCAGTGACCTAGAGCAGTTTTTCATATGTTTGCTAGCCTTTTGGATCTCCTCTGAGGTGAATTTTTTGTTCATATCCTATGCCCATTTTTGGATGGGGTCATGTGCTTTTTTGGTGCTAAGTTTGCTGAGCTCTTTATATATTTTGGTGATTAGTTTCTTGTCTGATGTATGGCATATGAAGATCTTCTCCAATTCTGTGAGGGGTCTCTCTGCTTGTTTAATAGTTTCTTTGGATGTGCAGAAGCTTTTCAATTTGATGTAGTCCCATTGGTTTGTTTCTGCTTTAGTCTTCCTTGTGATTGGGTTAGATTCATCAAAGATGTCCTTGAGGTGTAGGTGGAAAACTGTTTTACCAATATTTTACTCCAAGTATTTGATTGTTTCTGGTCTGACATCTAGGTCTTTGATCCATTTGGAGTTGATTTTTGTTTCTGGTGAGATAAAGTGGTTCAATTTCATTCTTCTGGTGAGATAAAGTGGTTCAATTTCATTCTTCTGCATGTTTCAACCCAGTTTTCCCAGCACCATTTATTGAAGAGAGCCTCCTTCCTCCATTTAATCCTTTGGGCCCCCTTATCAAATATTAGATGTCCATAGGTGTGGGGATTGATTTCTGGGCTTTCAATTATGTTCCACTGGTCTGTGTGCCTATTTTTGTTCTAGTACCAAGCTGTTTTGATGACGATGGCTTTATAATTTAGTTTAAGGTCAGGGAGTGTGATGCCTCCATTTCTGTTTCTTTTCCTCAAGATGATTTTGGCAATTCTAGGTGTTTTCAGGTTCCAGATAAATGATTGTAGTGTTTGTTCTATTCTCTTAAAGAAGATTGATGGAACTTTGATGGGTATTGCATTAAATTTGTATATGGCTCTGGGGAGAATATTCATTTTGATGATATTTATTCTTCCAATCCATGTGCATGGGATATCTTTCCATTTCTTGGTATCAGTTTCTATTTCCTTGAGTAGCAACTCATAGTTTTCAGTATATAAGTCTTTCACTTCCTTGGCCAACTTTATTCCTAGGTATTTGATTGATTATGTTGAAACAGTAAAGGGGAGTGATTTCTGGATGTCTTCTTCAGATTTAGTGTTTGTATAAAGAAACACCACTGATTTTTGTACATTGATTTTGTAGCTTGATACCTTGCTATATTGCCTAATAACTTCCAATAGTTTTCTGCTGGATTCTTTAGGTATTTCTATGTATACTATCATATCATCTGCAAATAGTGAGAGCTTGACTTCTTCCCTTCCAATCTGTATTCCTTTGATTTCTTTCTCTTGCCTGATTGCTATGGCAAGAACTTCCAATACTATGTTGAAAAGTAATGGTGACAGTGGACAGCCCAGTCTAGTCCCCGATCTGAGGGGGAATGCTTTCAGCTTCTGTCCACTGAGTATGATCTTGGCTGTAGGTTTGCTATATATAGACTCCACTATCTTGAGGAATGTCCCATCTATTCCCATTTTTTGTAGAGTTTTGAGCATGAATTGGTGTTGGATCTTGTCAAAGGCTTTCTCTGCATCTATTGAGATAATCGTGTGGTTTTTGGCTTTGCTTTTATTGATGTGGTGAATGACATTGATTGACTTACAGATGTTGAACCAGCCTTGCATTCCTGGGAGGAATCCCACCTGGTCATGATGAACAATCTTTTTGATATGTTGCTGTATCCGGTTGGCCAAGATCTTGTTTAATATTTTGGCATCTAGGTTCATCAGAGATATTGGTCTGTAGTTTTCCTTTTTTGTTCTGTCCCTATCAGCTTTTGGTATCAGGGTGATGTTGGCTCCATAGAAGGTGGAAGGGAGTATTTCTGTTTCTTCAATCTTATGGAAAACCTTAAGAAGTATGGGTACTAACTGTTTCCTCATAGTTTTGTAGAATTCATTTTTGAAGTCGTCTGGTCCAGGACTTTTGCTGTTGGAAAGATTCTTAAAAACGGTTTCAATTTCTTTGTCTGTGATTGGTGCATTTAGATTTTGTAGTTCTTCTTGGTTCAGTTTTGGAAGGGCATATGTTTCTAGGAATAGTTCCATTTCTTCCAGATTCCTAGCTTGGTGGCATATAGTTTTTCATAGAAGTTTCACATGATTCTCTGGATTTCTGTGGTGTCAGTTGTACTATCTCCTACATCGTTTACAATTCTATTAATTTGAGTCTTTTCTCTTTTTTATTTGGTGAGTCTAGCTAGGGGTTTATCAATTTTGTTTAATCTTTCAAAGAACCAACATTTGTCTTCATTGATCTTCTGTATGGTTCTTTTATTTTTTATGTTGTTTATTTCTGCTCTAACTTTAGTGATTCTGTCCTTCTGGTTGCTTTAGGGTTCCTTTGTTCCTCTTCCTCTAAGTCCTTGAGGTGTGCAGTATGGTCGTTCATTTGAGCTTTTTCTTGTTGTTTAATATGTGATTGTATGGCTATAAGTTTCCCTCTCAGTACTGCTTTAACTGTGACCCAAATATTTTGATAGGTTGTGTCTTCATTTTAATTTGTTTCTAGGAACATTAGAATTTCCTGCTTGAGTGAATCTCTGATCAGGTGGTTCTTAAGGAGTATGTTGTTTAGTTTCCAAATTCTGTGTCTTTTAATAATTTTCTGTTGGTTGTTAAATGTTAGTTTTACTCCACTGTGGTCTGAGAAGATACTTGGGATGATTTCAATGTTCTTGAATTTATTGATGCTGTCTTTGTGGCCTAACATGTGGTCTATCCTTGAGTATGTGTTATGTGGATTTGAAAAGAAGGTGTATTCCAGTTTTTTGGGGGTGGAGGAGTCTGAAAATGTCCAAGAGGTCTAGTCTGTCAATCTCTTCATTCAATTCTCTTGTATCTTTGTTGGTTCTCTGCTTTGTTGATCTGTCTAAGTGTGAGAGTAGGGTATTGAAGTCTCCCACTATTATTGTATTACTATTGATGTATTTTTGAAATTCTTTCAGTAAGTGCTTGACATATTTAGATGGTCCCTCATTTAGATGGTCTTCTTGGCTGATTGATCCTCTAATCATTATGTAATGTCCTTGCCTATCTTTTGTTACTTAATTTAATTTAAAATATATCGTGTCTGAGATGAGAATGACTGTTCCTGCACTTTTTTGTGGTTCGATAGCCTGTATGATAATTTTCCATCCTTTCACTTTAAGTCTGTATTTATCTTGTTGTGACAGATGGGATTCTTGCAAGCAGCATATGTTTGGGTTATGTGTTCTGATCCATCCCCCAACTCTGTGCCTTTTGATGGGTGAGTTTAAGCTATTGAAATTTATTGATATTATGGATTTAATGTATTGTAGTGCTGTTGTTCAAAAAAAATTTTTTTTTTGCTCTGATATATTGCCAGTATTGTCGTGATGTTCTTGTTTATAAGATGTCTTTTAGATCCTCTTTCAGGGCCGGTTTGGTGATGGTTGCCTCCTTTAACTGTTGTTTATCTAAGAAGGTTTTGATCCCTCCATCTAGTTTGAATGAGAGTCTAGCAGGATATATTATCCTTGGTTGAAACCCTTTTTCATTCAGGGCTCCATAGATATCTTGCCACTCCCTTCTGGCTTTTAGAGTTTGAGTGGAGAAATCTGCATATAATCTTATGGGTTTTCCCCTTTATGTGACTTTTTGTTTCTCTCTTGGCGCCTTTAGGATCCTTTCTTTATCCTTACTTCTTCTCATTGTGACTATGATGTGTCTTGGTGTCTTCAGGTCTGGGTTGATTCTGTTTGGAATTCTCTGGGCCTCTTGAATCTTGATGTCCTTTCTGTTATTCAGGTCTGGGAAGTTTTCTTCTATTATTTCCTTTAGAATGTTTATTTCCCCTTCCTTTCTTTCTTCCTCTGGCAGGCCAATTATGTGAATGTTACTTCTTTTGAGATCATCCCATATGTCTCTGTTGTTGTTTTCAGTGTCTCTCAATCTCTTTTTATGCTCTTTCACCTCTTTATTAATTTTCTCTAACTCATTCTCTGTCTGACTAATTCTGTTTTCTGCTTCTGTTAGTCTGCTTTCCCTTCCCTCAGCTTCTTTCTTCATTACAACTATTTCAGCTTTCAGTTCTCTAATTGCCTCAAGATAATCAGTATTTTCCTTGGGGGTCTCAACTGTTGTTTCCCTAATGCTTCCATTCCTTTCCTCCAATGTTGTTTTCATTTCTGTGATTAATAAGTTTATTATTGCTTGCATACTTTTCTTATCTATGGTTACTTCTGGCTGATTTGTAGTTTCTTCTGGGCTCTTGTCTTCATTCATTGGAGTAGCAGTTTTATTTGTTTTTGATCTACCCATTTTTTTGATTTATGTGTTTCTTATTTTTATGCTCTGTTGTTCCTCAGCTGTTGTGTCTTGAGTACAAACAGCACTGTACTAAATACCTTTATGACAAATGCACTCACCAACCTCAGGAATTGCACTAGCAACTGAAGCAAGTATTGAAGCAGTTTAATCACTACCAGTTAGTCAAACAATTTCTCTAGTCCGTGAATGAATAGTAACCAAATCCCAGTGAAGAATAAAGATTTAAGAAAGAAGGGATAGCAAGTATAGACAGTTATGCAAATCTACTATGCACTGTATATTCTAGGGGTAAAAAGAGGAGAAAGGGAAGTAGAGCAGAGATACACACATAGAGAGTCCACTCTGAGTCAGATTTCTTGCCCAAAATAATTCACAAATTCAGAAAGGCAAAGAAGAAGGATGGAAGAAGTGTATGACAAGATAAAAAAAAAAAAAGAAAAAGAAAGAAAAAAGAGACAAGTGAGAGAAAAGGGAAAAGATAAGAAAAAGAGCTGTAATTAAAGAGCAGTGAAAGGAACGGATTTTTTTATTACTTCATTTTTAATTTAATTTTTTTAATTAGCTAGGAGGAGGAGGGAGGGGAGAGTCTGTAGAGGAGGTAGGAGTAAGGAGATAAGTTCCTCCCACAATAGATAAGATGCCCACTACCCTAGCAATGAAAGATATCCTAAGAGTTAATTCCAATCAACCTAAAGGGGGGGAAGATATATGCCTTTATATGATATTAATAATAAAATAGAGCTGGGTAAAATAAAATAAACCTGTCCCACATTACCTCAAACCTCTAGATCAGAGGCAGCTGATTGTTAAGAATGAGAAAAAAAAACACCTCAGGACTAGACAAGGATAGCTGAAATAGACAGTTATATAAATCTACTATCCACTGTATATTCTAGGGGTGGCTAAAGGAGGAAGGGAAGTTGAGCAGAGACACTTGCAGTGGGAGTCCACACTGAGTCAGTATTCTTCCCCCAAAAAATTCCCAAATGTGTATCAGTGAATTCAAAAAAGCACACTGTTTGGTCGTGTGAGGGCTGGGGGCTGTGCCTTTGGAAGCTGTAGGATTAGGGAAGAAAGGATGACAAGAATGAGAAAAAGAAAAAAAAAGAGAGAGAAAAAAGAAAAAGATAAGAAAAATAACAGTCATAAAAGAGCCATGAAAGAGTTTTATTAATTTATTTTTAAATTATTTAATTAGCTATGCAGGTGAGGTGTGGGGGTTGGATACTTAGAAAGAAAAAAGCCAGAGGTTTCTGAAGGGTATAGACTTACAATGAATGATATTCACTGGTGGGACATAATTTGGTAAAGACAGAAGCTCAGGAGGGGAGCCTGCTAGGAGCTGGTCCCCAGGGATTGTTTAGGGGGGGGGGAGGTAGGAGGAGGCAGTGTGCTTAATAATTAAAAGGAAAAAAAATTTTGTTCCCTTTTTTTCTACTCTATTTCTTTCTTTTTTTAAAATAATATTTATTATTTTTATTTTATTTACTCCCTTTTGTTGCCCTTTCTGTTTTTTATTGTTGTAGTTATTATTGTTGTTGTCATTGTTGGATAGGACAGAGAGAAATGGAGAGAGGAGGGGAAGACAGAGAGGAGGAGAGAAAGATAGACACCTGCAGACCTTTTTCACCACCTGTGAAGCGACTCCCCTGCAGGTGGGGAGCCGGGGCTTGAACCGAGATCCTTATGTTGGTCCTTGTGCTTTTTGCCACCTGCGCTTAAGCCGCTGCGCTACAACCTGACTCCCTACTCTATTTCTTAACCCAAATTAAGTTATAGTCACCTCCTTGGTGTCACCGCTAGGACCCCTTATTGACTGGCCTACTAAAGGCAGAAAATCCTACCATTTCCAGAAGATGTGGTTAGAGCTCAAGCCACAAACAGCTTCTCAGTCCAACATCTACCGGGAACCCTTAATTCTTTTTTCAGCCACAAGGTTCCAGATGCTACCATGATGCCAACCAGACTTCTCTGGACAGACAACTCCAACAATGTGTCCTGGAGTCCCATCTCCCCAGAGCCAGCCCCGCTAGGGAAAGAGAGAGAGTATGGATGGGAGTATGGATCAACCTGCCAATACCATGTTTAGTGGAAAAGCAGTTACAGAAGCTAGACCTTGCACCTTCTGCACCCCACAATGATCCTAGGTCTATAATCCCAGAGGGTTAAAGAATAGGGAAGTTATCAAGGGAGGGGAATAGATATGGAGCTCTGGGGTGGGCATTGTGTTAAAATGTACCCCTCTTATCCTGTAGTCTTGTCAATATTCCATATATATATATATATATATATATATATATATATATATATATAGCAATTTCCTCAGACTGGTATGTTAAAAATAGGGGTACATGAGATAGAGTGTGTGTCCACAAATTAAGGGAAAATATACACCTTAAAGTAGAAGTACACAGTAGTTTACAGTGTCTCAGTAAGTGCAGCAAAAAATAGTAGAAAAACTAAAAAAAAAAAAAGACATCATAAGGTACTTAACCAAATAGTTTCTATTTAGATACCCACCTAACTTACTCCCTACTTCACTTTTCTCAATCACTCTAGGGCTAACTTTATCAGATAAAGGAAGGACTAAAAAAAAAATGGACAAGGGCAAGGGCAAGAGACTGGCACACTTTATTATTTTTTTATTTTATTTTTTTATTTAAGAAAAGATAAATTAACAAAACCATAGGGTAGGAGGGGTACAAATCCACACAATTCCCACCACCCAATCTCCATATCCCACCCCCTCCCCTGATAGCTTTCCCATTTTCTATCCCTCTGGGAGCATGGGCCCAGGGTCATTATGGGTTGCAGAAGGTGGAAGGTCTGGCTTCTGTAATTGCTTCCCAGCTGAACATGGGCTTTGACTGGTCAGTCTATACTCCCAGTCTGCCTCTCTCTTTCCCTAGTAGGGTGGGTCTCTGGGGAAGCTGAGCTCCAGGACACATTGGTGGGGTCTTCAGTCCAGGGAAGCCTGGCCTGCATCCTGATGGCATCTGGAACTGGTGACTGAAAAGAGAATTAACATACAAAGCCAAAAAATTGTTGAGCAATCATGGACCCAAAGCTTGGAATAGTGGAGAGGAAGTGATAGGGGGGTAGTTACTGCAAACTCTAGTGTACTTCTGCTTTCAGGTATATATTTTGCAGTAGTTTATGGATACGTGTGAACATATGCTCTCTCTCACAGAATCTGGTGTATATCTAGGTTTTGGGACTTTGTTAGAAAGTGAACCACCTGGGATGGAATTAGAGAATACTATGAAAGGAAAAGTCTCACCCAAGTAATGAAGCTGAAGGGTTGTCATTCCACACGTGAAGTCTCTGGAGACAGTCTGTTGAGGTGGCTATCGTTGTGTTGATGAGGTTGCATTTGGCAGATGCAATATTATTTGATATGGATTGGGAGAGGCATACGGGAAAGTGGGCCCTATCCAAAGGTTCCAGGATTGGGGGGAGTAGAGGCTCTATAGTGGAGATGTTAGGTTCTTGCTGTCTTAGGGTTCAAAAAGACAGTGGATAGTTAATGTTATTATCACATTATTTGGTAATTGGGTTAACTTTGAAAAGTCCTTTTGTTAGTGTTTGCTGTACAGTACCCAGTATCCTGTATATAGCTGTGCTATTGGTTGCTTCTGATCTACTGGGTCTAGGCTTTTGAGAGATCCTGCATATCAATTACACAGCCTATATATTAAAAATACTCAGTCTGTGTTTTAAAAACTTCGAGACATACAATTGATTTTCCCCCTCTCATATTAATTAACTAGTGATTTGTATGACTAAATTTTACTAGGGTGTACCTAAACACCATTCCCACCACCAAAAGACTGTGACCCATCCCTCTCACCCACTCCCACCCCCCACTGTCCCAGGAAGCTGCATGTCTACCCCTCACCACAGGGTTTTTACTTTGGTGCCCTACTTACAATTTAGTAGGTCCTGCTTTTAGTTTCCCTTTCAGATCTTCTTTCTCAACTTCTGTTGATGAGTGGGATCATCCCATACTCATCTTTATCTTTCTGACTTAGCTCACTTAACATAATTCCTTCTAGCTCTGTCCAAGGTGGATCAGAGAAGGTGGGTTCATTTTTCTTGATAGCTGCATAGTATTCCATTGTGTTAACCCAATTACCAAATAATGTGATGATAACATTAGCTATCCATTGTCTTTTTGAACCCTAAGTCAGCAGGAACCTCACATCTCCATATGATCCAGTAATTCCTCTCCTGGGATTATACTCCAAGGACTCTATAACACCCAACCAAAAAGAGGCATGCATTCCTATGTTCAAAGCAGCACAATTCATAATAGCTAAAACCTGGAAGCAACTCAGGTGCCCAACAAAAGATGAGTGGCATACTTTAATGATGGCTCTTGTGGGTCACTACCGGGCTACCCCATCATCTGAGGCCCTAGTCAGGGAATACTGGGATTCCCACATAGATATAATGTGTTAGACCTCTACCACATCCATCTCTCGACTATCATGGGTCATTTCCATCAGGCACTGTTGCTGAGGAGTTATTCTGATGCAGTCTCCGCCCCCAGGTTTTACTACGCCCCGCGAAATCCTAGCAGTGCCCCCTTCAACCAATCCTGGCCCCACATGTCACCACTGGTTGTCGCCCAATAAAAAGCCCCCTCACCCCCCCTCTCTCTGGGCTCTCAGCTCCCCCTCTCTCAGATGTTGCCCCCCTCTCTCCCCCCATGGTCAGGTAATGGGGACGGCCATTGCCAGCTTGCTCCACGTGGTATCTGAACCAACCCCCCCCCCATCCTATAATAAAGATTTGTGTACCCCTTTGCTCTGGACATCCACTCTCTTCTCCGTGGTGCAGCCCAACACCATACCGCCACAACAACATCTGGCGCCCAATGTATAAGCTTTGTGGGGTTTCCAGGACAAATAGATAACCATTTTCCTTCTAATAAATTGATAGCTTCTTTACCTCTTCTGCCTCTACTAGCACCTAAACTTTTCTCTCGGGATCCCATTCCCTCTGCTCCTACAATCTTTACTGATGGCGGAAAAAAGGGAGCTGTTGCCCTTATATATTACCCAGACAAACAATCTCCTAAACCTCTCTTTACTGAGCTTCCTGAGAATCCCCCTCAGTACAAAGAACTTTATGCTGTTTTCCTTGCACTAAAAGCTGTACCAGAATCCTTCAACCTTTTTTCTGACAGTGTGTATACTGTTAACTTACTTCCATGGCTTGCTCGTTCTTATGTGAAAATTGATGACAACCCACTTTCCCCTCTATTGATTCAAATCGCCTCTATGCTCTGTTCTCAAACCCAACCACTGTATATTCAACACCTTCATTCCCACAGCCCTCTTCCTGGTTCCCTGTCCGAAGGAAATGCCACAGTTGACCGCCTTGCCTCCACAGGAACTTTCCCAGTCTCCGTCTCTGATCCTGCTAATTTTCATTCTCTAACCCATGTTAATCTTAAAGGCCTTCGAGCTCGATTCCCTGATGTTCCTGTACCACAGTTAAAACATATCCTCGCTACATGCTCTTCTTTTGCAAGTCTCATAAAGACACCTGCTATCCAGACCCTTGGGGTTAACCCCCGAGGTTTAAAAGCTAATGCTATTTGGCAAATTGATGTCACCCACATACCAAACTTTGGCAAACAAAAATATGTGTTTGTCTCAATTGATACCTTTTCTAAATTTATGTGGGCTACAGCTCAGACAGGAGAAAGTGCTAAAAAGCTTGTAAGCCATATGCTCTCATGTTTTGCCTTTATGGGGGTGCCATTATTTTTGAAAACAGACAATTCAGCTATGTTTACAAGCAAACAATTTAAAGATTTTTGTTCCCTCTGGAATATTACTCATACCACGGGCATTCCCTACAATCCACAGGGACAAGGCATTGTCGAGAGTGCCCATCAAACTCTGAAGGCTCAACTAAATAAAGATAAAGGAGGAACATATCCCCCCAATATCCAGATAACAAAAGCCTTAACTACATTAAATCGCTTTAATATTCACAATAACTCGGACTTACCCCCTATTATTCTTCACTGGAAAACACCATCTACCCTCCCATCTATTAAGGTCAAATGGAGAGACCCACTCGATAAAATTTGGAAAGGGCCTGACCCATTATTGACCATGGGAAGGGGTTTCGCATGCGTTTTCCCTCAAAATTTCTCTAAACCTGTCTGGGTTCCTGCCCGCCATGTCCAAAAATACCCGCAAGATGGCTCTGTTATTCCTGAAGAACAAGAAATACTACAAGAGGACCAGATGCAGGATACATTCCAGGACCCGTAATATGACACGGCAGAACCTACAAAATCTGGCTCACAGAGACCTCTCTCCTACCCTTTCCCTGTATGTCTTATGTTATAACTGGCCAGTTGTTTTTGTGATGAGTGTGTTGAATGACAAAAAAAAATTTTTTTGCATGACCCATCTGCTCGGAGTACTCTAAAAGGTAATTGGCTTTATATAAAAATGCTGGACGTAGCCAAAGTTTCTGGAGACGTCCAGAAACATTCCAAATTTTTTTTTCTTTCTCCCTCTTTTGATTTTTATATATAGTTTTGGTATATATGTAAGTGTTTAGTCTTAAACTGTGTGACGAATGACAGATATAAATTTGTTTTTAAAATAATATGTTTTTATAACAAAAGTTCTTTTTCCTCCAGTTTGTTATAACTAAATGTTTATGAGTATGTCTCAAGTTTGGTAACACTAACTTAACAGTCAAAAGTGTAACCCTACAGCTACACTATTACCAGACAAGGTAAAAATTAATTTGTAAAGGTAACTAACTATTTAGGTAAAAGTCTAAATGTTTAACGTGACTATTCATTCCCAAAACTAAACTATATAAATTTTATATACAGGACACCTTTGAAGGGCCCCCAAAGGTGCCCTGTAAACTATCTTGTGGAAATTAATCCACAAGAGATCTGGTATCAGTCTGGCACTGTAAACGTTAGAATCATTGTCACGAATATGCGTTAACTCTCTAAGCAATTTGAGTCTGTTTAAAATACATATTTTAGCTAAAATTGGTCTCAAGATCCTGCGGTTGAGGCTGCTACAGGAGGTCACATTAGATGACCTATAAATAAAATCATAAAGAGATTTTAAACCGATTATAATCATCGAGGTATCAACTATAACAAACCTATAACTTGTTACAAGTTCAAATTAACCACGAGAAGCAGATTGTTTGTGTTTCTTTCACAGGAACTCCGGAAAAACCATCTGAACCCCTGCACACCCTGACGTCACCCACTAGATGGCACGACTACAGTGGCACACACCCCGAAACCCTAGATGTCACTCAATGCGATCTGAAGAACCGGATACACAGACTCCAAGGACAGAACTTTCTTAATGCCTGGTTGCCATTCCTGCTTCTGACCTGCCTGTCACGTGTTGGCGGTTCCAGCTGGCTATCTACAGAAAAGCAAAATTCCAGCGGCTGACCTCCCTCAATTCCAGCGGCTGACCCTCCTCATGCAGCGTCGCATCCCCTGCCAATTCTTCCCCTAGCCATCTACTTCGGACTGAGACTTGTATCAGACTTTCTGACATACCCTATATACATTTTACACAATTTTAAAGCAGCTTATTTCCCTTCACGCTGCTGGTTTTTTATAGACTGATCCTGAGTAATTCATAAACTTTACAGACTATTGCCTTGAGGACTATACAATGCCAAATAGCCCCTCTGTTTGGTGGGTCATGCCCTCCCGTCTCCCCCTCATTATGTACCCTTGCCCTTCCCCCACCCCAAGCAGGGAATGTTCCTTTACACACCAATCCTTCCCTTCACACCACACTGGCTTTTACTACTCCCCTATTTGTCCTTCCTGTTTTGTTATATCATTTAGGCTTATGCCCAAAATGTTTCTGCTCCATGATAGTCTTTTATAGACTTTGAACATCTTATGCTATTACTAGATAGAAAAATAGAAAAGATGTAGAGATATTGTGAAAAGATGGTTGAGCAGGCTGCGCTTAAACCTATGAGATGAGTCTCTCCAGGTAAGTCTCTCTCTCTAAAGAGGGGTTGAGCACAGGAGGACGCACAAATCTCACAAGGTTGGCAGCCATTTAAGCCTTCCCTCCTCCACAGAAAGTCCTACATCTTCCCACCTGAGCATGGCATTCCTTAAAAACATTTAAGCCTGCTCCATTCCATTTTTTTTTACTGTGTCCATTTAGATATAAAGGGATAGGAGGAGATGCTGAGGAGTTATTCTGATGCAGTCTCCGCCCCCAGGTTTTACTATGCCCTGCGAAATTCTAGCAGTGCCCCCTTCAACCAATCCTGGCCCCACACGTCACCCCTGGTTGTCACCCAATAAAAAGCCCCCTCACCCCCCCCCTCTCTCTGGGCTCTCAGCTCCCCCTCTCTCAGATCTCACCCCCCTTTCTCCCCCCATGGTCAGGTAGTGGGGATGGCCATTGCTGGCTGGCTCCAAGTGGTCTGAACCAAACCCCCCCATCCTATAATAAAGATTTGTGTACCCCTTTGCTCTGGACGTCCACTCTCTTCTCCATGGTGCAGCCCAACACCAGACCACCACCACAACAAGGCACAACATTGTGGACCCTCTTGTGGGCCTCTACAAGACCTTACCCTCAATGTGAAACAACAGTGTTAGGGATTGTCCCAATCTCCAAAGGGAAGATGTGTCAACATACTCTGCCACTCAGAAGACAGGTCCTGAAATGAATGCAACCTAGAAAAACCACAGAATACAAGCTCATTAACCACCCAATAAAGGTAAAAAAAAAATTAAAGAATAAAACCAAATGGACCAGGGAAGCCACTTAAAACTATTATGCATACATAAGACCCTCCCCTCCCTCCCACAATGGTGCATTAAAAAAAAAAAAAGTAACAAAGGGGAGTTCAGATCTACAGGGATGCAGAGATTACACAGGCTTCTATGCTCACTATGGACCCTAGATCAAATCAATGGGGTTTACAGTTAACAATATTTATATACTTTCCCCATATTTGGGAGCTACTATCTTCCCTGATCCAGCTTTCTAGTCCTATTTCCAACTCTGACACCATCTCCCCAGACAGTACCTTTAGCCCACCTGATGTTAGCTGTCAGACTCAATCAAAAATAGTAAAGACATAGGCTCCTAGCTTTTTCCAAAAGGGAGACCCCAAATGCTATATTACCTTTAGGTTCCTGATTATAAAACCATTTGTTCTGCTTTATATCTTAACTCTTTTTCAGCCACCAAGAGGCAAGTACTACCATGACACCAACCTAACTTCCCTAGGCAGATGTCCTCACCAATGTGTCCTGGAACCCCACCTCTCCAGAGCCCTGCAATACTAGGAAAAGACAGAAATAAGCTGGGAGTATGGATCAACCTGCCAGTGCCCATGTTCAATGGAGATGTAATTATAGAAGCTAGACCTTCTACTTTCTGCACCCCATAATGATCCTGGTTCCATCCTCCCAGAGGGATAAATAATAGGAAAAATTCCAATGGGATGGATGGGATATGGAACTCTGGTGCTGAGAATTGTACTCCTCTTATACTACAGTCTTGTTGGCCTTCATTAAGTCAATTAAAAAAATAGGGCTAAATTCCAATTCCCTCATGACCCAGAAAGAGAAGAATTAAAAAGGAAGGACATTCAGAAGTAGCAATAGGTGTAGGTGTGACTTAATAAGGAAGAGAAGGAAGGGCCATAGAAAAAAAAAGGCCAAATATGTACAAATATAGATAAGGAGTCACAGAAATAATAGTCAATCCATATCTGTGATCTTGGGAGAACTACTGCAGTTTCCAATGGAGGGAATGGGGACACAGAAGTCTAATTGTGGCAACAGTATGGAACTATATCCCTGTAATCTCATAATTTTGTAAATAAATATTTAATAAATGGTGAAATAAAAATATAATCTCCAAAGAAAAAAGCATGAGAAGGTTCTAATGCCTGAGAACTTCACATGATGAGGAATGCTATTCAGTCCTCGGTCATTTCCAGAGGTGGTAAATATTTGGGCCTGTAAATGGGCCAGTTGATATCTCACTATTATATATCATGCAAATGGAACCAAGTTCAAGCCCTTGGTCCCCACTTGCACAGATTAAGCTTCATAAGCATTGGAGTATTCATGCAGGTTTCACATATTTTTTTCTTCCTTGATCTCTCCCTTTCTATATCTGTCTCTCATCATCTATCAAAACTATGGATCCCAGAAGTGGTGGAAGCTGTGGAGGATCTGAGTTGTAGTGATCTATGAGAATTTTTTTTGTTTGTTATTGAGGATCAGATCAGTAGTTATCCTTTATATTTCAACTGTTCTGGATACAAGAGTAATTTCTAGAATATGTCCTAATTTAAAACATTATTTTCTCCTACTTATCACTGTTACTAATTTCCAGCACAGAAATATTGTGGTCCGGGGAGTCCGTTGATAGCGCAGTGGGTTAAGGGCATGTGGTGCAAAGCACAAGGACCTGTGTAAGGATCCCATTTCGAGCTTCCGGCTCCCCAACTGCAGGGGAGTCGCTTCACAGGCAGTGAAGCAGGTCTGCAGGTATCTATCTTTATTCCCCCCCCCATGTCTTCCCCTACTCTCTGCATTTCTCCTTGTCCTATCCAACAATAACAACAACAATAATAACTTCAACATTAATAAAACATCAAGGGCAACAAAAGTGAATAAACAAATAAATATTTTAAAATAATTAAAAAAAGAAATATGGTCTGACTGGTTGTTTTTATGGTTTCAATGGTACACTAATCGGAGAATCTTTAGGATAATTTATAAACAGTCTATGTGCTTAAAATATGTATTACAAATGTAGATACAAGTGCTTATATGGTCAATAAATCAATTTAACCAAAAAATAAGAGCATGCTCACTCCTTATCATTTTTTACCATTTTTAATCTGCCTGTGATATATTAAAATCTTCCATTATAATTGTGTTTGTATCTATTTATGGTGATTCTGTTACTTTTTTCAATTAAAGACCATGTTGTTTTGACCAGAAACTATCAAATACTTAGAGGGAAATATTGGCAGAACCCTTTTCAGCAGAAATTTTAAAGACATTTTCAATGATACACAATTCAACTGCAAGGAGGACTAAAATAAAAATAAGCCTCTCAAAAGCCTAGACCAAGTAGATCAGAAGCATCCAATAGCACAGCTATATACAAGATACTGGATACTATACAGCAAACCATAACAAAAGGACTTTTCAAAGTTAACCCAATTACCAAATAATGTGATGATAACATCAACTATCGATTGTCTTTTTGAACCCTAAGATAGCAGGAACCTCACATCTCCACTATAGAGCCCCTACTTCCCCCAGTCCTGGAACCCTTGGATAGGGCCCACTTTCCCATATGCCTCTCCCAATCCATATCAAATAATATTGCACCCGCCGATCACAACCTAACCAACGCAACGATTGCCACCTCAACATGCTTCACCTCAGACTGTGTCCAGAGACTTTACATGTGGAATGACAACCCTTCAGCTTCATTACTCGGGTGAGACCTTTCCTTTCATAGTATACTCTAATTTCATCTCAGGTGGTTCACTTTCTAACAAAGTCCCAAAACCTAGGTATACACCAGTTTCTGTGAGAGAGAGCATATCTTCACACGTATCTATAAACTACTGCAAAATATATATCTGAAAGCAGAAGTACACTAGAGTTTGCAGTGAGTACCCTCCTAACACTTCCTCTCCACTATTCCAAGCTTTGGGTCCATGATTGCTCAACAATTTGTTTGGCTTCATATGTTAACTCTCTTTTCAGTCACCAGGTTCCAGATGCCATCAGGATGCTGGCCAGGCTTCCCTAGATTGAAGACCCCACCAATGTGTCCTGGAGCTCAGCTTTCCCAGAGACACACCCTACTAGGGAAAGAGAGAGGCAGACTGGGAGTATGGACCGACCAGTCAACGCCCATGTTCAGCGGGGAAGCAATTACAGAAGCCAGACCTTCTACCTTCTGCAACCCACAGTGACCCTGGGTCCATGTTCCCAGAGGGATGGAAAATGGGAAAGCTATCAGGGGAGGGGGTGGGATATGGAGATTGGGTGGTACGAATTGTGTGGAGTTGTACTCCTCCTACCCTATGGTTTTGTTAATTAATCCTTTCTTAAATAAAAAAAAAGAGAAAAAAATAAGCCATTGGGAATAAATGAAATAAAAAAAAAGTTTCTATAAAGCAAAGTAAATCACCAGCAAAAAACAAGACTCCTTACACAATGGGCAATTTTTACATGCCATACGACAGAAAGCTCTGCAGCAACAACAATACGACCCCATCCAAACATGGGGAGAGAATATGAACAAAGTATTCACCAAAGAAGAGCTCCAAAGGCCAACAGACATTTGAAAACATACCCAAGTCATTGATTGTCAGAGAAGTACAAATAAAAACAACAGTAAGATACCACTTCACTCCTATGAGAATGTCACACATCAGAAAGAATAGTAACAATAAATGCTGGAGAGGTTGTAGGGTCAAAGGAACCCTCCTGCACTGCTTATGGGAATATAAATTGGTCCAACCCCTGTGCAGAGCAGTCTGGAGAACTCTCAGAAGGCTAGAAGTGGACCTACCCTATGACCCTGCAATTCCTCTTCTGGGGATATATCCTAAGGAACCAAACACACTCATCCATAATGATTTGTGTATATCTATGTTTATAGCAGCACAATTCTTAATAACCTAAACCTGGAAGCAACCCAGGTGTCCAACAACAGACGAGTGGCTGAAAAATACTCCTCAGTTATTATGAATGATAAATGTTTCCTTCTTCACCTAATCTTGGATGGATCTTGAAGCAATCACATTAAGTGAGATAAACCAGAAAGAGAAAACTGAATAGGGGATGATATCACTCATAGACAAAAGTTGAGAAATAAGAACAAAAAGGGAAACACAAAGAACTTGGACTGGATTTGGCATATTGCAACAAGGTAAAGGACTCTGGGGAGGTGGGTACGTTTCAGGTCCTGGTGAACAACAGTGGAAGAGCACCTAGGTGGGGGATTAGAGTGTTTGCAAAAAACTGAGAAATTTAGTACATGTACCAACAACTGTATTTACTTTTTACTGTAAATCATTAATCCCCCTAATAAATTTTGCAAAAACTTATATCACTATCCATTAATATCCTTTGATTTCTTTTTAAATTTATTTTATTGATGATTTAATATTTATTTAAAAATTGTAAGATAATAGAAGTTATCTTATATGGTTCCCACCACCAGAGTCCAGTGTTCCCTTCCCCTCCATTGGAAACTGCAGTACTTCTCCCAAGGTCACCAATATGAGTTGATCCTATAACTATCTATCCATATCTGTGTAGTTCTTTTTCCCATTTTTTCCCTAAGATCCCTGCCATCACTTCCTTTCTAAGTTGTCCCTACACCTGTTACTACATAGTGTCTTTCCTTTTCCCCTCTTCTATATCAGATAAAAGAAACCATGCCTAGCTTCCTCTGGTGTTTTCCAAATTTGATTCCCTTACAATTATGGCATAAAAACAAAATTCCTGGTGACAAATGCTTTAGGTACTGGTGGAATGGTGGTACAGATCCCTTTGGTTTACTTCCCTTTGGAAGTATGGGCCAAAATTCTTGTGGATTGCAGAAAGTGGGAATTCTGGCTTCTATAATTACTTCTCTGCTGGACATAGGCTTTGGCAGGTCGATCCATACCTCCAGCCTTTTTATATCTTTCCCTAGTAGGGTAGGGCTTTGTAGAGGTGAGGTTCTGGGACACACTGATGAGATAGATTATCTGCCCAGGGAAGTCAGGATGGAATCTGCAACTTGGTGCCTTAAAGGCAGTAAAATGGAAAGCAGGACAAAATATATAATACACAGGAATTGTAAAGTAGGGAAAGAACAGACAAAATTAGGGAACATAGGGTCAAAGGAAGCTAAAAAATCAATTTTAGGTATGTTCCTAGAAATGTAAGTCTTTGTAATCTTTTCTTGAGCTTGCTGGCTAACATGGAGGTGTCCATGTTAGAAATAATGACTGAGAAGATATACTCAGAGTTGAGACTAAAACTAGGAAGCTGGATTAGTCAAGGAGCTGCTCACAAAATTGAAGAAAATATTTAAAGACAATTAACTGTTTACCACATCAATATGACCCAGGATCAATGTATATTAATATTTAACACAGGTTCTTATATAACCTCTGAGTCCCTGTCAGGCTGAGCTGACAGTCCATGGTCTTAGCTGGGAACATTCTAGGCTGAGCTTTATTCAGGACCAGTTTTCCTAGAGTCATCCTAGAGGATGACCAAGCCTCTCTTTTGCTCCCATTGCTACTTTATAATGAGGTCCTGAAGAAGCCTACAAAAGGACTTATGATGACAATTTTGTTTTTTGCAGCTAGGCTATTTTATCTGAAGAATCAATATACAAATGCTTTCAGAAAAAGAAATATGTATGATGCAACTTTCCAAACTGTTGTTAATGTTCAGGGCTCCAGCAGGCCGGGCTAGCTTCACGGCGGCAGACAGAGACTCGTGGACACACGGCTGGGCCGGGAAGCTGTATTTCTTTATTCACGAACAACGATTCATAAACTAACCCAAACCAATCACCACACAGATCTGTCCTGCATCCTTCTCTTCTGGTGGCCACGGCCAGAACTCTCGAAGTCTGTCGGGGTTCCCGGGGCGGGGAGAAGAGGGCCCGCGAAACTAGCAGGGGCCATACGGCAATCTCCCAGAGGTGGGGGTGGGTGTGAGACCAAAACCAATGTGAAGCATACAACACCAAACTATTTATTTTTTATTCTTCTCATAATGTTTTATATAATACTTTATAACTTTACCAGATACTTTAAAAAATATTCATTGTGAAAAATATTTGGCTTTTGAAGATATTTAAACTAACCTAGCTTGACTATACATTAAAGGCCACTGGGAGCAATAGAGTTGCACAGGCATGGAACCCTAGACATAAACTTGTTGGCAAAATGAAAGTAAAAAACAGATGCTTGCATTTAGTGTGATGTGTGGTGTGATGTGGTGTGTGTGTGTGTGTTTGTGTGTGTGTGTGCTGTCTTTGCAATTTTTTTGGCTTCTGTTTAAACCAAAAAGTGATTTTGTTCTAGTGTTGATTTCTACTATGGAATTTTTATGTTATCATTTTGTTCAGGGGTTAATGGTTTACAGAATAGTTGCTGACACATGAGTAAAGTTTCTCATTTCCCTGTGACAAGTGTCTAAAAAGCACTGTCATTCCCAACCTAACTTCTTTCCTCCTATCATGCACCAGGACCCCAAAGTTACACAGCCCCACCACCTCCTTTCCCAGAGTCCTTTGCTTTGTTGCCATACTAAGTTTAACTTTGTTTAACCTAGGCCAAGTTCACCCCAGTCTGAGTTTAACTCTAAGTTAGATTGTCTGCAGGCACTGTCTGTTTTTATTCTTGACTACTGATCATATTTATTTGCCTCAATGCACACTGAATTCTCATATCTGTATTTTCTCTTGATTATCAGTCACATGTCCTTGTTCCTTTGACTGTGGTGATGAGAGAGAGAGAGAGAGAGAGAGAGAGAGAGAGAGAGAGAGAAACAGCACACAAAAGCTTCCTTCAGTGCAGTGGAGGTCAGGCCTGAACCTAGCTCACAGGCATGGCAAAGCAGCATACTATTCATGTGAACTATTTTTTCTCAACTTTTACTTTTACTTTACTTAGCAAATGGTGTATAGAAACAACTACAGGCACTGGAATTGAAGTTATGTTTCCCTCTAGAGAACTTTCCCCTGCTAGGTTAGATAAAGTTAATAGTTGATCAGGATCCAGAAAGAATGTAAGTGGTATTGGATTTCTATCATAATCAGACTCAACCAACATCATAGTCTCACAGTTGCAAATGACCCTATTTGTACTTATGCTTAGTAGTTGTTTGCCTCTTACTCTTTCTCTATGAAACATGTTTTTTGGAGATTCAGAGCTTAGTTGTTTAGCATTGTGCCATACACAGATTTGAAATATGACAACTTTTTAAAGGAGAAAACTCTTGTACTATAGGGTGACACACACACAATCTCTTAAATATATGTGTGTGTGTGTGTGTGTGTGTTAATTTTTATTGCATAGAGAGATATAAATCAAGAGGGAAAGGTGTGATAGAGAAAACATGTAGCACTACTTCATCACTCATGAAGCTTTCTCCCTGCAGGGAACTGGAGATCTTGATCCTTCCACATGGTAGGTAACATGTGCACCCAACCAGGTGTACCACTGTCCAGCTCCAGGATGACTGTCTTTTTAGCAGTGACAGACTAAAATAATTCACTGCTAAAGCTTGTTTTCCCCTGACTCTGTTTCTTGTTCTGTGTCAAAACTTGCAACTGTCCCACAAGAAAAACTGGTCATTTTTTGAAGACCCCACTCTCCATATTGATTTGTTAATACCTCCATCATGGCTGTCAGGGATGTCACTGGTTTCTCTTTGTTCTTCTACAGGCCTAGTCTCCATCAAGTCTAATCTGCTGCCTATGTATAGAATTAGCTAGCAGGGAATCTGGAGGTAGCACAGCAGGTTAAGTGCATGTGGCACAAAGCACAAGGACCATTGTTCAAGCCCCCAGCTCCCCACCTGCAGGGGAATCACTTTGCAAGTGGTGAAACAGGTCTGCAGGTGTCTATCTTTCTCTCCTCCCTCTGTATCCCACTCCTCTCTCCATTTCTCTCTGTCCTATCTAACAACAACAATAATAACTGCAACAATAATAAAAACAACAAGGGCAACAAAAAGGAAATAAATAAATAAACAAATAAATATTAGAATTAGCTAGCATGCCCAGCAGAAAAATTACAGCCAAGTTCAGCTCAAAAGAATAGACTCTGACTTTCCTAGTATTTTTATTTAATTAGTCTACTTTATTATGACATCTTTTTCATTCAAAGTATAACTTTCACAATCAACCTGTGTATATGTCCTGATGTGAGAGAGAAAGCTTGCCATTACCTATTACCCTTTCCTTGGAGGATAGTCACAAAAAGTTGAATATTACTAAGTAAAAATTCATCCCAATAAATAGTTCTGGTGAAGACATGCTGGTAGGAGGTTTTTATTTATTTATTTTTCTTAGACAGCGATAGAGGGGCAGAGAGAATGGAAGAGAACACAGCACAAAAGCTGCCTCAGTGTTGTGGGACTAGACTTGAACCTGGGTCATGCACATGGTAAAGCAATGCACCATCCAAGTGAAGTATTTTTCCAATTTATGATTTGCTGCCTCTTAAATGAATCTATATCCTGCTCTATAACAAGCAATATCCTTAAGAGCCCTATAATGTATGCCTTTCTACACATATGTACTCTCTCTCTCAAACCAGTATGATAAAATTCAGGGCTTATCATGGTGTTTCAAAATAAGTGTAAAACTGATTTCTTTTGTATAGTTACAGTCTTTAAGAATGTTCTTTATTCAGGCTTTCAGGCTTAAGTTTGTTCTTATAAGTTGATGGATTATACTTCTGTTATCCCTCTATGGAAAGAATTTTCCAGACCTGGAACTGACATTCTACAGAGGGAAGTGGCAAAGACTGAAGTCAGGATTCAATCAGAGAAGAGTATTTTTTAAATGGCTAAGTCAAGTGGTAGTCCTTGAGGCACTTGACATTTCAAGTAAACTTGAAACATTATTGATAGAGCAAATTCTCCTGAGTTCTTCATTAATAATTTATAAAATTCCTGGTCAGAGAAATAGATCACTTGGATACTTCTCTGCTTTGCCATGTGCATGACTCAGGTTCAAGCCCTGTTCCCACCACACTGAAGGAAGTTTCCATGCTGTGTTCTTTTTGACTCTCTCTTTCACTTTCCCCATTTCTCTTTCTTTCTCTCTCTTTCTCTCTCTGTTTGCCTCTATCTTAGAAAAAAATAATAAAATATTTGTGATAACTACAGTTAAATTTGAAAAACCTTAATATAAGTGGAAACTTCTTCAGTAAGAGATAATGACGACAAAAATACACAGTCACAAAGAAGTAAGTAGTAAAGGACAGGGCGTTAATGGAGGAGTACTGGATGGCTGGCACAGACACTTTGTGTGGATTACATTTGGAAAAAAAACATCTATCACAATACACATAACAAACTTATTTTAATTTTTAGATAGAGACAGAGAAGACAAACAGACAGAAAGAGAACGAAAAGACCATAGAACCAAAGCTTCCTTTAGTGAAGTATGAGCTGGACTGGAACCTGGGTCATGACAAAGCAGCACACTACCCAGATGAGCTATTTTTCTGACTCACATGGCAGTAAATTAATCTGTATTTTTCATTCCTTAATAGATAATTATTTTAGTAATATTGTCCTTACCTAAAAGGACATCTCTATTCTGTACAGTGTATGCTTTATATTAGAAGTAGATTTCCAAAACATTCATGCATCCTTTTTAGTTATTCTCTTACTCCTGAATAAGATCCTTAGGTTCAGTTGATAATGCCAACCAACTAATAATAAAAGGTAGGTTGTTTATTTGCTGTTTTCCCAAAGAACCACTCAACTCTTGTTGTTGGTGGTACTGGAAATCAAACCTGGGATCTCCTACATACCCATTCTGTGTGTACCACTGTGCTTTCTCTTTGGCTAAAGCAATTACTTTCTTTTCTTAATTTCTATTTATAAAATGGAGATATTAAGAAGACCATAGGTTAAGAGGGGTACAATTCCACACAATTCCCACCATCAGAAATCCATATCTCATCCCCACACTTCATAGCCTTCCTATTTTTTATTGTGAGGTGCAAAAAATGGAAGGTCTAGCTTCTGTAACTACTCCTCTGATGAACATGGGTTTTGGCATATTCCCTGCTTCTGTCTTTTCCTACTGGGGCAGGAATCTGGGGAGGTGGGGCTCCAAGATACATGATGGGGTCCTCTGCCCAGAGAAGTCAGGTTGGCATCATGGTAGCATCTGGAACCTGGTGGTTGAAAAAGAGTTAAGATATAAAGCAGAACAAATTGTTGACTAATCATGAACCTAAAGGCAAGAATATTGCAGATAAAGATTTGGGGATCTCCAGTTTGGAAAAAGCTAGTAGGTCTATTTTAGGTATATTCCAAGGGGTCCATGACTAGTTTTTGCCTGAGTCTGACATCTAATATGCAGGTGGACCCAAGTTAGTGTCTTGGGAGAAGGTGTCATAGTTGGAAAAGAGACTAGGAAGCTGGATCAAGGAAGAGAGTAGTTCCCAAATATGGGAAAAGTATATAAATATTATTAGCTGTAAACCCCACCAATTTGATCTGAGGCCCATATTCAGCACAGGCGCCTATGTAATCTCTGCATCCTTGTAGGTCTGAGCAGGCATTCTGTGGTCATGGCTAGGAACATTCTACGCTGCACTCATTTCAGGACCCATCTTCCTCAGACAGTAGGTAAAGTATGTTGTCCAACCGCTCTTTGGAGAATGGAACATTCCCTACCATCCACATTGAGTGCAAGGTCTTGTAGGGGCCCACAAAGGGGTCCATTAAGGGGTCAATCAGGAACACCTGATGAAGATGACCACTGACTGTGGAGATAAGGTTTTGTCAAGAGGGCTAGGCCCATCATGTCTGTGTGGGAATCCCAGGATTTCCTGAGTAGGGCCCCAGGTGATGGGATGGCCTGGTAGAAACTAGAGTAAAAACTAAAGGATTCCAGTCTCTTGCCCATACTCAGCTTTTGTAGTCATTACTTTGCCTGGCCAGTTTAACTTTAGAGTGAGTAAGGGATGTGCAATAGGAGATAGATGAGGAGGGTATCTAGGTCTAAGTAGAAACTATTTCATTGGGTACTTTTAGGTTTTTCTACTTGCTTGCTGCATTTATTGACTCACTGCAAATTAGTGTGCATTTTTTTTTTCAGGTATATATCTTGCCCTAACTTATGGAAACATGTGCACATATGACCTATCTCATGGGCCCTGGTCTATATCTAGATTTTGAGGTTTTGTTAAGAAGTACACCGCAGGGAGTCCAGCGGTAGCACAGCAGACTAAGGGCAGGTGGCGCAAAGCACAAGGACAGGTCCCCAGGTCCCCATCTGCAGAGGAGTCGCTTCACAGGTGGTGAAGCAGGTCTGCAGGTGTCTTTCTTTCTCTCCCCTTCTCTGTCTTCTCCTCCTCTGTCCATTTCTCTCTGTCCTATCCAACAACTATGACATCAATAGTAACTACAACAATAAAACAAGGACAACAAAAGGGAATAAATAAATATAATTTTTAAAAAATTATCAAAAAAAAGAAGTATATCACCTGAAATGTAATTAAGGAGTTCTATGAGCTAGGAAAGGTATCACAAGAGTAATGAAGCTGAAGGGTTGATATTCCACACCTGATGTCTGTGGACAGAGTCTGCAGTGAAGCATGCCAAGCTAATAATGGATGCATTGATTAGGCTGGACTCAGCAGATGCAGTATGGGGTGATATTAATTGGCAGAAGCATGCAGGAAAGTAAGCCCCACCCTAGAGCTTCCAGACTGGGAGAAATATGGGCTTTATAGAGAAAGGGGAATGTTCTTTCTGTCTTAGGGTTTAACAAAACAATATCACCAAATTATTTGGCAAAATACTGCTATCACCAAATTATTTGGCAGTTGGTTTAACTTTGAGACCCCTCACAGAATGGGAGAAGATCTTTACATGCCACACAACAGACAAGAGGGTAATAACCAGAATGTACAAATAACTTGCAGATCTCAACAACAAGACAACAAATAATCCCATCCAAAAATGGGGGGAGGACATGGACAGAATATTCACCACAGAAGAGATCCAAAAGGCCAAGAAACACATGAAAAAATGCTCCAAGTCTCTGACTGTCAGAGAAATGCAAATAAAGACAATAATAAGATATGACTTCACTCCTGTGAGAATGTCATACATCAGAAAAGGTAACAGCAGCAAACGATGGAAAGGTTGTGTGGTCAAAGGAACCCTCATGTACTGCTGGTGGGAATGTAAATTGGTCGAATCTCTGTGGAGAACAGTCTGTAGAACTCTCAGAAGGCAAGAAATGGACCTACCATATGATCCTGCAAATCCTTTCCTAGGGATATATCCTCCTAAGGAACCCAACATGCCAATTAAAAAAGATCTGTGTACACATATGTTCTTGGCAGCACACTTTGTCATAGCCAAAACCTGGAAACAACCCAGGTGTCCAACAACAGATGAGTGGCTGAGCAAGTTGTGGTCTATATATACAATGGAATACTACTAAGCTATAAAAAATGGTGACTTTGCCATTTTCAGTCTATCTTTTATGGACCTTGAAAAATTCATGTTAAGTGAAATAAGTCAGAAACAGAAAGATGAATATGGGATGATCTCACTCTCAGGCGGAAGTTGAAAAACAAGATCAGAAGAGAAAACACTGAGGTTCCCGGAAGATGGCGGACTGAGAAGCTGCTAGTGGCTTGAGCTCTGACCACATCAACTGGAAATGGTAGAATTTTCTGCCTTTAGTAGGCCAGTCAATAAGGGGTCCTAGTGGTAACACCAAGGCGGTGACTATAACTTAATTTGGGTTAAAAAATAGAGAGAAAGGAAAAATAAATTTTCTTTTAAATTATTATTCCCAAAATGCACCTCCCCCCCCATAACCAGTCCCTGGACCAACTACTAGCAGGCTCCCCTGCTGAGCTTCTTTCTTTACCAAGATTCCTGTCCCACCAGGGAGTATCATTCATTCTAAGTCTGTTCCCTTCTGAAACCTCTGGCCTTTTTAGTTTCTAATTAGCCAATCAGCTGCCTCTGCTCAGGCAGCTCCCAACCCTCCACCCCCCCACATAGCTAATTAAATAATAAAAATTAAATAAATAAATAAATCTTTCCTTTCACCACTCTTTTATTACTGTTCTCTTTCTTATCATTTTCTTTTTTCTCTCTTTCTTTTTTCTTTCTTTTTTCATTCTTTTCATCCTTTATTCCTTAATCCTACAGTTTTCTGAATTCACTGATACACGTTTGGGAATTATTTTGAGGAAGAAACCTGACTCAGAGTGGACTCTCTATGTGTGTATCTTTGCTCTACTTGCCTTTCTCCTCTTGTTACCCCTAGAATATACAGTGCATAGTAGATTTGCATAACTGTCTATACTTGCTATCCCTTCTTTCTTTTTTCTTTCTTCTACACTTGGACTTGGTTGCTATTTTTCATGGACTGGAGACATTGTTTGGCTAACTGGTAGTGATTAAACTGCTTCAGTACTTGTTTCAATTGCTATTGTAATTGCTGAGGTTGAGGAGTGCATTTGTCATAAAGGTATTTAGTCCAGTGCTGTTTGTACTCAAGACACAACAACTGAGGAACAACAGAGCATAAAAATAAGAAACACATAAATCAAAAAAATGGGTAGATCAAAAACAAATAAAACTGCCACTCCAATGAATGAAGACAAGAGCCCAGAAGAAACTACAAATCAGCCAGAAGTAACCAAGATAAGAAAAGCATGCAAGCAATAATAAACTTATTAATCACAGAAATGAAAACAACATTGGATGAAAGGAATGGCAGCATTAGGGAAACAACAGTTGAGACACCCAAGGAAAATACTGATTATCTTGAGGCAATTAGAGAACTGAAAGCTGAAATAGCTGTAATGAAGAAAGAAGTTGAGGAAAGGGAAAGCAGACTAATAGAAGCAGAAAACAGAATTAGTCAGACAGAGGATGAGTTAGAGAAAATGAAGAAAGAGGTGAAAGAGATTAAAAACAGATTGAGAGACACTGAAAACAACAACAGAGACATATGGGATGATCTCAAAAGAAGTAACATTCACAAAATTGGCCTGCCAGAGGAAGACAGGAAGGGGAAATAATAGAAGAAAACTTCCCAGACCTGGATAACAGAAAGGACATCAAGATTCAAGAGGCCCAGAGAATTCCAAACAGAATCAACCCGCACCAGAAGACACCAAGACACATCATAGTCACAATGAGAAGGAGTAAGGATAAAGAAAGGATCCTAAAGGCTGCAAGAGAGAAACACAAAGTTACATACAGGGGAAAACCCATAAGATTATCTGCAGATTTCTCCACTCAAACTCTAAAATCCAGAACAGAATGGCAAGATAACTATCAAGCCCTGAATGAAAAAGGGTTTCAACCAAGGATAATATATCCTGCTAGACTTTCATTGAAACTAGGTGGAGGGATCAAAACCTTCCTAGACAAACAACAGTTAAAGGAGGCAACCATCACCAAACCGGCCCTGAAAGAGGTTCTAAAAGACCTCTTATAAACAATAACATCACTATAATACTTGCAATATATCAGAACAAACAAAATTATTTTGAACAATGGCACTACAATACATTAAATCCATAATATCAATTAATGTCAATGGCTTAAACTCACCCAACAAAAGGCACAGAGTGGGGGGATAGATCAGAAAACATAAACCAACCATATGCTGCTTGCAAGAATGCCATCTATTACAACAAGATAAACACAGAATTAAAGTGAAAGGATGGAAAACTATCATACAGCATAAGGGACCACAAAAAAGGGCAGGAACAGCCATTCTCATCTCAGACACGATAGATTTTAAATTAAATAAAGTAATAAAAGATAGGCAAGGACATTACATAATGATTAGAGGATCAATAAGCCAAGAAGACTTAACAATTATTAACATTTATGCACCCAATGAGGGACCGTCTCAATATGTCAAGCACTTACTGAAAGAATTTCAAAAATATATCAATAGCAATACAATAATAGTAGGAGACTTCAATACCCCCCTCTCACGCTTAGACAGATCAACAAAGCAGAGAACCAACAAAGATAAAAGAGAATTGAATGAAGAGATTGACAGACTAGACCTCTTGGACATTTTCAGAGTCCTTCACCCAAAAAAACTGGAATACACCTTCTTTTCAAATCCACATAACACATACTCAAGGATAGACCACATGTTAAGTCACAAAGACAGCATTAATAAATTTCAAGAGCATCGAAATCAGCCCAAGTATCTTCTCAGACCACAGTGGAGTAAAACTAACATTTAACAACCAACAGAAAATTATTAAAAGTCACAGAATTTGGAAACTAAACAACATACTCCTTAAGAACCACCGGGTCAGAGATTCACTCAAGCAGGAAATTCAAATGTTCCTGGAAACAAATGAAAATGAATACACAACCTATCAAAATATTTGGGACACAGCTAAAGCAGTACTGAGAGGGAAACTTATAGCCATACAATCACAAATTAAACAACAAGAAAAAGCTCAAATAAACGACTTTACTGCACACCTCAAGGGCTTAGAGGAAGAGGAACAAAGGAACCCTAAAGCAACCAGAAGGACAGAAATCACTAAAGTTAGAGCAGAAATAAACAACATCAAAAATAAAAGAACCATACAGAAGATCAATGAAGACAAATGTTGGTTCTTTGAAAGATTAAACAAAATTGATAAACCCCTAGCTAGACTCACCAAATAAAAAATAGAAAAGACTCAAATTAATAGAATTGTAAACGATGCAGGAGATAGTACAACTGACACCACAAAAATCCAGAGAATCATGTGAAACTTCTATGAAAAACTATATGCCACCAAGCTAGGAATCTGGAAGAAATGGAACAATTCCTAGAAACTTATGCCCTTCCAAAACTGAACCAAGAAGAACTACAAAATCTAAATGCACCAATCACAGACAAAGAAATTGAAACCGTTTTTAAGAATCTTCCCAACAGCAAAAGTCCTGGACCAGACGACTTCAAAAATGAATTCTACAAAACTATGAGGAAACAGTTAGTACCCATACTTCTTAAGCTTTTCCATAAGATTGAAGAAACAGAAATACTCCCTTCCACCTTCTATGGAGCCAACATCACCCTGATACCAAAAGCTGATAGGGACAGAACAAAAAAGGAAAACTACAGACCAACATCTCTGATGAACATAGATGCCAAAATATTAAACAAGATCATGGCCAACCGGATACAACAGCATATCAAAAAGATTGTTCATCATGACCAAGTGGGATTCATCCCACAAATCCAAGGCTGGTTGAACATCTGTAAGTCAAACAATGTCATTCATGACATCAATAAAAGCAAATCCAAAAACCACATGATTATCTCAATAGATGCAGAGAAAGCCTTTGATAAAATCCAACACCCATTCATGCTCAAAACACTGCAAAAAATGGGAATCGATGGAAAATTCCTCAAGATAGTGGAGTCTATATATAGCAAACCTACAGCCAACATCATACTCAATGGAAAGAAGCTGAAAGCATTCCCCCTCAGATCAGGGACTAGACAGGGCTGTCCACTGTCACCGTTACTCTTCAACATAGTATTGGAAGTTCCTGCCATAGCAATCAGGCAAGAGAAAGAAACCAAAGGAATACAGATTGGTAGGGAAGAAGTCAAGCTCTCCCTATTTGCAGATGATAAGATAGTATACATAGAAAAGCCTAAAGAATCCAGCAGAAAATTACTGGAAGTTATTAGGCAATATAGCAAGGTATCAGGCTACAAAATCAATGTATAAAAATCAGTGGCATTTCTTTATGCAAACACTAAATCTGAAGAAGAAGAAGACATCCAGAAATCACTCCCATTTACTGTTTCAGCGAAATCAATCAAATACCCAGGAATAAAGTTGACCAAATAAATGAAAGACTTGTATACTGAAAACTATCAGTCACTACTCAAGGAAATAGAAACTGATACCAAGAAAAGATATCCCATGCTCATGGATTGGAAGAATAAATATCATCAAAATGAGTATTCTCCCCATGGCCTTATACAAATTTAATGCAATACCCATCAAAGTTCCACCAATCTTCTTTAAGAGAATAGAACAAGCACTAAAATCATTTATCTGGTACCTAAAAATACCTAGAATTGCCAAAACCATCTTGAGGAAAAGAAACAGAAATGGAGGCATCACACTCCCTGACCTTAAACTAAATTATAAAGCCATCGTCATCAAAACAGCTTGGTACTGGAACAAAAATAGGCACACAGACCAGTGGAACATAATTGAAAGCCCAGAAATCAATCCCCACACCTATGGACATCTAATATTTGATAAGGGGGCCCAAAGGATTAAATGGAAAAAGGAGGCTCTCTTCAATAAATGGTGCTGGGAAAACTGGGTTGTAACATGCAGAAGAATGAAATTGAACCACTTTATCTCACCAGAAACAAAAATCAACTCCAAATGGATCAAAGACCTAGATGTCAGACCAGAAACAATCAAATACTTGGAGTAAAATATTGGTAAAACAGTTTCCCACCTACACCTCAAGGACATCTTTGATGAATCAAATCCAATTCCAAGGAAGACTAAAGCAGAAACAAATCAATGGGACTACATCAAATTGAAAAGCTTCTGCACATCCAAAGAAACTATTAAACAAACAAAAAGACCCCTCACTGAATGGGAGAAGATGTTCACATACCATACAACAGACAAGAAACTAATCACTAAGGGAGTCGGGCGGTCGTGCAGTGGGTTAAGTGCAGGTGGCGCAAAGCCCAAGGACCAGCGTAAGGATCCGGGTTCCAGCCCCGGCTCCCCAACTGCAGGGGAGTCACTTCAAAGGCAGTGAAGCAGGTCTGCAGGTGTCTATCTTTCTCTCCCCCCTCTGTCTTCCCCTCCTCTATCCATTTCTCTCTGCCCTATCCAATAACAACCACATCAATAGCAACAACAATAATAACTACAACAACAATAAAAAAAGACAACAAGGGCAACAAAAGGGAAAATAAATAAATAAAATTTTTTTTAAAAAATCTTAAAAAAAAAAGAAAGAAACTAATCGCCAAAACATATAAAGAGCTCAGCAAACTTAGCACCAAAAAAGCAAATGACCCCATCCAAAAATGGGCAGAGGATATGAACAAAACATTCACTACAGAGGAGATCCAAAAGGCTAACAAACATAGGAAAAACTGCTCTAGGTCACTGATTGTCAGAGAAATGCAAATTAAGACAACACTAAGATACCACCTCACTCCTGTAAGAATGGCATACATCAAAAAGGACAGCAGCAACAAATGCTGGAGAGGTTGTGGGGACAGAGGAACCCTTTTACATTGCTGGTGGGAATTTAAATTGGTACATCCTCTGTGGAGAACACTATGGAGAACTCTTACAAGGCTAGACATGGACCTTCCATATGATCCGGTAATTCCTCTCCTGGGCTTATACCCCAAGGACTCTATAACACCCAACCAAAAAGAGGTGTGTACTCCTATGTTCATAGCAGCACAATTCATAATAGGTAAAACCTGGAAGCAACCCAGGTGCCCAACAACAGATGAATGGCTGAGAAAGCTGTGGTATATATACACAATTGAATAGTATGCAGCTATCAAGAACAATGAACCCACCTTCTCTGACCCATCTTGGACAGAGCTAGCAGGAATTATGTTAAGTGAGCTAAGTCAGAAAGATAAAGATGAGTATGGCATGATCCCACTCATCAACAGAAGTTGAGAAAGAAGATCTGAAAGAGAAACTAAAAGCAGGACCTGACCAAATTGTAAGTAGGGCACCAAAGTAAAAACCCAGTGGTGAGGGGTAGACATGCAGCTTCCTGGGCCAGTGGAGGGTGGGCGTGGGTGGGAGGGATGGGTCACAGTCTTTTGGTGGTGGGAATGGTGTTTATGTACACTCCTAGTAAAATGGAGTCATATAAATCACTAGTTAATTAACACGAGAGAGGGGAAAATTAATTGTATGTCTCAAAGTTTTTCAAAACACAAACTGAATCTTTTCAATATATAGGCTGTTTAATTGATATGCAGACTCTCTCAAAAGCCTAGACCAAATAGATCAGAAGCAACCAATAGCACAGCTATATACAAGATAGTGGGTACTGTACAGCAAACCATAACAAAAGGACTTTTCAAAGTTAACCCAATTACCAAATAATGTGATGATAACATTAACTATTGATTGTCTTTTGGAAACCTAAGACAGCAGGAACCTCACATCTCCACTATAGAGTCTCTACTTCCCCCAGTCCTGGAACCCTTGGATAGGGCCCACTTTCCCGTATGCCTCTCCCAATCCATATCAAATAATATTGCATCTGCCAATCATAACCTAACTAACACGATTGCCACCTCAACATGCTTCACTTCAGACTGTGTCCAGAGACTTCACATGTGGAATGACAACCCTTCAGCTTCATTACTCGGGTGAGACCTTTCCTTTTATAGTATACTCTAATTTCATCTCAGGTGGTTCACTTTCTAACAAAGTCCCAAAACCTAGATATACACCAGTTTCTGTGAGAGAGAGCATATGTTCACACGTATCTGTAAACTCCTGCAAAATATATGCCTGAAAGCAGAAGTACACTAGAGTTTGCAGTGAGTACCCCCCTAACATTTCCTCTCCACTATTCCAAGCTTTGGGTCCATGATTGCTCAACAATTTGTTTGGCTTCATATGTTAACTCTCTTTTCAGTCACCAGGTCCAGATGTCATCAGGATGCCAGCCAGGCTTCCCTAGACTGAAGACCCCACCAATGTGTCCTGGAGCTCAGCTTCCCCAGAGACCCACCCTACTAAGGAAGGAGAGAGTCAGACTGGGAGTATGGACCAACCAGTCAATGCCCATGTTCAGCTGGGAAGCAATTACAGAAGCCAGACCTTCTACCTTCTCCAACCCACAATGACCCTGGGTCCATGCTCCCAGTGGGATAGAGAATGGGAAAGCTATCAGGGGAGGGGGTGGGAAATGGAGATTGGGTGGTGGGAATTGTGTGGAATTGTACCCCTCCTACCCTATGTTTTTGTTAATTAATCCTTTCTTAAATAAAAAAAAGAAAATAAAATTAAAAAAAAGAAAATGGAAAAAGAAAAAAAAATTATCCTTTCTTAAATAAAATTTATGCTTTCTTAAAATTTATCCTTTCTTAAATAAAAGAGAGAGAGAGAGAGAGAGAGAGAGAGAGAGAGAGAGAGAGAAAACACAAGTAGAACCTGAATGGAATTAGCATGTTGCACCAAAGTAAAAGACTCTGGGGTGGATGGGTGGGGAGAATATAGTTCCAAGAAGGATGACAGAGGACCTAGTGGGGGTTGCATTGTTATATGGAAAACTGGGAAATGTTATGCATGTACAAACTATTGTATTTAATGTCGAATATAAAACATTAATTCCACAATAAAGAAATTTAAAAAAAAACAAAAAGGGAAAAAATTTGTATATAGTCCTCTTGGTTAGAATATATATATGTGTGTGTGTGTGTGTGTGTGTATTCATACATGTACATATATATATATATTAACCAACAGGACATAAACATGTTAAACAATAAACAAGAAAAAATATAATTATTATAAAATCAGAAGTATTTTGCTAAATTTCTGGAGGAAGGAGTTCCATGCATATTATATAAACCAACAAATTTGAAAGGAAATCACCTAGTTATCAATAGATGGATGGAAACAGAGATAGGACTTTAAACTTCCAACTACAGTCCTATCAACTACTGCTGTAATGCCTCTTTAGAACACCTCTGCCCCCACCCCCACACCACCCCACCATCACCACCCCACCCCTGTCCCAAGCTAGCAGTAATCTGATCCATTTCCAGGGGTCAAAACCCTGCTCATTCAAAGGCAGATAGCCCATCCACCAAGACTAAAAGACCACCACAGCTGCCTTCTTTTTTTGCCCAGGAGTGATTCATTTTAACCAGAAACTTCCCCTCTGTCAATACTGACCTGATGGATTTAGGGAGCACAAGCCCCAGAAATATCTCCCTGAGGACTTCTGGTTTTGTTATTAAGAAATGCAAGACTGCATGGAGACAGCCACGTGGTATGTTTCAGAGATGGACCATACCACCCACAGAGAGAGCAAAAGCCTCAGACTTCTGAAATGATCTCCTCTCTGAGACCAGAGGGTTTCCCTACATTGGCTACTACAGGATACTTTAGGGATGAAGTGGTTAACCATGAGAAGTTCACCAGACTTCTCTGCTCTGGGCAGCCTACTGCCTTTGAGACTCTGCTACTATAGTGACAAGACTGGGTGGCAGCTGTTGGAATGTTTGAGGACTTGTATTAGAATGCTTTCCCTCATCAGTCCTGTTGATTACCATGCCACAAGTTGCAAAGTCTGCTTTGATGGTAGCCACAGAGCATGTGAGAGAAGGGAAGCAGTCCATTTCTGCCACTGAGTTTGGCAACTGGGTGTAAGAATGAGCTGGCTGAGAGGCCACTGCTTCGGAAATCATTGAGGAGCTCAACCTTGGGAAAAGAAAGTTTTTGTTGCTGTTGTTGTTTGTTTGGTTTTGTTTTTTCTTTCTTTTTTTAAGACTTTTTAAAATATTTATTTTATTTACTCCCTTTTGTTGCCCTTGTTGTTTTATTGTTGTAGTTATTATTGTTGTTGTCGTTGTTGGATAGGACAGAGAGAAATGGAGAGAGGAGGGGAAGACAGAGAGGAGGAGAGAAAGACAGACACCTGCAGACCTGCTTCACCGCGTGTGAAGCGACTCCCCTGCAGGTGGGAAGCCGGGGTTTGAACCGGTATCCTTATGTCGGTCCTTGTGCTTTGCGCCACCTGCGCTTAACCCGCTGCACTACAGCCCGACTCCCGGTTTTGTTTTTTCTATTTTCACCTTATGCTACTCTGATGTGGCAGTGTATAACCATGGCCAACTGGACATGGGTCAAATCAAACTGTGTCTTGTTTTATAAAGTTATGCCTTTTCTAGTTGGTGAGCAGTTTTGTAGTCAAATGTTCTGCCCCTGAGCTATGCCCCTTGCTGATAAGTAGTTTTGAAAAGACAAGAAAAAGTATAAGACTAGCAACCTTTTGCCAAATAAAAATACATATGCATGTAAATTTATTCTCTATTTTGTTCGTTCTATTCAGACACATATCTCTAACTCCTTTAAAAAATCCTAAGCAAAAGACAATGAATGCAAAGCAAATCCTCAGTGGAGTATAATTTGTCACAGCAGACTTGGGGACTCAGACGAGGGAAAGGAGGAACACCAAGAGGAAGTTCAGGATCTAAGACCCTATGGTGGAAGAAAATGATGGTTTCATGGAGAATGAGGTGTACTGGCATTTTTCTTGAGGAACTGGAAATGTACTCTCATCACCACGACAATCCTGTAAATCAACATTTACTCAATAATTTCATAGTGGAGTTGAAAAAACAAATGCTGGTTTTGCATTGGCTAACTCTGAAACATGCCAGATTAAAAATTTTTTAATGAAAAATTTTTTCATGAAAAAAATCTTTGTATAAAATTCACTTTTTATAACCTGTTTTCTTCTACTTCTGTTTTTTTTTAAAGAACTTTCAAAGAGTGAAGGTTATGTGAGCATAAAAGAGACTGTTCTTATATATCCTTTATATCCAGCAAGCCATTCATATCTGAAAACTTCAAAATGCAGAGAAGTAACCAGCAATTACAACCAAGCATATCGTGTCATAAAAGACACTTTTCCTGTGTCAGAAATAACACAAATGCTCCTAAACATTTTCTTGAGAGAATCATGGAATGACAAGAAACTTATGAAAAATAACTGTAAATACAAAACATATGACACTAACAGTTAAACCTTAAATAAGCTATCAGTTTTGGGTCATTAGGATATATCAACTAAGGTTCACCTTTGGTTAAATAGATATATAAATAAAGACAAATAATGTATCATTATCATTCTGGTATTAGTGGAGCAGACTGTGCAGGTGGGAGGCAGGGAAGCTTATGAGAAATCTCTGTATCTCCCCGTTCATTTTTTTAACATTCTAAAACATACATAAAATAAAACTGAAAAAGTAAATAATGTAACATTACAAGACTACATATCAGCACTCATAAAATAATATAATTACATTTTATTTTAAAAAATGATATGTTTCGGGAGTCGGGCTGTAGCTCAGCGGGTTAAGCGCAGGTGGCGCAAAGCACAAGGACCGGCATAAGGATCCCGGTTCGAGCCCCCGGCTCCCCACCTGCAGGGGAGTCACTTCACAGGCGGTGAAGCAGGTCTGCAGGTGTCTGTCTCTCTCTCTCCTCTGTCTTCCCCTCCTCTCTCCATTTCTCTCTGTCCTATCCAACAATGACGACGACAACAACAATAATAACTACAACAATAAGACAACAAAGGCAACAAAAGGGAATAAATAAAATAAAATTAAAAAAAAAATTTTAAAAAAAAATGATATGTTTCTCTTTATGAATGAAAAAGTACTATTTGTTGGCTGAATAAATCATAACTGTTTGAAAGGACTAATTCCAGTAGTTTCTAAAAACTGTTAGATTTCCCTGAACATTGAATTAAGTAGATCAAGTAATTTATAAAATCTAAGATGACACTAAGTGTCATAATTAAATTGAATTTATAGGAGTATTAATTATACCTCTTAAAACTGAAAATAAAACCTTACAAAAGCACAGAGTAGTACACAGAATTGAAGTTTTATAAAAAGACCAAAAAAAAAAAAAAAACTAACAGATAAATCAAACAAATTGAGAATGAGTTGTAAGACTGAACTTTTAGTATATTCAATGCTCTCTATTAGGCTTTTAGAATATGCTCTGCTATGAAAGTATTGTAGCTCTACTCTCATGTATGATTATTCAAAATCTACATCTGCTGAACACTGTGTCAAGAAATTTCATAAATTGTGAGTCATGACAGAACACACAATAATCATCGCCTTTCCGACTGTAGAACTATTTAAGATACATCTTTAATATGCCCATCAGAACATTTACTTTCATCCAAATTAGTTAGTTAGTTTAAAATCCCCTCATGTAGAAAGTACTAATAATGGCATGTAGGACTGTGAAGATACAGCCCTTTCTCCCTAAGAAAAACTTCAGATTCAAATAAAGAGAGCTAAGTGCTTATGGGCAAAATAACTCAAAATGACAGGGATCAATAAGAAAATAAATCCTATGATGCCAACCGGACTTCCTTGGGAAGATGACCCCACCACTGTGTCCTGGAACCCCACTTCCAAAGAGCCCTGCCCCACTAGGGAAAGACAGACAGGCTGGGAATATGGATCTACCTGTCAACAACCACGTTCAGCAGGGAAGCAATTACAGAAGCCAGGCCTTCCACCTTCTGCACCCCACAACAATACTGGGCCCATAGTCCCAGAGGGAATCTGTCAAGTAGGGGATGGGAAATGGAGTTCTGGTGGTGGGAATTGAGTGGAACTGTACCTCTCTTATCCTATGGTTTTGTCAGAATTTCCTTTTTATGAATAAAAATTTAAAAAGAAAATAAATTCCATAAGACAAGTTGCTCAGTAAGCAGTAAGAAATAATGGGTTCAGGGGCCCAGTAGTGGTATACATGGTTGAGCACAAATTTTACAATGTGCAAGGACCTGGGTTCAAGCTCACAGTTCCCACATGCAGGAGGAAACCTTTATGAGTAGTAAAGCACTACCATATGCTTCTCCCAATTCTTATCAAATAATATTGCATCCGTTGATTGCAACCTAATCAATGCAAAGAGTGCCACCCCAGCATGCTTCACTTCAGACTGTGTCCAGAGACTTCAGGTGTGGAATGACAACCCTTCAGCTTCATCACTCGGGTAAGACCTTTCCTTTCATAGTATTCTCTAATTCCCTCCCAGGTGATTGACTTCCTAACAAAGTCCCAAAACCTAGATATAGACCAGGTTCTGTGAGAGAGAGCTTATGTTCACACATGTATCCATAAATTAGGGCAAATATATACCTGAAAGCAGTAGTACACTAGAGTTTGCAGTGAGTACCCCCTAAGACTTCATCTCCACTATTCCAACATTTGTGTCCATGATTCTTCAACAATTTGATTGGCTTTGTATGTTAACTCTCTTTTCAGCCACCAGGTTCCAGATGCCATCAGAATGCCGGCCAGGATTCCCTGGACTGAAGACCCCACCAATGCATCCTGGAGCTCCGCTTCCCCAGAGACTCTCCCTACTTGGGAAAGAGAGAGGCAGAATAGGAGTATGGATCAACCAGTCAACATCCATGTTCAGCAGGGAAGCAATTACAGAAGCCAGACCTCCCACCTTCTGCAACCCACAAGGACCCTGAGTCCATGCTCCCAGAGGGATAGAGAATGGGAAAGCTATTGGGGAGGAGATGGGATATGGAGATTGGGTGGTGGGAATTGTGTGGAGTTGTACACCCCCATCCTATGATTTTGTTAATGTCTCCTTCCTTAGATAAATAAAAAAAGAAAGTGTCTCTCTCCTCTCTATAATCCCCTTCCCTCTTGATTTCTGGCTATCTCCATCAAATAAGTAAACATGATACAAAAAAACTTTAATAAATGGTCCAGAGAGAAGATACGGAAGAATGAAAGAAAGCAGAACTTCTATTGTGAGACTCATAGTAGAACTACTTCTTAGCAAATGTTTAGATCTGAGCTAACTTGAAAGAAAATAAAAAATGTAAACCTTCAATTTCTTGCTGCTTTCATGAAATCAGTGTGTTCAGTTAGGTGCAGTATTTATTATTATTCTTTATACTTTAATCATCCAAAAGTTGCTTTTTCATCCCTTGATTAGCACTCCTCCTTTTACCAGTAGGTGTTAGGTTGTTTCCTTTACCAAGTTCTTCATCTATTGTGGTTGCCACCTTAAAGAAGTTCAGTTACATATGGTCACACTCCAAAACCTGCTTCAAAGTCACATATCGGAGGACAAATGCAGAAATATTCTTTTTCTGTGGCCAAAACTTCCTGGTTTCCAGCTAACTCTGTCCAGACAAAAGTATAAAGCTCAGAAACAGATCAGACAAAAAGTTGAATCTTATATATACTCTTAATAACTCAGCTATTGTAGTTTCTGTGTTGTCAGCCACTAACTGTTAACTAGCTACAGAAAAACACACTTATTCACAGTGCAGGTGTCTGTAGAAAAACACATCTGGGTTTAAAGCAAAAAGGTGTGAAAAAGCTTTGTCACGCAGGGGAGTACCCACTCAGCTGAAATCTGTGGTGCTAGGTTGCTCTGATGAAATGCCTGGGGAAGCATTGCAGAGAGAATATCACAAAAGACAACCACTAATCTCATCTTCAGAATATCACTGTTTGGACTTTGAAAACACTCCCTCCTCACAACAGAAAATACACATATGAGTCCTGACAGCCAACCACACAGATCAGGGACCAGCCTGTCTGGAAAAACTTGCGTGCAATAGAGGAAAAAAGCTTTTACATCTTCTGCTCTAGAACTTGTCTCAGTCCCTTTCAGAGACAATCGCTTTGGATGGAAGTAGGGATTGTACCTCAATTTTAGGGACCTATAGGAGGATTTTTATTAAGACAAAGAATGTTTCACTCAAGTAGTCTGATTTTTACCCTGAGTGACTTCACATTATCCAGGCCCCGTACTGCCATCCCTACCTTAAACAAGACACAGAAAAGGTTTAACAAAACAGCTCCCCACCAAATAAAATAAAGGCAAAAACATAAGCATAATACTGAAGCCCTGGCTGTGAGTTCTGTTTTTCTACATTATTGGGGGGTGGGGGGTGGGAGTGGGTAATGGTTTATAGTACAGTTGTTGACATAATAGGTACAATTTCTCATCTTTCGGTGATAGGTGTCTGTAAATCACTCTTACTCTCAACTCAGGTCCTTTCCCATCATCATGCACCAAGATCCCAAGGCAACCTTATCCCATCCCTTCATCTGCTTCCAGAGTCCTTTTCTTTGGTACAAAATGCCGCAGCAAATCTGAGTTTAATTATGTATTTTCCCTTTCTGTCCTTGTTTCTTAAATTCCACCTATGAGTGAGATCATTCAGTATTTATCTTTCTCCTTCTGGCTTAACTCACTCAACATGATTCATTGAAGATATGTGCAAGGTGAGCTGAAGGAAAACTAATAGGATTACATCAAACAGAAAAAAAAAAAAAAAAACTTCTGTATAGCAAAAAGAATCATCACCAAAACAGAGTCTCCCCAAGGAGATGGAGAAAATTGTTACTTAACATACATCAAAAAACTAATAACTAAAATACATAAAGAACTCAACAATAAAAAAACAATTAAAAAATGGAGATAGGACACAAGTAGAATCTTTCCCAAAGAAGAGATCCAAAGAATCAAAAGACATATGAAAAAAAAAAATGCTCAGTCACTGTTGATCATATAAATGCAAAAAAAAGACAACAATGAAATACAACTTTACACCTGTGAGAATGCCATTTTATTTATTTATTTATTTTTGCATTTCAGACAGAAAGAGAGGCACAGTGTAAGAGAGTGAAAGAGAGCAAAGCATTGAAGCTTTCTGTAGTACAACAGGGACTAGGCTTAAATGTGGGCCATGCAGGCATCTTCCTAGGTGAGGTATCTATCTCCCCAGCCCAACTTCAACTTTCTTAGAAACACCAAAAGTCTAAGAGACTTACAGAGCACATCTTTAGAAATTAGATCATGAATGTGTTCAAACAAGCATAAATATGGCACTTAGGAGATCTTTTTTTCCCTCTCCTTGAACCTGTCCAATAAAGCAGCAGGATTCCCTTACCTACCAAAGAGAGAGCGGTCTGTAATCCACCCCACCCCCCACTTGCTAAGCCTTATATTTGACACACTGATCTAGTCTCCTCCTTCCTCACCAGTCCTTCAGCACATTCTTTCCCACATTTATTTCTACATCTAGCAATTTGATCATGAAATGCAATATGTATGCAGAGATGTGTAGAATGCTGGATCCAATTTCATCCATCAGAATGAGGTAAAGACCACCCAGCCATCACCCAGGACAAGAACCAGAATACGGTCTGTTTTGATGATATTTCCCCAACAGTCCTGTGGGGCATGTTCATTCCTTCATTCTTTGCAGAAGTCATCACCCTAATTTTACTTAATTTATTTCTTACCTAACTATTCAACTCTGGCTTATCATGGTGCAGTGTATTGAACCTATGACCTCAAAGCTTCAGGCAAGAGAGCACCCTGATTTTAAAGCTAGGAATGTCCTGTATCTTTTTTTTAATGTCTCTCTTCTATAAAAATATAGGACAAATATTTCATCAGAAGCTAGAAGAAGACTTGGACATCCAGGATGTGCTCAGGAACAAGGCTGCTCAGAAGAGGTGGGCTTGAATGTGGTTGGGGTCTCAAAGATGGGAGCTCCTCATAGACCTCAAATAAAGAGGGGGAGACGGAGAAAATGAGAGAGAAGGGAGTGAAAGAGAGAGAGAAAGGAGTCAGAGACCGAAAAAGATGGGGAGAGAGAGAGAGAGAGAGAGAGGGAGAGGGAGAGGGAGAGGGAGAGGGAGAGGGAGAGGGAGAGAGGGAGAGGGAGAGGGAGAGGGAGAGGGAGAGGGAGAGGGAGAGGGAGAGGGAGAGGGAGAGGGAGAGGGAGAGGGAGAGGGAGAGGGAGAGGGAGAGAGAATGAGAGAATGAGCTGCTGCAGCTGGGGCATTGACAGTCCTGTGGGCACAAAGCCAGCCTACAGTCTGTGTAGACAAGGTTGAAATGGCCCATCCCCACTGAGGCTGCCTTGGCTCCCTGAAGCTCCAGCAAAGAGCAAAGAGGAGATCAGAAAGACAAATGCAGAACAAGCGCCTCATTTCATTGTGAGAGGGGAGAATCAAAGCTTCTTTCAGTGTTGTGGGGGCCAGGCTCAAACCTAGTCTCCAGCCCCCATTTTATTTACTTTTAGGAAAGAGATAAATCACAATACTTTTCAGTGCTGTCTGGGATTTAGCCTGGAGTTCTGTGTTCTACCACTGAGATATCTTCCTGGACCGCTTTAAAAGACAGTTTTAAACACAAATGTCTTCTACTTCTTCAACTTATCCTTTGCATTTAAAAAAGATAAAGGGGCAAAACAACTCACCTGAATAGTATTCCTGTTTTACTAGGCATATGGCCTAAGTTTAAGCCCAGACTCCAACACACTAGAAGAAGCTATGGTGTTTTTCTACCTCTGTCTATCTATCTGAAAAAGTTGGTTTGAAGTTGTGAAGCCTTATGATAACCAAGAAAAAAAAGAGAGAGAGAGAAAGGAAAAAGGCAAATACTTTAAATTATAACTACAATATTGTGTTATAATGTTAATAGAATAATTATAAAATAATTATTAATTAAATTATAACTACAATATTGTGTTATAATGTTAATAGAATAATTATAAAATAATTCTTAAGTTATAACTACAATATTATGTTATAATGTTAATAGAATAATTATAAAATAATTATTAATTAAATAAGCATTTTTTTCATATGTCTGTTGGCCTTTTGTGCCTCTTCTAAAGTGAATATTCTGTTAATATCCCCCCCCCCACTTTTAGATTGGGTCATTTGTTTTTTTTGTTTCTGGATTTGATAAGGTCTTTATATGTTTGGTTATTAGCCTCTTGTCTCATAAATGGCATGTGAAAATCTTCCTTTCTGTAAAGAGACTAGTTATTTGGGTGATAGTTTCTTTTTTAATTTCATTTTTTATTTTTTTAAATTTATTTTTTATTTAAGAAAGGATAAATTAACAAAACCATAGGGTAGGAGGGGTACAACTCCACACAATTCCCACCACCCAATCTCCATATCCCATCCCCTCCCCTGATAGTTTGACCATTCTCTATCCCTCTGGGAGCATGGACCCAGGGTCGTTGTGGGTTGCAGAAGGTGGAAGGTCTAGCTTCTGTAACTGCTTCCCCGCTGAGCATGGACTTTGACAAGTCAGTCCAAACTCCCAGTCTGTCTCTCTCTTTTCCTAGTAGGGTGGGTCTCTGGGGAAGCGGAGCTCCGGGACACATTGGTGGGGTTTTCAGTCTAGGGAAGCCGGCATCCTGATGACATCTGGAACCTGGTGATGGAGTAATGAAGCTGAAGGGTTGTCATTCCACACGTGAAGTCTCTGGACACAGTCTGAAGTGAAGCATGTTGAGGTGGCAATCGTTGTGTTGTTTAGGTTGTGATCGGCAGATGCAATATTATTTGATATGGATTGGGAGAGGCATACGGAAAAGTGGGCCCTATCCAAGGGTTCCAGGACTGGGGGAAGTAGAGGCTCTGTAGTGGAGATGTGAGGTTCCTGCTGTCTTAGGGTTCAAAAAGACACTCGATAGTTAATGTTATCATCACATTATTTGGTAATTGGGTTAACTTTGAAAAGTCCTTTTGTTAGGGTTTGCTGTACAGTACCCAGTATCTTGTATATAGCTGTGCTATTGGTTGCTTCTGATCTGTCTTGGTGTCTTTAAATCTGGGTTAATCTGTTTGGAACCCTTTGGGCTTCTTGAACTTTTGTGTCTCTTATGTTGTCTAGATTAGAGAAGTTCTCAGCTATTATGTCCTGAAGAATGCTTTCTTCCCCTTCCTTTCTTTCTTCCTCTGGTAAGCTAATAATGCATATATTATTTCTTTTGAAGTCATCTTATAGGTCTTTGTTGTTGTTTTTAGTATCTCTTAATCTAATCTCTTTTTGAGATCTGTTACTTCTATTTTTGTTGTCTCTATTTCGTACTCGATCTTGCTAATTCTGTTTTCAGCCTCATTTATTCTATTCTCTCTCCCCTTTACTATTTTGTGGAGTTCATCTATTTTGTTACCCTGTTCTGTTACTGTTTTAGCTTGTTCAGCTAATTGTCTTCTCCATATTTCTTCTTGTTGGTTTAACCATTCTGTATAGTATGTTATGAGGTCCTTCTCTAGGTACTTTTCAAATTACTGATCACTTTTGCCTGGATTGACTTGTGTCTAAGTAAGGTACTTAAAGAGCTCACAGTTGTGGAAATTAGCAGTTTTGCAATATTATTTCAATCCCTGAGTTGCAGCAGAGAGGCTGTTAAAAGCCTCTTTTGTTATTTTTCTTCCCTGTAGTATATGGGAACCTGAGGGATTTTCATCTATAAGTAGGCTTCTTAGCTTAATCACTCACTTCTGACCAAGAGATAAAGCAGAGTGGGGAAGAGATAATACAGTAGTATGCAAAGAGACTCTCACAACCCAGTGATCCAAAGCTCTGGGGTCAGTTCAGCTTCTCTGTCTAACTGGTCAGCACTACTGGGCCCTGTGTGTTTCTAAGCAAGTTCCTTTTGTAGTCTGTAGGTTCTGAGGCAATTATTCACCATGTTCTCATCAGGAGAACAATGTGGAAAGGCTCCCACTATACATCCCCACTGCTAGGCCACTGAGGTGTTGCTCTTCTCCTGAGTCCTGGTCAGTTCTCTGTTTCCAGATGTTAGCACAGGGCCTGCTGCTGCTCCAGCCTCTGAGGGCAGTAGCAATGGAGAATCACAGTTGGATTTAGTGAGTCTTAAGGGAGTCCTCTCCTCCCTTCAGCAATCTTTTTGTTGGTATAGCAGACTGGAGGTGTTACCTCAACTGGTAAACTGTCAGACTGCTACCAACTGCTCAATCTCTCCTTAGGCTCCTCCCTGTCCACAAGCTACATGTGTTTGCACTCACTGGTGGTTTGGTGGGTTCCTGAAGTCATTTTAGTCCTACCTTGGTGTGATCTCAGTTGGTCTCCTTTGGTATTCTTAGTTGACCCAGAAGAGGCAAGAAGAGAAATACAGTTACTGCTGCTCCATAGCCCCACTTCCAGAAGTCTCGATCATGTAATTTTTTATTACTCTTATTGCAATCAGATACAATTTTGCATTTCCCTACATTTTTAAAATTGCAGGATAAATCTACTTAGCACTATTTAAATAGTACAAATTGACCCATGTAAGTAGGCAGTGTGGGGTGTGGTAAACAACCTAATAGCTCTAGAGAGTGTTTTCATACCTGAGACTATGATGTCCTAGATTCAATCCCCAGCTCCACTAATCAGTCAGAGTAAAGCAGTGCTCTCTTTTTATATTGAAAAATGATAAAAATATTTTTTCAACTTTATAGTGTGTTCATCGTAATTAGTTATTTCATTAAAGTTTACCAAATTTGTACACTTGTAACATAAACATATACAGCTCATACTTGTATTTTTGTCTTATTAGAGGAAGTTCAGTTTAACTGGTCTACCCTTGACTTCTGTTTCTGGTCTCATTTCCAGTGACATTGAACATCTTCTCTGTCTCCATAAATTTTCCATTTTCCATAGTATTTTATAATTGGAACCTTACCACATGTTATGCAAGTATCTATTTTTCACTCACCATAATATCCTTATTATTGTCTGTGTTGCTCTATGTGTCAGTAATTCATCCTCTTTAGTGCTGAGTAGTAGTTTATTGTATGGAGAAAATTGGTTTATTTTCAATGTGTCAATGCACTGGTTCTTTTGCTGGCCTTTATACACATCTGTTTTCATTTGTGGTGGACATACTCTTGGAATGAAATTTTTGAATTGTGTGACAGAGGATGCTTGTTTTAAAAACCACCAAACTGTTTTCCAAAGCTACCATATCATTGCATTTTCCCATGAACAAAACATGAGGGGCTCAATTTCTCTGACACTTGTTATTGTGAAATTTTGGGGCTGTAGAAATACTAGCAGGTATGCAATGATATGGTATGTTGATTTAATTTGCATTTTATTGATGGCTAATGACTATGAGAACTTTTTCATATACTTATAGTTGTGTATGACTATTCTTATTGGTCATTTATATATAGTCCTTGGTGACATGTCTACTAAAATTTTCTGTAGAATTTTTATTTTTTGAAGATTTATTTTTAGGTGAGGTAATAGGAAAAGAGAGAAAGAGAGGAGCTCCCATGCCAGAGAATTGAACCTGAGATCTTGGGAGCCTTAGACATGAATGTTTCTTATATAAAGCACTATGATATCTCCCTGGCCCACCTGCAGGGCTTTATTTTTAAATTTAATAAATTTATTTTTTAATTTATTTTTAATATGTGGTGCCATAGATGGAACTGGGCTATTCTAGACACCATATATATAGTCTTTTTTTTTTCCCGGAGCACTGATCAGCTCAGGTTTATGGTGGTGCAGGGGATTGAACCTAGGACTTCAAAGCCTCAGGCATTACAGTCTGTTTGCATAACCATTATGCTATCTATCCCTGCCCAATAATAAATTTTTAATACTAACATCTCTTTTCATTTTGTGAAATTGTATCTCTGGGACAGAAAATAACTTATAAATACATATACGCTTTTTTTTATTTTTAGCCAAGGTCATGTATATATGCAATTTCACCATTCCAGGCCAGTTTTTCTTAGAGATGGAGAAAGAAAGACAGAGAATAGAAGAGATAGTACAGGCCTGGAGTTTCCATTATTCACATAGTAGCTTCCATGTGGTACCAGGGATTGAATCTGTGCTGAAGGTATGGTAATGCTCCCAGTGTGCTATCTTTGACTCAATGCCATATTTTTAGCAGAACTTACTTTGAGTGTGATATCAAAACAATCTTCACTTTACCTAAGGTTATTATTTTATCCAATACTTTTAGTGACTTAATAAGTTTGGCATTTAAATATAGAAGAGTAATAAATTCAAATGTGATTTTAAAATAAAATGTAAGGGTATCACTTCATATTTATGCATGTAGAATGGTTTTATTCTAACAGCACTTATTAAAGATTATTTTGTTTTATTTAGTGAAAGCTGGCATCTAGTAAAAGGCAGTTGATCATTAAATTAAAATAATTTATTTCAAAACTCTCTCATGTGTGTTAGACATATGCAAATTTAATTAATATACTTATAACCAATGCCACAATATTCTTACCATAATAATATAATATGTTTAGAAATCAAATAGGAGAAATCACCCAGATTTATTTCTTGGCTCTTTTAAGTTCTTCTCATTTCCTTATAAATGTAAAGATGGTCTTCTAAACTTCTTTTATTTTATTATTCTATTTTTTTATTGCTACCGGAGTTATAGCCAGGGCTCAGTTGCTGTATGACAAATTCATTGCTCCTATCAGCTATTTTTTCCCTTTTACTTATTGTTTTAATTTTATTTGGCAGGAAAGAGAGAAATTGAGAGGGGAGGAGGCGAATAGAGAGAACAAGACAGAGAGACACCTGCAGACCTGCTTCTTGTGAATATTCCCCCTGCAAGTGTGAAGCAGGAGCTTGAGCCCAGGTCCTTAAACATAGTAATGTATGCACTTAAACAGATGCACCACTGACCAGTTCCAGTGATCTAAATGTCTACAAAATTCCTTATAACAATTTACATTGGACTATATATAAATTTTATTTTATTTTTTAAATTTTGTTAGTGATTTAGTATTGACTTACAAAATTGTAAGATAATAGGGGTATAATTTTACATGGTTCCAATCACCAGAGTTCTGTGTCCCTTCCCCCCAGTGGAAACCTGCAATAGTTTTCCCAAAGTCACTGATATATATCAATTTCAGAAGTGTCATCCAAACAACCTTTCCTTTCCCTTTTTTTTTTCCTTATTAGGGGGATTAGTGGTTTACAGTAAGATATAGTAGTGTGGACATGTGTCCTTCTCTGTCGTGTTCCAGGATCTGAACGGTCCCACCCACCCCAGAGTCTTTTACTTTGGTGCAGTACACCAAACTCAAGTCTAAGTTTTGCCTTGTGTTTCCTTATTACTCAACTTCTTTTTTATTAGTATTAGTGATTTAATAATGATCAATAAGATATGTCATAAGAGGGAAACAAATCATACATTTCCAACCACCAGAGTGTCATCATCTATCTCCTCCATTAGGAGTTTCACTATTCTTCAATATGATGTAGTTCCATCCATTAGCTGTTGTTTTAGTCTTCCTTGCAATTGGGTTTGTATCGTCAAAGATGTCCTTGAAGTTTAGGTGGGAAAGTATTCTGCCAATGTTCTGCTCAGTATTTGACAGTTTCTGATCTAAAATCCAGGTCGTTGCTCCATTCAGAATTGACTTTTGTTTCTGGTGTGATAAAGTTGTTCAGTGTCATGTTTCAACCTAGTTTTCCCAACACCGTTTATTGAAGAGAGCCTCCTTCCTCCATTTCATTTTTGGGGCCCTTTTCAAAAATTAGATGTTCATAGGTGAGGGGGGTTTAGTTCTGGGCATTCAATTCTGTTCCACTGCTGTGTGAATCTATTTTTATTCTAGTACCAGGCCTGTTTGATTATGATAGCCTTAAAGTACAGTTTGATATCTGGGAGTGTGATATCTCCATTTTTTCTTCTCCTCAAGATTGTTTTGCTATGTCTAGGTGTTTTCTGGTTCTAGATAAATTATTGTAATTTTAAAAACAATAGAGCAAAAATTACAGTCATTTTTTTGGAACCAGAAAACACCTAGAAGTAAAGAAATTTGGTGGGACTTTGATGGGTATCATGTTGAATTTGTATATAGCTTTGAGTAGAATATTCATTTTGATGATATTCTTCCATTCCATGAGCATGGGATATATGTCTATTTCTTCCTTTCATTTTCTTTCTTTCTTTCTTTCTTTTATTTTGAATAGTGACTCATAGTTTCAGTATACAAATCATTCACTACTTTGGTCACATTTATTCCTAGATATTTTATTGATTTTTCTGCAACAGTGAATGGGAATGATTTCTGGATATCCTCTTATTTGGCCTTAGTGTTTGCATAAAGAAATCCCACTGATTTTTGTCCACTGATTTTTGTAGCCTGACAACTTGTTATATAGCCTAATGTTTCCCAATATGTTTCTGCTGGATTCTTTAGGTTTCTCTATGTATACTATCATATCATCTGCAAATAGTGAGAGCTTGACTTCTTCCTTTCCTATCTGTATTCCTTTGACACCTTTCTCTTTCCTGATTGCTATGGTGAGAACTTCCAATACTATGTTGAAGAGTAATGGTGATAAATGGACAGCCCTGTCTAGTCCCCAATTTGAGGAGGAATGTTTCCTTTTGTCAAAGGCTTTTTCTGCATCTATTGAAGTAATCATGTGGTTTTTGGTTTTTCTGTAATGGATGATGTTTATTGACTTACATATAATGAACCAGTCTTGCATTCCTGGGATAAATCTGACATGGTCATGATGAACAATCTTTTTGATATACTGCTGTATCAGGTTGGCTAGGATCTTGTTTAATATTTTAGCATTTATGTTCATCAGAGGTATTAGTCTATAGTTTCCCTTTTTTGTTGTGTCTCTGTCTGCTTTTGGTATCAGGGTTATGTTGGCTCTATAGAAGGTGGGAGTATTTCTATTTCTTCAATCTTTGAAAGAACTTTAAAAGTATAGGTATTAACTGTTTATTGAAGGTTTTGTAGAATTCATTGGTAAAGCCATCTAGTCCTGGACTTTTGTTGTTGGGAAGATTCTTAATAACTTTTTCGATTTCTTTGTCTGTGATTGGTCCATTTATGTTTTATAGTTCTTCCTGGTTCACTTTGGAATGGTATATGTTTCTAGGAATTCTGACATTTCTTCCATATTCTCTAGCTTGGTGGCATATAATTGTTCATAAAAGCTTTCTGTGAGTTTTTGGATTTCTGTGGTGTCTGTTGTGATATTTCCTCTATTGTTTACAATTCTATTTATTTGAGTCTTTTCTCCCTCTCATTTTTTTTTTTTTTTGTGAGTCTGGCTAAGGGTTTGTCCGTTCTGTTTAATTTTTCAGAGAACCAACATATGGATTCATTGATCTTTTGTATGATTTTATTTTCAGTGATGTTTATTTCAGCTCTAATTTTAGTAAATTCAGTTCTCCTGGCTGCTTTAGGGTTTCTTTGTTCCTCTTCTTCTAAATCCTTAAGGCATACAGTAAGGTCATTTACTTGAGCTTTCTCTTGTTTTCTAATGTGTGTTTATATGGCGATGAGTTTCCCTCTCAGTGCTGCTTTAACTGTGTACCAAATATTTTGGAAGCTTCTGTCTTCATTTTCATGTGTTTCTAGGAACATTTGAATTTCTTGCTTGAGTTTATCTTTGACCCAACAGTTATTCAACAGTATGTTATTGAGTTTCCAAATTCTGAGAGTTTTAGAAATTTTCTGTTTGTTGTTAAGTGTGAGCTTTACTCCACCCTGGTCTGAGAAGATGCTTGGGATGATTTCAATGTTCTTGAATTTCTTGATACTGTCTTTGTGGCCTAACATGTGGTCTATCCTTGAGGGTGTGCTGTGTGTATTTGAAGAGAATGTGTGCTCCAGATTTTGTGGAGGAAGAACTATAAAAATGTCCAGGAGGTCTTTTCTACCAATCTCTTCAATTAATTCTATTCTTTCTTTCTTGATTCTCTGCTTAGTTGATCTGTGCAAATGTGACAGTAGGGTGTTGAAGTCTCTTACTATTACTGTACTACTATTGATGTATTTCTATAGCTCTTTCAGTAGGTGTTTGATGTATTTAGATGGGCCCTCACTGGGTGCATAAATGTTAATAATTGTTAAATCTTCTTGGTTGATTGATCCTCTGATCATTATGTAATGGCCTTGCCTATTATTAGTTTATTTAATTTAAAGTCTATTGTGTCAGAGATGAGAATGGCTGTTCCTAGCTTTATTTATTTATTTATTTATTTATTGTGGTCTGTTAGCCTGTTGGATAGTTTTCCATCCTTTCACTTTAAGTCTGTGCTTTTCTTGTTGGTTCAGGTAGGATTCTTTCAAGCAGCATATGGTTGAGTTGTGTTTTCTGATCCATCCTCCCACACTGCCTTTTAATGGGTGAGTTTAAGCCATTGACATATGTTGACATTATGAATTTAAGGTATTGCAGTGCCATGATTCAACAATATTTTATTTGCTCTGATATGTGGCAAGTATTTTGGTGATGTTCTTGTTTATAGGAAGTCTTTTAGAACTTTTTTCAGGGCAGGCTCGGTGATGGTTGCCTCCTTTAACTGTTGCCTGTCTGAGAAGGTTTTGATCCCTCCATCTAGTCTTAAAGAAAATCTAGCTGGATATAGTATTCTTGGTTGAAATCCTTTTTCATTGATGTCTCGATAAATATTTTGCCATTCTCTTCTGACTTGTAGAGTTTGAGTGGAGAGGTTTGCTGATAATCTTATGGGTTTTCCCCTGTATGTGACTTTTTGTTTTTCTCTTGCAGCCTTTAGGATTATTTCCTTATCCTTCCTTCTTTTCATTGTAACTATCATATGTCTTGGTGTCTTCAGGTCTGGGTTGAATCTGATTGAAGAATCTCTGGGCCTCTTGAATCTTGATCTCCTTTCTGTTGTTTATGTCTGGCAAATTTCCTTCTGTTATTTCTTCTAGGATGTTTACTTCACCTTCCTCTCTTTCTTCCTCTGAAAGCCAATTATGTGAATGTTACTTCTTTTGTGATCATCTTATATGTTTCTGTTGTTATTTACAGTGTCTCTCAATCTCTTTCTGAGCTCTTTTACATCCTTCTTAGTTTTCGCTAACTCATCCTATGTCTGACTAATTTTGTTTTCTGCTTCTGTTAATCTGCTTTCCTTTACCCCAGCTTTATTCTTCAGTTCAGCTGCATTTTCACCTTGCTCACTTACTTTTTTTTTTTTTCAGGCTGACCTGGCTTTATTCAGACAGGACACACCCTCCAGGGCTCAGCTCCAGTCTGCAGACATCATGAAGGCTTCAGGGGTGAGGCAGGAACTTAGAACAATATGTCAGGGCCCAGAGGATCAAGAGGACCACAGGAACCAGATTAAGGCAGGGCTGGCCAGGCCGAGGGGACAGGTGGCAGACGAGAAAGAGCCCCTGGCAGCCTTGTCAGAGGGGCCTAGCGAAAGTAGTTGGGACATTCATGGGCCACCATGTGCCAGGCCTGATCAAAGGCCTGCACCACCGCGGGCTCCAGGAGTCCTTCCTCAGTGGCAGCCAGGTTCTCCTCCAGTTGCTTCAGGCTGGACATGCCCAGAATGACCGCATCCCCGTGGGCCCCCTGGAGTTGTGAGTGGTGGTACAGCCAGTGCAGGGCTGCCGAGGTCATGCTGGGGGCGGCGGAGCCGTAGGCAGCCTGCAGGGCTGTCTCCATCAGGCCGATGGCCTCAAAGTGGTGCTTCTTCCAGAAGCGGTTCCTGTAGACCTCTGCCCAGCTGTTCCCAAAGAAGCGGCCGACAGGTCGCTTCTCCTCCTGGTCCTGTATCTGTACTTGCCAGTCAGGAGGCCTCCAGCCAAAGGGTTGTAGGCATAGAGCCTCAGTCCAAAGTTTCTGAGGCAGGGCAAGAGCTCCTTCTCCACCTGCCGGGTGGTGGCGTTGTACATGCCCTGGGCAGGACCCAGCCGTTCTGCTATCTGCTAGCTGGCCTCTTAGTCAACTATTTCAGCTTTCAGTTTTCTAATTACCTTGAGGTAATTACCATAATGGATAGCACACCCAATAACTTATCAATGATAAAAGCAACAACAGCTAATTTTAGTCATCCTGGAGAGGAGGGAAAACAGGCAAGTGCATGTAATAATAATAATAATAATAATAAATACTAATAATATAAAAAACCTCTAATAGCCTGCAGATTTAGTCACTCTAGATTGACTTCACACAACCTCATCCCCTTCCCAATCCAAGAAAAAGTAGTTAATTACAAGAAGCAACCATCAAACAAACTCAAAATGTAGATAGAAGAAAGAGAGGTAATCTAACCCCAGCAAGACTGATGCCCTGATAGGTCAGGCACTCTGTCACTCATTGCTCCAGCCCCCTTCAAAAATAAAATTAAAAAAAAGACCTTTGCTTGGGGAGATTTCCCCCCTTCTTTAGATGACACCCCTGCTGAGCCAGGAATCAAGATAAAGAAATTAGCTCCACAGGAGGCCTACTAGAAGTTGCTGGCATGGGGGTTGGTCTTGGGGTAGGGTGGGGAGGAGTGCAGAAAGAAATAGCAAAGCCAAAAAACAGCTGAATCCATTTCATTTGTCCTTTTCAACCTCTGTTTGCTAGCCCACAAGTGGATTATAAGGCTCTTCCTTGGTTCCACCCTGACCCCCCCCTTCCATTCCTCCTCCACCACTGGCCCAAAAGTCCTACCCTTATCCAAGATTCCCACATTGAAAGCAGCTTACTTACAGAGTTCACATCAGGTGTTGTCTCCAAGCTGTCATCTTAGCTCTGCCTATTGTAAAATTTTAAAGGCATCTTCAATGAAAGAAAATTACAAAGAAGACTAAATTAAAATAAACTAATTTGATGGGACTGCATCAAATTCAAAAGCTTCAGGTAACTTCACATGTGGTAAAATAGGTCTTTAGGTGTCTCTATTCCTCTCCCCCCTCACTGTCTTCACCTCCTCTCTTGATTTCTCCCTGTCCTATCCAACAACAACACAGCAATAACGACAATAACAATAATAACAAGTTTAACCAAAACAGGAAAAATAGCCTCCAGGAACATTGGATTGGTAGTATAGGTACCAAGACCCAGAAATAACCCTCTAGGCAAAAAAAAAAGAAAAGAAAAGAAAAGAAAAGAAAGAAAAAAGAAAAAGAAAGGAAAAGAAAAGAAAAGGAAAGCTTCCGCACAGAAACAAAAATCATCCAAACAAAGTGACCCCTCACAGAATGGGAGAAGATCTTTATATGTTATACATCAGACAAGAGGCTAATAATAAAAATATATAAAGAGCTCAGCAACAAGAAAAAAAATGATCCCATCCAAAGATGGAAAGAGGATATGAACAGAATATTCTCTATAGAAGAAATCCAAAAGACCAACAAACATATGAAAAATTGCTCCAAGTCATTTATTGTCTGAGAAATGTAAATAAAGACAACGAGACACTACTTCACCCCTATGAGAATGTCACACACCAGAAAGGGTAGCAACAAAAAATTCTGGAGAGGTTGTGGGGACAAAAGAACCCTCTTGCACAGCTGGTGGGAATGTAAACTGGTCCAACCCCTGTGGAGAGCAGTCTGAAGAATCCTCACAAGTCTAAAAATGGACCTTCTTTATGACGCAGTAATCCCTCTCCTAGGGATATAGCCTAAGGAGTCAAATACACCCACCCCAAAAGCTATATGTACACCTATGTTTATAGCAACACAATTTGTAATAGCCAAAATCTGGAAACAGCCCAAGTGTCTAGAAATAGTTAAGTATCTGAGAAAGTTCTGGTATATATACAAAACAGAATAGACTCAGCTATTATAACATTGTTGAATATATTCCTGAGTACTTAAAGATAGCATGAAAAAAATTATTCTCAAAGCAAGTATTTTAAACTCACCCACTGAGTGTGGATCTTCCAGACAACTAAACTGCTCAAGGTTTGGCAGGAAACAGATCTTGACTGAGGGTTCACTCTGCTTCACATGCCAGTCTCCCTTCTTTCTCCCTCCATCCATGGAGACCACCGACTGTGTATAAACTATGGCTTTGCATTTTCTATTTTCATATATTTTCTTTTCCTATACTTTACTTCTTACTTCTCCCTTTCTTTATATTTTATTTTACAGGACAGAGAATTGAGCAGGGAAGGGATGACAGAGAGACAGAAAAAGGGGGTTGGGCAGTAGTGCAGCAGGTTAAGTGCACATGGCATGAAGCGCAAGGACCACCAGCCTTAAAGATCCCGTTTTGATCCCTGCAGGGGGGTCACTTCACAAGCAGGAAGCAGGTCTGCAGGTGTCTTTCTCCCAATCTCTGTCTCCCTTCTCTCTCCATTTCTCTCCTATCCAACACCAAGGACATCAATAACAATAACAATAATAGTAATAACCACAACAACAATAGAAAAAGAAGGCTTTGCTTATGCAACTCCTGTTTCTTGCAGCCAGCAGCATTCTTAAGATACAACTGCCATTATTTAAAGAGAGAGAGAGAGAGAGAGAGAGAGAGAGACATGAATATCTGCTTCACCTCTAGTGAAGCTTCTACCTGTATGTAGGGAATAGGGGCTCAAATCCCTGTCCTGTACATCATAATGTGTCCACTCATCTAGATGGGTCAACACCCAGCCCCCTCTATAGTTCACTTTATTTCTCTAATTTCATTATAGTTTGAAGTAGACGAGACATATTTGAAAGTCTGTATTTTTGTGCAGACACATTTAACATTCTCTTTACTTACCAGATTACTATTTTCTTAGAAATCCATAAAGCGAAGAAACTATAGACTGAGATTGTTCCCTTCATTTCTAGACCTCAATATACCATTGGGTTATAGTCACATATTATAACTTCCATGTCTTTGTACTATATATGCCCTACACAAATGTGTGTGTGTGTGTGTGTGTGTGTGTGTGTGCATGCTCCCTCAAATCCATTTTGAGAAAGAAGCAAATGTTTAAATGAAAATGTACATATAATATAAAGTGAAAAGAAAATAATTGAGTTCTTTTACCTAGTAAGTTCTATTTTTTCTGTTTAACTTGAAAATATATAGAAAGATCTTTGACAACTGGATTGGGACTTACAAAATTATGATAAAATTAGGGACTTTTTCAGGCAATAATAAAAGCTTGGAATAGACTTTGGAATCATTCAATTCATCAGCAGTCCTGAAAGAAGAACTATGCTGATAGAATTTACCATTTTGTTGGTTTTAATTGTTCTATACGTGAATAATGTAGCCAAATCTAAACACTTGCTAGGAAGGATATTCCCAAAGGCCTTCAAACAACTTGAATTCCAAAAGGGTTTCATACTATTAATTGGAAAAAAAAATGTAACTGTATGTGGCAGGTGTTTGCACAAGGTTTGTAGTAAGGATTTCAGTAAACTGTGATATAAAATTTTCACTGGAAAGGAAGAAAAAAGAACTTCTGAAAGTTTTACTAACATTCTATGGGGGATATAAATTGAGTTCACATAATTCATACTTTGATGTGGCACATCACCTTTCTCAAAAAAAAGGACCCTAGGGATATTTTAAGCATTAGTCCTTTAGTTTATATTACATCAATAAGGTTGAAACCATATCTTCTCTGTTATCATGTGCAAGGCCCTGGATTCAAGCCTTTAGTTCCCATCTGTAAGAGAGAAGCTTCACAAGCAGTGGAGCAGTGCTGCAGGTGTCCCTTCTACTGCTCCCTCCCTCCCTCTCTCTCTCTCTCTTACACACACACACACACACACACACACACACACACACATAGCCTTTTATCAAAAAAACAAGAAAGAAAAATGAAAAATGGCTGCTGGGAAAGATGAAATCACATAGGCACTAAGTATTAATCATAATCTTTGTGACAAAGAATTTTTTAAAAGTATGTTTTAGTTTTTCTTTTAGTTTTTAGCTTCTTTTTGCTTTTAGTTTTTCTTAGAAGACTCAGTGGATGATTTGAATCATAGAGGGCCATCAGCTGGACACTAGTTAAGATAGAGGACAGTGTAGCCCATTTCATGTTAAAGAAAGCCTCAAGAGAAGCTGTATTTGCTTTGCCTTGAGGTGCCTGAGGGAACAGATGTTGATGATTTAGGATCCAGGAGTATAGGGCTCAGCTCAGATAGTGTTCCCATGTGCATTGCAGGCCAAGGTAGCAGTGCCTCCTCCTGAGGCACTTGCTGGGAGATTTGGAGCTGGGGGTGGGGGGTGAGAGGGGAGCATAGCCCAGAACAAGCACAGCTGTAGCAACTTTGGCAGTTCTAATCTCCACTGAGTAAAGGGCTATGAAAAATGCTATAAAATATTCAAGCAAATGTCTTTCTTTCTTTTTAAAGAAATGATGTAGCAATTAGAACATTTGAATCTTAAGATGATAGTATGGAAATTAAGACCATGTTGGAAGTGAAACCAGTTCTAAAAATGTTCCCAGGCCCCTGAGCCCTGAAATGGAAAGCAAATGGTGCAAGAACATGGGGAGTTCCTCTGAAACAGCTGGTCTTGGAAACAGACTCCTTTGAGCCCTGAAGCAGTAGCAGATGGTGGGATCTGCCTGGTGTTGCTCGTATTGTGTTTTATTGTTTTCAGACGTTAATGATTAAATGCTGACAGCATACTTGGAGCTACTCTGAATTTGGAAAACACGACTGCCTGGAGCTTCCTTGGACTTATCACCTAAATAAGACAGACTTAAAAAGACATCAAGGGCCAGGAGACTAATGTTGTAATTTAAAGTTTTGTGCCCATCCTGACAGCCATTCCCTTTTGGCTTTTCCTTGAGCAGTGGACCTCAGAGGCTGGAAGGTCAGTCATCACAGCTAGAAGACTTTCAGGCACAATCGGGGAAGATTAGAGAGATTCCTTTGGTAGATTCATAAGGCCAGTGACTTCAGTGCAAAACAGAAGCATATTTGCAAAGAAAGAGTACTGGCTGGGCCCTGAGGCTGGAACACCTTCAAGGGAACAGTCTGAACTGCTTGCATGAGGAAGTAACAGACATCCACATAGGCAGAGGGCTTGCTGTGTTGGCATCAAAAGATGAACAGAGGGAAAGTTGGGTTAAAAGGTGCAGAAGAATTAAACTGAACCACCATATCTCACCAGAAACAAAAATAAACTTCAAATGGATCAATGACATGGATGTTAGATCAGAAAATATCTAGAGGAAGATATCTGTGGAGTACATTCCCATCTAAATCTCAAGGACATCTTCGATGATACAAATCCAATGGCAAGGAAGACAAAAACAAAAATAAACCAATGGAACTACATTAAATTGAAAAGCTTCCACACAGAAAAAGAAACCATCACCCAAACAGACTCCTCACAGAATGAGGGAAGATATTTACATGGTACATATCACACAAGAGACTAATTACCAAATGATACAAAGAGCTCACCAAACCTGGCAACAAAAAAAGCAAATGACCCAATTCAAAAGTAGGGAGAGACTATGCACAGAATACTCACTACAAAAGTGATATAAAAGGCCAACAGACATATGAAAAATTGCTTCAAGTCACTGATCATCAGACAAATGCAAGTAAAGACAACAATGAGATACCACCTCACCCCTGTGAGTATGCCATACATCAGAACCAACAGCAACAACAAATACTGGAGAGGTTGGGGCACAAAAGAACCCTCCTGCACTGCTAGTATAAATGTAACTTGTCCAACTTCTGTGCAAAACAGTCTTGAGAACCCTCACAAGTCTAGAAATGGACCTTCTTTATGACTCAGTAATCCCTCTCCTAGGGATATATCCTAAGGTGTCAAGTACACCCATCCAAAAAGCTATGTGTACACCTATGTTTATAGCAACACAATTTTTTAATAGCCAAAACCAGCAAACAACCCAGGTGCCCAGCAACAAATGAGTGGCTGAGAAAGTTGTGATATATATACAAAGTAGAATACTACTCAACTACTAAGAATAATAAACCCACCTTCTCTGACCTATTCTGGGTGGAGCTTGAAGGAATTGAGATAAGCCAGAAAGAGAAATATGAGTATGAGATGATCCCAGTAATAAACAGAAGTTGAGAAAGAAGAACTGAAAGGGAAATGTAAAGCAGAAATTTACGAGTTTGGAGTATTGCATCAAAGTAAAAAACTATGGTGGGTGGGTGAGGGTAGATTTTCAGCTCCACTATATGGGCTGGCAGTAGTGATACAGAACTTTGGTGGTGGGAATGCTGTTAATATCCACTTCTGGTACCATATAGTCTTATAAATCACTCTTTAATTAATATGCTTGGGGAAAAATAGATCAAATGTCTTGAACTTTTTGATGTATAGACCCCAGTTCTGAGTATATATTCGTCAAACTAAACACTCAAGATTTCAAATTGAGAAACTGATTGAATGATAACAGTGGGATTAAATTGTTAATACATTCCTAATAATGACCTTTTTTTAATATTAAATTACATATAATCTTAGAACAACAACAACAAAAGCAACAGGTCTTATCAGTATATAAGATATAGTTATTTGTAAATAGCATTAAATGACATACATCATGGTAAGGTCTTGTATGTTACAGTAAATCCTAACCATGGGATTTTCTAAGTGAACCAAATTTCCAAGTAACTTGGTTATAACAATAACTATCTGTTGACTTTTTAAACTCTAAAACAGCATGAATCTTCCCCCATTTTCTGTAAAACCCATATTTCTCCCAGTTCTGGAACCTCTTGAGCTTTGCTCATTTTCCTTCATGCTTCTGTCAATCTATACAATTTGATGTTGCATGTGCTGACCTCAGCCAAATCAATGCAACAAGTACTACCTCAGCATGCTTCACTTTGGAAGGTGTCCAGAGACACCAGTGGTGGCATGTATGACATACTCACATAGATGAGGTGGTATCTCACTGTTGTCTTTACTTGCATTTCTCTGATGATCAGTGACTTGAAGCAATTTTTCATATGTCTGTTGGCCTTTTATATCTCTTTTGTAGTGAATATTCTGTTCATATCCTCTCCCCACTTTTGAATTGGGTCATTTGCTTCTTTGTTGTCAGGTCTGGTAAGCTCTCTCTACTCAGTATAATGTCGACTGTAGGTTTTCTATATGTGAACTCTACTATCTTGAGGACTTTTCCATCTATTCCCATTTTTTGTAGTGTTTTAAGCATGAGTGGGTATCGTATTGTAAGGTGTGTTTTCTAAGTATCTAAGATGCCTTTCCCTCAATTGCATATTGGAATGGGCTAAAAGAGATTTGTTGAAGTGGATTGACCTGTCAGTGCTGTGTCCAGTGGACAAACAGTTACAGAAACTAGACTTCCCACCTTCTGCAGCTCATAAAGACCTTTGATCCATACTCTGAGACAGGAAGAAATGTTAGGGGAAGATGACCTCTAGGCATGAGGTCTTGAGTTTGATTCCCAGCATCCCATATGATTGCATAATGTTCTGGTTCTCTCACTTTCTCCATTTCTATTAAATCTTAAAGTTATGGTATATATACATGATGGAATACTACTTGGCTATGAGTTTGCCTTCTTCACCTCATCTTGAATGGAATTGAAGGAATCATGTTAAGTGAGATAAGCCAGAAAGAGAAGGATGAATTTGGGACAATCTTACTCAAAGAAGTTGAAAAATAAGATAAGAAAGGAAAAATACAAAGCAGAACTTGGACTGTAGTTGGTATATTGCAACAAAATGAAGGACTTTTGGCTAGGGGGAACAGCATTGCAGAAGAGGACCTAGTGGAGGTTGAATTGTTATGTGTATAACTGAGAGATGTTACACATGTACAAACAATTGTGTTTTACTGTCGACTATAAACCATTAAGCCCCCAATAAAGAAACTTTAAAAAATAAAAAAAAAGTGAGATAAGCCAGAAAAATAAGAAAGAAATAAAATGATCCCACTCACAGATAGAAGTTGAGAAATAAGAACAGGAGGGGGAAACACAAAGCGGACCTTGCACTGTGTTTGGTGTCTTGCACCAATGTAAAGGACTCTGCAGGAGGAGGAACTTTCTTTCTTTCTTTCTTTCTTTCTTTCTTTCTTTCTTTCTTTATTTATTTATTTATTTATTTAAAAAAGGAGTCATTAATGAAACCATAGGACAAGAGGGGTACAACTCCACACAATTCCCACCACCAGATCTCCATATCACATACCCTCCCCTGATAACTATCCTATTCTTTATCCCTCTGGGAGTATGGACCCAAGGTCATTGTGGGATACAGAAGGTGGAAGGTCTGGCTTCTGTAATTGTTTCCCCATTGAACATGGGTGTTGATGTAGTGCCAGTCTTCCTTGCAACTGGGTTTCTTTCATCAAAGATGTCCTTGAGGTTTAGGTGGGACAGTGTTCCACCAATATTTTCGTCTAAGTATTTGATAGTTTCTGGTCTAACATCCAGGTCCTTGATCTATTTGGAGTTGATTTTTGTTTCTTGTGAGATAATGTGGTTCAGTTTCATTCTTCTGCACATTTCAACACAGTTTTTCCAGCACCATTTATTGAAGAGAGCCTCCTTCCTCCATTTAATACTTTGGTCTCCCTTATGAAAAATTAGATGCCCATAGGAGTGGGGATTTAGTTCTGGGCTTTCAATTCTGTTCCACTGGTCTGTGTGCCTATTTTTGTTTCAGTACTAGGCTGTTTTGATTATGATGGCCTTATAATATAATTTGAGATCTGGGAGTGTGATGCCTCCATTTCTGATTCTTTTCCTCAAGATTGTTTTGGCAATTCTGGGTGTTTTCTGCTTCCAGATAAATGATTGTAGTTTTTGTTCTATTCTCTTAAAGAAGCTTGGTGGAACTTTGATGGGTATTGCATTAAATTTGTATATGGCTCTGGGGAGAATATTCATTTTTGATGATATTTATTCTTCCAATCCATGAGCATGAGATGGCTTTCCATTTCTTGGTGTCAGTTTCTATTTCCTTGAATAATGATTCATAGTTTTCAGTATGCAAGTCTTTCACTTCTTGGTCAGCATTATTCCTAGGTATTTTATTGATTTTGCTGCAACAGTGAATAGGAGTGATTTCTGGATGTCTTCTTCAGATTTAGTGTTTGCATAAAGAAATGCCACTGATTTTTATACATTGATTTTGTAGCCTGATACCTTGCTATATTGCCTAATAACTTCCAGTAGTTTTCTGCTGGATTCTTTAGGTATTTCTATGTATACTATCATATCATCTGCAAATAGTGAGAGCTTGACTTCTTCCCTTCCAATCTGTATTCCTTTGATTTCTTTCTCTTGCCTGATTGCTATGGCAAGAACTTCCAATACTATGTTGAAGAGTAATGGTGATACTGGAAATTTCTGTCTAGTCCCCAATCTGAGGGGGAATGCTTTCAGCTTCTGACCATTGAGTATGATGTTAGCTGTGGGTTTGCTATATATGGACGACGAGGAACTTTCAGGCCCTGGTGTACAATGGTGAAGGAGAACCTAGGCTCAGGGTTGAGAGTATTTTGCAGAAAGCTGAGGAATTTTATACATGTACCAACAACTGTATTTACTGTTTATTATAAACTATTAATTCCACAATAAAAATTTAGGGAGTCGGGTGGTAGTGCAATGGGTTAAACACATGTGGTGCAAAGCACAAGGACCAGAGTAAGGATCCCAGTTCAAGCCCCTTGCTCCCCAGCTGCAGGGGAGTTGCTTCACAGGTGGTGAAGCAGGTTTGCAGGTGTCTTTCTCTCCCCCTCTCTGTGTTCCCCTTCTCTTTCCATTGCTCTCTGTCCTATCCTACAACGACAACATCAATAACAACAATAAAACAAAAAGGAAAACAACAAGGACAACAAAAGGGAATAAATAAATAATAATAAAATTTTAAGAGATTTTTAATAAATATTTTATATATTCTAATGAGTAAGATATGGAGGGCAAGATAAGAGAGGTTGAGACCAGAGCATTGCTCAGTTCCAGCTTATGGTGCTGCAGGAGAATTAAACCTTCAGATCCTTAGGCATGAAAGTCTTTTGTGTAGCCATTATGCTATCTCTCCTGCTCCTAAAAGGAAAGAAAGAAAGAAGGAGGAAAGAAAGTAAGAAAGAAAGAAAAGAGGAAAGGAGAGAAAAGAAAGAAGAGAAGAGAAGAAAGAAAAGAAAAGAAAAGAAAAGAAAAGGTAGAAAAGAAGAGAAGAGAAGAGAAGAGAAGAGAAGAGAAGAGAAGAGAAGAGAAGAGAAGAGGAGAGGAGAGGAGAGGAGAGGAGAGGAGAGGAGAGGAGAGGAGAGGAGAGGAGAGGAGAGGAGAGGAGAGGAGAGGAGAGGAGAGGAGAGGAGAGGAGAAGAGAAGAGAAGAGAAGAGAAGAGAAGAGAAGAGAAGAGAAGAGAAGAGAAGAGAAGAGAAGAGGAGAGGAGAGGAGAGAAGAAAAGAAAATTGGCTTTGTTTTCCAGAGCACTACTTAGCTCTTGTGGTGGGACAGAGAATTGAACATGGAGCCTCTGAATCATCAGTCATGAGAGTCTGTTTGCATAGCTTTTACATTATCTCCCACACACAAAACTTTTTTAAAATTGATTAGGGAGTTTGAATTTGTGTAGATAATGTATTCGAGTTTCTAGCTGGCATCATACAGTACAAATATATGTATGTGTTTGTGTGCACAGAATATATGTATATATTCTTGTCTATATTTAGGTCACCAAATATAAATGTTTAAGATAAATAAGGTCATGTGGTCTGGCAATAGTAAGTGGTACACCTGGTCAAGAACACATGCTACAAGTTGCAAGGACCTGGGTTCAAGCCTTCCGTCCCCACTTGCAAGGGCAAAACTTCACAAGCAGTGAAGCAGTGCTACAGGTCCTCCCCCCTCCCCTTTCTTATCTCCTTCTTCACTATCGATTTCGCTGTCTTTATCTTTAAGTTAAAAGAATAAAGTATCCCGTATGCTTCTCCCAATTCTTATCAAATAATATTGCATCCGCTGATTGCAACCTAATCAACGCAATGAGTGCCACCCCAGCATGCTTCACTTCATACTGTGACCAGAGACTTCAGGTGTGGAACGACAACCCTTCAGCTTCATCACTCGGGTGAGACCTTTCCTTTCATAGTATTCTCTAACTCCATCCCAGGTGTTTCACTTCCTAACAAAGTCCCAAAACCTACATATAGACCAGGTTCCAGGAGATAGAGCATATGTTCACACGTATCCATAAACTAGTGCAAAATATATACCTGAAAGCAGAAGTACACTAGAGTTTGCAGTGAGTATCTCCCTAATACTTCCTCTCCACTATTCCAACCTTTGGGTCCATGACTGCTCAACAATTTGTTTGGCTTTGTATGTTAATTCTCTTTTCAGTCACCAGGTTCCAGATGCCATCAGGATGCTGGCCAGGCTTCCCTGGACTGAAGACCCCACCAATGTGTCCTGGAGCTCTGCTTCCCCAGAGACTCTCCCTACTAGGGAAAGAGAGAGTCAGAATGGGAGTATGGACCGACCAGTCAACATCCATTTTCAGCGGGGAAGCAAATACAGAAGCCAGACCTCCCACCTTCTGCAACCCACAAGGACCCTGGGTCCATGCTCCCAGAAGGATAGAGAATGGGAAAGCTATTGGGGAGGGGATGGGATATGGAGATTGGGTGGCAGGAATTGTGTGGAGTTGTACCTCCCCATCCTATGATTTTGTTAATGTCTCCTTTCTTAAATTAATTAATTAATTAATTAAAAAAATTAATAAGCCCCTGTTGATAGGGGTAAAATAATAGGCCACGCAAGAGCTTGGCAGGTTGGCAGATGTCAAAAGAAAAAAGTCAAAGAGAATTGAACCAACAAAGCTAGACTTCAGATCATTGTAAGTGAGTCCCAAGATGAGTTCTAAGATTTCTAAGAGTCAAAAGAAAGCAGGAAATGCAATGTGTGACATCAATTGAATCATCTAGTAAATGATACCTACCAGTTCTAGCATTTACATTTTCCTTGGCATAATATGTGCTCAATAAAAATGACCTACTTTGTAGGCCTGGGCAAAGTTATGACTTTGCCATGCATGCTAAGTGATTCTTTCACATTCTGACCTGCACTCAAAGGAACAGGCATCTTGTGACATGGCATCTCAGTGAAGAGTTTTCAGTGTCCATCTCTGGTATTGAACCCAGGAAATGACTTTCAGTTGCTCTATGTTGAGTCAGAGGCAGGGTCTGGGATGTGAAAAAGGGGAATTCCACACAGCTCATGCTTCTCCGTCTGAATATCCATTTTTTTCTGAGCAAGATGCTCAGCAGTGGTTGAAAAAGAGCAATGGGGGCTGAACAGTGGCGCACCAGGATATGCGAACATAGTATGAAGTTCAAGGACCTGCTTAAGGATCCCCTTTATAACCCCTGGCTCCCCACCTGTAGAGGGGTCACCTCACAAGTAGTGAAGCAGGTCTACAGGTATGTTTCTCTTCTTCTCCCTCCACCTCCTCCTCTCTATCTTTCCCTTCCCCTCTCAATATCTCTCCCTATCCTAAAGCAAAAAAAAAAAAAAAAAAAAAAAGGAAAAAATGGCTGTCAGGAGCAGTAGATTTGTGAATTTGTAGTGCAGGCACCAAGTTCCAGTGATAACCCTGGAGAAAAAAAAAAAAGTGTAGCTCAGCAAGACCCACCCTTTCACACAGGAAGTTCTCTCCTAGTATGCTGAGGTTGGTGGAGCTGCCAGTTTTTACTGGTAATCACTTTTATCATGTCTCTAGTTATCACATTTAAACATGTTTAAACATTCTTTATGTGATAGGTGCTAGAGACTGAGCTCAGGGTCTCATGCATATACTCTAATGCTGAACCATCTCCTATGTCAAATATCTTTTTATAGAACCTTTTATTAATTAATTAATTTATTTATCTATTTTTGAGAAAGGGAGTGAGATAGAAACTATAAAGTACTGTGCCACAATCCATAGAGTTAATTTGTTTTTAGCTTCTCCTGAGGGCTGAATGAGTCTTCCCATAAAGGCCTGAAATATAGTGCTAAGACCAAGGTTCTAGTAAGATAGGGATATTATTATTATTATTGTTGTTGTTACTATTTAGACTCCCTGCCTGACTCCATACTTCTTGGCAGCCGTATTTTGCTTTTACTGGGGGTGGGTGGGTACAGAAAGACAGAGAAGAGAGATACCTGCAACACTGCTCCACCACTTGGGAAGCTTTTCCCCTGCAGATGTGAACTGGGGGCTTGAACCTAGGTCCTCAAGCATAGTAATGTATGCATTCAACTAGGAGCACCACTTACCACCTTGGCCAGGAGAACATTGTTTTTCCTTTCTTTTTAAAGCATGCTGTAAACTATTGTTTATTAATAAAATTAAATTTGGTTATATATATATATATATATATATATATATATATATATATATATATATCCTCTATGGTTATCCCTTGGGCTCAGTGCCAGCACTACAAATCCACTGCTCCTGGAGGCTATCTTTCCCATTTTGTAGCCCTTGCTGTTGTTGTTATTGTTATTGTTATAACTGTTGTTGTTGTTGGATAGGACAGATAGCAATCAAGAGAGGAGGGGAAGACAGAGAGGAGGAGAGAAAGACACTTGCAGACCTGCTTTACCTCCTGTGAAGCGACCCACACTGCAGGTGGGGAGCTGGAGGCTTGAACTGAGATCCCTAAGCTGGTCCTTGTGCTCTGTGCTATGTGTGCTTTACCCATTGCACTACTGCCCACCCCCTCATTAAGCATGTTAAGTTGACACAATGTCTAAATAAAACACTAAAAACAACACTGTATAAGAATCTGGGCAAAACAGATTATACTCATCAAAGAATTCCTACCCATCTGATAAGATGATCGGAAAGTTGTTTTCCCCAGCTTTCAATGTAAGTAATATTTAGTAAACGTGAATGTACACCCCTTTGATGTCATTTAAAAGAAGGATATGCTATAGAGTGCTATGTCTCTGAATATTTTAAAATGTTAAATACAACGTCACCTATTATTTCTATTATAAAAAAACACATCAAAATCTTTAATAAACAGCACAATTTCCTAAATGATCAACTGGTAAAACTTTGAATTTCAGACCATCCCTCTATCTTTTTTTTAATAATAATGACACTTCATGACTAATATGCCACTGATTTAAGTCTACAACAAATTTCACCCCTAGTTATATGCACTTCATAGATTATACAATAGTGTCATTAATATATCATAGACATTATTAAGAATATTAAATATATATATCATAGAAAATTAAAACACAATATTACTTTTAAAAAGTTTTATTTTTCTTTCTGGGCTGGGAGGTGGCACACCCAGTTGAGTACACACGTTAGCATGAACGAAGTCCTGGGTTCAAGCCCCACCTTGAAGGAGAAAGCTTCACCAGCAATGAAACAGTGCAGCTGGTATCTTTCTTTCATTCTTTCCCCCTCCCTCTCTATCTCCCCTTCCCTTTCAGTTTTGTTTAATGTCTATGGAATATATAAACAAAAATTATTACCAACAAGAGAAATCTGTTTTTACAAAATGTTTTTGTTTGCTGCTTCCCACTTTTATTTATACAATCCTATATAATTTTACACAACTATAAAATTTCAAGGATATAGTTTCATACTTAATACATGATGTAGACAAGTCACTGAATCCTCAAAGTCCTATGTCCCCTCCTACCACCATTACCACCATAATTCTCATAGAGTCTAGTAAGAGAGCTCAATATATATATTAGCTGGAGACAGTTATTGAGCACATGACCTCATGTGCGATCTCCTGTTCCACTGCTGTGTAAATTTCCCAGATCCTATAACTTTATTTTATTAGTTTCAAATTATACTTCTTCATTTTTAATTTTATTAATTTAAATGCAGAGAGAGAGAGAGCAAAGTATACCCCTGCTCCAGCCTACACAGTGCTGAGGATTAAACCCAGGACCTCATACCTTCAAGTCTTAAGCTCTATCCACCCACATGCAAACTGTCCTATGCAAACTGTCACTTACTCAATGGAATATGAGGAGGGACTGAAATGGTGGTTGGAGACCCAGTGTCCTACAGGGAAAATGATAAGTTGGTGGAGACTGTGGTGTGCTTACAACTATTCTGGGAAGACATGGCAACCTCATACAAGTAAATCATAACCTCCAATAAAAGGTAGTGATAATAACAATAATAATAGTAAATTAAAAATTATAAAGTAGCCTTTTCCTCAGACTTTGTGAGGACTATAGTGTTGATCAGAGAGAGATTTTGGCAGTGGGGTGTGTTGAGTGGTATAATTTCATACACATATATGAGTTGAAACCATACCCCTGAAATCTTATAATCTTATAAACCACTGTTAAATCACTAATAATAAGTAAACCCCCCCCCCCAAAAAAAAAGGATTAAAGTTGAAAACAAGTATTAAATGTGGTGCACATGTGGCAAGTACCTCCCTAAGCCTGAGGACATAGAGATTGGGGTGATATAAGCCTTGCTCCTAGGAGAGCTTCAGATGATTGACATGGAGCCAAAACTGTTGAGGAGAGGATTGGGCACCAGTCCTAGGGAGCCTTTACTAACCCAAAACAGGGCTGACATGGCCAGAAACAGCAATCCTAAGGAGATGATTCTAAAAGAAGAAAAAGGGAAAGGGAAAGAGGGAAGGGAAGGGGAAAGAAAGGGTTGGGAGAGGAGGGAAGGGAGGAAGAAGGGGAAGGGAAGAAGAGGGGAAGAGAGGGGAGGCAAAATACTCTCATTCCCAGTTTAGGTCCTTTTCCATCATAATACACTAGGACCCCAAAGCACACCCCTTGCCCCCACCAACCCCCTTGTTACCCTTTTCTCTTGAAGTCCTTTGCTTTAGTGCAGTAACCCACCCCCAGAATATATTTCACTTTCTGTTGTTGTTTCTTAAGTTCATCCTATGAGTAACATCTGCCAGAGAAATTTCTTTTTTTTTTTATTTAAGAAAGGATTAATTAACAAAACCATAGGGTAGGAGGAGTACAACTCCACACAATTCCCACCACCCAATCTCCATATCCCACCCCTGTCCCTGATAGCTTTCCCATTCTCTATCCCTCTGGGAGCATGGACTCAGGGTCATTGTGGGTTGCAGAAGTAGAAGGTCTGGCTTCTATAATTGCTTCCCCGCTGAACATGGGCGTTGACTGGTCAGTCCATACTCCCAGTCTGCCTCTCTCTTTCCCTAGTAGGGTGGGTCTCTGGGGAAGCGGAGCTCCAGGACACATTGGTGGGGTCTTCAATCCAGGGAAGCCTGGCCAGCATCGTGATGGCATCTGGAACCTGGTGACTGAAAAGAGAACTAACATACAAAGCCAAACAAATTGTTGAGCAATCATGGACCCAAAGGTTGGAATAGTGGAGAGGAAGTGTTAGGGAGGTACTCACTGCAAACTCTAGTGTACTTCTGCTTTCAGGTATATATTTTGCACTAGTTTATGGATAAGTGTGAACATATGCTTTCTCTCACAGAAACTGGTGTATATCTAGGTTTGGGGACTTTGTTATAAAGTGAACCACCTGAGATGAAATTAGAGTATACTATGAAAGGAAAGGTCTCACCCGAGTAATGAAGCTGAAGGGTTGTCATTCCACATGTGAAGTCTCTGGACACAGTCTGAAGTAAAGCATGTTGAGGTGGCAATCATTGCGTTGGTTAGGTTGTGATCGGCGGATGCATTATTTGATATGGATTGGGAGAGGCATACAGGAAAGTGGGCCCTATCCAAGAGTTCCAGAACTGGGGGAAGTAGGGGCTCTATAGTGGAGATGTGAGGTTCCTGCTGTCTTAGGGTTCAAAAAGACAATCGATAGTTAATGTTATCACATTATTTGGTAATTGGATTAACTTTGAAACGTTCTTTTGTTAGGGTATGCTGTACAGTACCCAGTATCTTGTATATAGCTGTGCTATTGGATGCTTCTGATCTACTTGGTCTACGCTTTTGAGAGAGTCCGCATATCAAATACACAGCCTATATATTAAAAAGATTCAGTTTATGTTTTGAAAAACTTTGAGATATACAATTGATTTTCCCCCTCATATTAATTAACTACTGATTTATATGTCTACATTTTGCTAGAAGTGTACATAAACACCATTCCTACCACCAAAGGACTATGACCAATCCCTCCCACCCCCCACTGGCCCAGGAAGCTGCATGTCTACCCCTAACTACAGGGTTTTTACTTTGGTGCCCTACTTACAATTTGGTCAGGTCCTGCTTTTAGTTTCCCTTTCAAATCTTCTTCTCAACTTCTGTTGATGAGTGGGATCATCCCATACTCATCTTTATCTTTCTGACTGAGCTCACTTAACATAAATCCTTCTAGCTCTGTCCAACATGGGTCAGAGAAGGTGGGTTCATTGTTCTTGATAGCTGCATAGTATTCCATTGTGTATATATATACCACAGCTTTCTCAGCCACTCATCTGTCGTTGGGCACCTGGGTTGCTTCCAGGTTTTAGCTATTATGAATTGTGCTCCTATGAACATAGGAGTACACACCTCTTTTTGGTTGCGTGTTATGGAATCCTTGGGGTATAACCCCAGGAGAGGAATTACTGGATCATATGGAATGTCCATGTCTAGCCTTGTGAGAGTTTTCCAGACTGCTCTCCACAGAGGATGTACCAATTTACATTCCCACCAGCAATGTAAAAGGGTTCCTCTGTCCTCTCTTCAGCATTTGTTGCTGCTGTCCTTTTTGATGTATGCCATTCTTACAGGAGTGAGGTGGTATCTTAGTGTTGACTTAATTTGCATTTCTCTGACAATCAGTGATCTAGAGAAGTTTTGCATATGTTTGTTAGCCTTTTGGATCTCCTCTGTAGTGAATGTTTTGTTCATATCCTCTGCCCATTTTTGGATGGGGTCATTTGCTTTTTTGATGCTAAGTTTGCTGAGCTCTTTATATATTTTGGTGATTAGTTTCTTGTCTGATGTATGGCATGTGAAGATCTTCTCCCATTCTGTGAGGGGTCTCTCTGTTTGTTTAATAGTTTCTTTGGATGTGCAGAAGCTTTTCAATTTGTTGTAGTCCAATTGCTTTGTTTCTGCTTTAGTCTTCCTTGCAATTGGGTTTGATTCATCAAAGACGTCCCTGAGGTGTAGGTGGGAAAGTGTTTTACCAATGTTTTCCTCTAAGTATTTGATTGTTTCTGGTCTGACATCTAAGTCTTTGATCCATTTGCAGTTGATTTTTGATTCTGGTGTGATAAAGTGGTTCAATTTCATTCTTCTGCATGTTACAACCCAGTTTTCCCAGCACCATTTATTGAAGAGAGCCTCCTTCCTCCATTTAATCCTTTGGGCCCCCTTATCAAATATTAGATGTCCATAGGTGTGGGGATTTATTTCTGGGCTTTCAATTCTGTTCCACTGGTCTGTGTGCCTATTTTTGTTCCAGTACCATGCTGTTTTGATGATGGTGTCTTTCTAATATAGATTAAGTTCTGGAAGTGTGATGCCTCCATTTCTGTTTCTTTTCCTCATGATGGATTTGGCAATTCTAGGTGTTTTCAGGTTCCAGATAAATGATTGTAGTGTTTGTTCTATTCTCTTAAAGAAGCTTGTTGGAACTTTGATGGGTATTGCATTAAATTTGTATAAGGCCATGGGGAGAATACTCATTTTGATGATATTTATTCTTCCAATCCATGAGCATGGGATATCTTTCCATTTCTTGGTATCAGTTTCTATCTCCTTGAGTAGTTTTCAGTATACAAGTCTTTCACTTCTTTGGTCAACTTTATTCCTAGGTATTTGATTGATTTTGCTGAAACAGTAAATGGGAGTGATTTCTGGATGTCTTCTTCTTCAGATGTAGTGTTTGCATAAAGAAATGCCACTGATTTTTGTACATTGGTTTTGTAGCCTGATACCTTGCTATATTGCCTAATAACTCCCAGTAGTTTTCTGCTGGATTCTTTAGGTATTTCTATGTATACTATCATATCATCTGCAAATAGTGAGAGCTTGACTTCTTCCCTTCCAATCTGTATTCGTTTGGTTTCTTTCTCTTGCCTGATTGCTATGGCAAGAACTTCCAATACTATGTTGAAGAGTAATGGTGACAGTGGATAGCCCTCTCTAGTCCCCGATCTGAGGGGGAATGCTTTCAGCTTCTGTCCTTTGAGTATGATGTTGGCTATAGGTTTGCTATATATAGGCTCCACTATCTTGAGGAATTTCTCATCGATTCCCATTTTTTGTAGAGTTTTGAGCATAAATGGGTGTTGGAATTTGGCAAAGACTTTCTCTGCAACTATTGAGATAATCATGTGGTTTTTGGCTTTGCTTTTATTGATGTGGTGAATGACATTGATTGACTTATGGATGGTGTACCAGCCTTGCATTCCTGGGATGAATCCCACTTGGACGTGATGAACAATCTTTTTGAAATGTTGCTGTATCCGGTTGGCCAAGACTTGTTTAATATTTTGGCATCTATGTTCATCAGAGATATTGGTCTGTAGTTTTCCTTTTTTGTTCTGTCCCTATCAGCTTTTGGTATCAGGGTGATGTTGGCTTCATAGAAGGTGGAAGGGAGTATTCCTGTTTCTTCAATCTTATGTAAAATCTTAAGAAGTAAGGGTATTACATGTTTCCTGAAAGTTTTGTAGAATTCATTTGTGAAGCAATCTGGTCCAGGACTTTTTTTGTTGAGGAGATTCTTAATAACAGTTTCAATTTCTTTGTCTGTTATTGGTGCATTTAGATTTTGTAGTTATTGGTTCAGTTTTGGAAGGGCATATGTTTCTAGGAATTGTTCCATTTCTTCCAGATTCTCTAGCTTGTTGGCGTATAGTTCTTTATAGAAGTTTCGCAGGATTCTCTGGATTTCTGTGGTGTCAGTTGTGCTATCTGCTCCATCGTTTACAATTCTAATAATTTGGGTCTTCTCCCTTTTTGTTTGGTGAGTCTGGCTAGGGGTATGTCAATTTTGTTTAATCTTTCAAAGAACTAACAATTGTCTTCATTGGTCTTTTGTTTGGTTCTTTTATTTTCGATGTTGTTTATTTCTGCTCTAACTTTAGTGATTTCTGTCCTTCTGGTTGCTTTAGGTTTCCTTTGTTCCTCTTCCTCTAAGTCCTTGAGGTGTGCCGTAAGGTCGTTCATTTGAGCTTTTTCTTGGTGTTTGATATGTGATTTTATGGCTATAAGTTTCCCTCTCAGTACGGCTTTAGCTGTGTCCCAAATATTTTGATAGGTTGTGTATTCATTTTCATTTGTTTCCAGGAACATTTGAATTTCCTGCTTGAGTGAGTCTATGACCCAATGATTCTTAAGGAGTATGTTGTTTAGTTTCCAAATTCTGTGACTTTTAATAATTTTCTGTTGGTTGTTAAATGTTAGTTTTACTCCACTGTGGTCTGAGAAGATACTTGGTGATTTCAATGCTCATGAATTTATTGATGCTGTCTTTCTGGCCTAACATGTGGTCTATCCTTGAGTATGTGTTATGTGGATTTGAAAAGAAGGTGTATTCCAGTTTTTTGGGGGTGAAGGACTCTGAAAATGTCCAAGAGGTCTAATCTGTCAATCTCTTCATTCAATTCTCTTGTATCTTTATTGGTTCTCTGCTTTGTTGATCTGTCTAAGTGTGAGAGTGGGGTATTGAAGTCTCCCACTATTATTGTATCACTATTGATGTATTTTTGAAATTCTTTCAGTAGGTGCTAATGTATTTAGATGGTCCCTCATTGGGTGCATAGATGTTAATAATTGTTAAGTCTTCTTGGCTGATTGGTCCTCTAATGATTATGCAATGTCCTTGCCTATCTTTTATTACTTTATTTAATTTAAAATCTATCGTGTCTGAGATGAGAATGGCTGTTCATGCCCTTTTTTGTGGTCCGTTAGCCTTTATAATAGTTTTCCATCCTTTCACTTTAAGTCTGTGTTTATATTGTTGTGACAGATGGGATTCTTGCAAGCAGCATATGGTTGGGTTATGTTTTCTGATCCATCCCCCCACCCTGTGCCTTTTGATGGGTGAGTTTAAGCCCTTGGTGTTTATTGATATTATGGATTTAATGTATTGTAGTGCCATTGTTCAAAAAAAAATTTGTTTGCTCTGATATATTGCAAGTATTATAGTGATGTTCTTGTTTATAAGAGGTCTTTTAGAACCTCTTTCAGGGCCGGCTTGGTGACGGTTGCCTCCTTTAGCTGTTGTTTGTCTAAGAAGGTTTTGATCCCTCCATCTAGTTTGAATGAAAGCCTAGCAGGATATATTATCCTTGGTTGACACCCTTTTTCATTTAGGGCTTGATAGATATCTTGCCATTACCTTCTGGCTTTTAGAGTTTGAGTGAAGAAATCTGCAGATAATCTTATGGGTTTTCCCCTGTATGTGACTTTTTGTTTCTCTCTTGCAGCCTTTAGGATCCTTTCTTTATCCTTACTTCTTCTCATTGTGACTATGATGTGTCTTGGTGTCTTCAGGTCTGGGTTGATTCTGTTTGGTAATCTCTGGGCCCCTTGAATCTTGATGTCCTTTCTGTTATTCAGATCTGGGAAGTTTTCTTCTATTATTTCCTCTAGAATGTTTGCTTCCCCTCCCTCTCATTCTTCCTCTGGCAGGACAATTATACGAATGCTACTTCTTTTGAGATCATCCCATATGTCTCTGTTGTTGTTTTCAGTGTCTCTCAATCTCTTTTTAAGCTCTTTCACCTTTTTTTTCATTTTCTCTAACTCATCCTCTGTCTGACTAATTCTGTTTTCTGCTTCTTTTAGTCTGCTTTCCCTTGCCTCAGCTTCTTTCTTCATTACAGCTATTTCAGCTTTCAGTTCTCTAATTGCCTCAAGATAATCAGTATTTTCCTTGGGGGGGGGGGTCTCAACTGTTGTTTCCCTAATACTGCCATTCCTTTCCTCCAATGTTGTTTTCATTTCTGTGATTAATAAGTTTATTATTGCTTGCATACTTTTCTTATCTATTGTTACTTCTGGGTGATTTGTAGTTTCTTCTGGGCTCCTGTCTTCATTCATTGGAGTAGCAGTTTTACTTGTTTTTGATCTACCCATTTTTTTGATTTATGTGTTTCTTTTTTTTATATATGCTCTGTTGTTTCTCAGTTGTTGTGTCTTGAGAACAAGCAACACTGTACTAAATATCTTTATGACAATTGCACTCACCTACCTCAGGAATTACAGTAGCAACTGAAGCAAGTATTGAAGCAGTTTAATCACTACCAGTTAGCCAAATAATTTCTCCAGTCCGTGAGAGAATAGTAACCAAATCCCAGTGAAGAAGAAAGAGAAAAGAAAGAAGGGATAGCAAGAATAGAAAGTTATGCAAATCTACTATCCACTGTATATCTTAGGGGTAACAATAGGGGAAAGGGAACTAGAGCAGAGATACACACATAGAGAGTCCACTCTGAGTCAGATTTCTTCCCCAAAATAATTCACAAATTCAGAAAGTTAAAGAAGGAAGGAAAAAAGTGTATGACAAGATAAAAAAAATAAAAAAATAAAAAAAGAAGAGACAAGAGAGAGAAAAGGGAAAAGATAAGAAAAAGAGCTGTAATTAAAGAGCAGTGAAAAGAAAGGTTTTTTATTATTACTTTATTTTTAATTTAATTTAATTTTTTGATTGCCTAGGAAGGTAATGGAGGGGAGAGTCTGTAGAGGAGGTAGGATTAAGGAGACAAGTTCCTCCAAAAATAGATAAGATGCCCACTACCCTAGCACTGAAATATATGCTAAGAGTTAGTTCTGATCCACCTAAAGGGGGGACGATATATGCCTTTATATAATATTAATAATAAAATAGAGCAGAGTAAAAAAATAATAAACCTGTCCCACATTACCTCAAACCTCATGATCAGAGGCAGCTGATTGTTAAGAATGAAAAAAAAAAAAAAAAACCTCAAGACTAGACAAGGATAGCTGAAATAGACAGTTATGCAAATCTACTATCCACTGTATATTCTAGGGGTGGCTAAAGGAGGAAGGGAAGTTGAGGAGAGACACTCGCAGTGAGATTCCACACTGAGTCAGAATTCTTCCCCAAAATAATTCCCAAATGTGTATCAGTGAATTCAAAAAATCACACTGTTTGGTGGTGTGGGGGCTGGGAGCTGTGGCTTTGTAAGCTGTAGGATTAAGGAAGAAAAGAAGACAAGGATGATAAAAAGAAAGAGAGAGAGAGAAAAAGAAAAAGATAAGAAAAAGAACAGTCATAAAAGAGCAGTGGAAGGAAATGTTTTTTTTAATTTATTTATTTTTAATTATTTAATTAGCTATGCAGAGTGAGATGTGGGGGTTTGGCTACTTAGAAAGAAAAAAGGCCAGAGGTTTCAGAAGTGTATAGACTTAGAATGAATGATACTCCCTGGTGGGACAGGAATTTGGTAAAGACTCCTAGCAGGGGAGCCTGCTAGGAGCTGGTCCCCAGGGATTGGTTATGGGGGGGATGGGGGAGGAGGTATGCTTAAAAATTAAAAGGGAAAAAAAATTTTCCCCTTTTTTCCTACTCTAATTCTTAACCCAAATTAAGTTATACTCACCTCCTTGGTGTCACTGCTAGGACCCCTTATTGACTGGCCTACTAAAGGCAGAAAATCCTACCGTTTCCAGGAGATGTGGTCAGACTCAAGCCACTAGCAGCTTCTCAGTCCACCATCTTCTGGGAACCCCCGAGAAATTTCAATAAAAACCATTAGAGGGGCTGGGTGGTGGTGCTCCTGGTTTAGCACATATGTTACAATGCGTAAGGATGTGGGATTATGTGAAAGCATGGTAGAGCTTAGAGGAACTCTCCCCATCCTTGAGATGGAGGTCTGGAATGACATCTCACTTGTCAGTCTCTCCCTTTCAGGGATAGAGCGAAGAGGGAGATGCTTTCATGACTCAGTTTCCTCTTGTTGGTCTCCCAGCTTCACAAAGGCCTGTAAGTTCTAACTCTTAACTCATTCCTCTGCTGCAAACCAAATGGTTGCCTGCTTGAATACTCCCCACACTGCCTTGCTGGTAACATAACAATAAGACTTCCACACACCCCACTTCCTGGTTCTTTGTTTATCATGGCTTACATCAATACTCTGCCATTCTTTGCTTAATTTCACTCTGCTGGTTTAACAACCGTGCCTTTCCTAACACCTTTAGATAATTAACATTTCTTGCCTCATGGCTTTGACCTCTTTGTGTCTCATCGATTATAGTCATCCCTTAGCTCTCCCCACCATAGGGGCACTGGTCTATTGAAACTCTGTGATTACTGACATATGTGAAAAATGTCTTTTGTTCTACTTGCTATATAAGATTGTCCTTCTCAGAATAAAGTTGGAAGTTCATACCTGAGTTTCTCCTGGTGCTTCTTTCGCATCACATGGTCACTAGAACCAGTGACAGGAAGGCCAGTGGTTTACCTCTGTTGTGAGGCTACCCACATGAGCACCAGCACAAGGACCCAGATTTGAGCCCCTGATCTCCACCTGCAGAGGCAAAGCTTTGTAGGTGGTGGAGTAGTGCTGCAGGTATCTCAAATGCATGGAAACTAAACAATATTCTTCTGAGCAACTCTTGGTACTTTGAACATCACTCAGGAAAATGTGAAGAATGCAACTACAATCCATCTATATAAAGGTAGACACTAAAGATAAGGGATGGAAAGCGAATAATGCAGTATCTATAACACAGTATGCAAAAGCATTCATAATACTTACACATGAAAATGAATTAGAAAACTATAGTACAGCATTAATATAAACTTAACCCCCATATGTGGGGTTGGGGCAGTGGTGCATGTGATAGAGCACACATGTAACTATGTGCAAGGACCTGAGTTCAAGCCCCTGTCTGCCACCTACAGGAAAGAAGCTTACACGATACGTGGAGCAGTGCTGCAAGAGTATTTCTTTCTCTCTGTCTATCTCCTCCTTCTCTCTTAATTTTTTTTTCTCTATAAAACAAAGAGAGAAAGCAGGAAAGAAATGAAAGTGAAAAAGAAAGAGAGAGAGACAGAAGAAAAGATGACTGTTGAGAGCTGTGGGTTCATTGTATAGGCATCCAGCTCTTGTGATAACCTTGAAGGCAATAAAAAGGATAATAATAATTATTATAATATAGAAAATATTGGAGCAAACTGTTTTATAAAGTTAATAGTTACAGTTTCTCAGTAATGGATAATTCTCGTTTGCTTCTAAAATCACTTCTGTGTTTTAAACTTATTTCAAATTTTATACATGACAAATATTAGCTTATGAAAATATACCCTTGGAGTCAACTTCAATATGGAATACTGTATAGATTCCAAGGATGTGTGATAATGCCATATAATTTGACCGTCAGTCTTCAGCTCTGAGTGACTACAAGTGAACTGATAAGAAACCTTGAATTACTATACCAGACAGAGGTATACAGGAAACATTGAACTAACAGGATCCAGGAATGGATTTTGCCAAGATAAAACATGAAAACCTTGATATTTAAAACATTTCTGCCCAGTGGAAAGGTATGTGCACAACTGTAATAACTGAACTTGGTTCACAGAAAGCAGCATTCTTTCCTCCATATAATGAGCACAGGGGATGACTTTAAAATGCCAGTTGGCTCACAGAGCTCATTTTATCCCATGCACAGATCCAAGAGCTCAGTGCTATGTCATGATGCTGTAGAACCCCACAATTTGTCTAGTCTGGTCATTTGTTGTCCCCAGGGTTCCTCTCACAGGTTTCAGCAAAGATCAAATAAATAATCATCCCTTTGTGCCACAGACACATTGGATGTTGGATTTTAGTGAATAGGTCAGGTTGGCAGCTTCCTTATGAATAGAGGGGCTCTAATCAGTGTTACTTCTTTCCAGGTAGACTGGTAGTGAGCACCTGGTCATCCCCAAGCATTTGTCCATCAGCCAAGACAAGTATGTGCAGACTAAACTGGATAGCTCAGTTTCCTTCAGAAATGAATTCATTGGCACAGCCTATTTCTACCTTAAAAATGTATTAGTGATTTAATATTGACTTATAAAATTATAAGATAACAGGAGTACCATTCCACACTGTTCCCACCACCAGAGTTCTTTGTCCTCATCCCCTTCACTGGAAACTGCAGTACTTCTCCCAAGGTCACAGTTATGGGTTGACTTGGTATCTATTACTAGACCTAAACCTATACCATCTTTATCTACCTGTTGTTTTGCCCATTTTCTCTATATAATCCTGCCTTCAATTCCTTTCTAAGTCACAACTATACCTACTTCTACTTTCAAGTGTCCTTCTTTTTTTCCTCTTCTCTCTCACATATGAGAAACAGTGCATTGCTTCCTCTGGTGTTTTCCAGATTTACTTATATTTCATTAGTGGTATAAAAATGAGATTCCTGGTTTCAAATGTTTTGGATCCTGGTGGAACTGGGGTTCAGAGCCATCTGGTCATCTTCCCCTAACATTGACCCCTCTGGAAGTATATACAAAAATCCTTTTTGGGGTGCAGAAGGTGGGAGTTCTGGGTTCTGTAATTGTTTCTTCACTAGACATGGACATTGACCGGTCAATCCATACCCAGAGGCTGTGTCTATCTTTCTCTAGTGGTGTAAAGCTCTAGAGAAGTGAGGTTCCAGAACATGTCAGTGGGATCATCTTCCCACGGAAGTCAGAATGGAATCATAGCAGCATTTGCAACTTGGTGGCTAAAAGGCATGAAGATATAAAGCAGACAAAGTATTTAATAAATAGAAACCAAAAAGTAGGAATAGAGCAGATAGGGATCCTGAGGTGAAAAGAAGCTAGGAAGTCTATTTTAGGTATGTTCCTTAGGGCCTATGACTTTAGTAATCTTTTCCTGAGCTTGATAGCTAACACAGAGGTGAACTAAAAATATTGTCTGGGAAGATAATGTCAGAGATGGTTTAGAATTAAAAATCTGGATTGGGGCAGAGTATAACTCCCACACTTGAAGAACATTTAAGAATACAATTAACTGTCTACTGCATCAGCCTGACCCAGGGCCCATACATATTCATATTTAGCACAGCAGCCTATGTAACCTCTGAGTTCCTGTCAGACTGAGCTCACAGTCCATGATCACATCTGAGAACATTTTAGACTGCATTCATTTGAAGACAAGTGTCCTTTGAGTGGCAGATTAGGATGACCCAGCCTCCCTTCAAGGGAGGGGGTAGTTTATACCATTAATAGTTAAGGTATGTATCTGGAGAGGCCCCAGAAAGGGCCAATGATGATATTTTTGATGGAATTGACCAGTGATGATAAAGAGAGATATCCCAGTGAGTCAGGCAGTAGCACAGTGGGTTAAGCACACATGGTGCGAAGAACAAGTAATGGCTCAAGGATCCTGGTTTTAGCCCCCGGCTCCCCACCTGCAGGGGAGTTACTTCACAGGTAGTGAAACAGGTCTGCAGGTGTCTATCTTTCTCTCCCCGTCTTCCCTTCTTCTCTCCATTTCTCTCTGTCCTAACAATGAAGACATCAATAACTACAACAACAATAAAAAAAAACAAGGACAGGTGTATAAATATTGTTGACTGTAAACCCCATAGATTTTATCTGATCTGGGGCCCATATTCAACTTAGGAGTCTATGTGACCTCTGCATCCCTGTAGATCTGAGCTCACATTCTGTGGTCATCAGTAGAAACATTCCAAGCTGCCTCAATATCAGGACCCATATTCTTCAGGTGTAGCATAGAGTATATTGTTCTGCCTCCCTTCAGAGTATGGAACATTCTCTACCATTATTGATCCAAGTTGAGGGCAAGGCCTTATGTGGGTCCACAAAGGGGTCTATTTTGTGGTTTCTGATATAGATGACCGGTAACAATGGAGAGAGGGATTTATTCAAGGTCTAGGTCCATCATGCCTGTTTGGGAATCTCAGGACTCCCTGATTAGGGCCCCAGCTAATTGGGGTGGCCTGATAGTGACTAAAGAGTCATTGTTAAAGTATGTCAGTCTCTTGCCCTTATTCAGCTTTTGCAGTCCTTGCTTTGATAAGGGTAGCTTGGGAGTGAGTTGGTGAAGCATAATAGGAAATAGGTGAGGAGGGTATCTAAGTCTAAGTAGACTTATTTACTACCACACACATAATGAAAGTTAGACTTTCATTATGAACTTCATATTGATCCACTGTAGAATATTGTGTACTTTTGCTTTCAGGTATAAATTTTGCCCTGATTTATGGATACATGTGAACATATGCCCTATCTCATGGGACCTGGTCTATATCTAGGTTTTTGGCCTTTGTTGGGAATCTCCAGGAATGTAATTAAAGAATACAATGAAAGGAAAGGTTTCACCCAAGTAATGAGGCTGAAGGGTTGACATTCCACGCCTAACTTCTCTGGACACAGTCTGAAGTGAAGCATACTGAGGTAGTACTCATTGTATTGATTAGACCGGGATCCGCAGATGCAATATCATTTGGTATGAATTGAGAGAAGTATGCAGGAAAGTGGGCTCCACTGTAGAGGTTCCAGGACTGGGGAAATATAGGCTCTAAAGAGGAAGTGGGAGGTTCCTGCTGTGTTAGGGTTTAAGAAGGCAATAGATAGTTATTACTATAATCATATTATTTGGCAGTTGGGTTAACATTGAAAAATCCCTTTGTTAGGATTTGCTGTATCATATACAACATCACCATAATTTATGTCCTTTGATATCATTTGTATATAGCTGTGCCACTGCTTGCCTCTGTTCTCCCTGGTCTAAGCTTTTAAGAGAGTCAACATATCAAAGTCAAAGACTCAGCCTATGGTCTGTGCATTAAAAAGTTTGAGACGTTCAATCAATTTTACCCTCTCATATTAATTAGATAGTGATTTATATGACTACAAATTAATAGGAGTGTACATAAATACCATTCCCACGACCAAATGTTTATGTCCCATGCCACCATCCCCACACCACCCCCCCCCACCTGCCCCATGAAGCCGAACATACACCCTCACACTCATCCAGGGTTTTTACTTTGGTGCCCTACTCCAAATTCAGACAAATCCTGCTTTGAGTTTCCCTCTGTGTTCTTCTTTCTCAACTTCTGTTTATGAGTGGGATCATCCACTCATCTTTATCTTTCTGACTTAGCTCACTAAACAATTCTTTCTAGCTCCATCCAACAATATTTATACATCAACAATATTTATACAATATTTATACTGTTTATGAGTGGGATCATCCACTCATCTTTATCTTTCTGACTTAGCTCACTAAACGTAATTCCTTCTAGCTCCATCCAACAATATTTATACATCTTTCCCATATTTGGGAGCTACTCTCTTCCAAGATCCAACTTTCTGGTCCTTTTCCCAGCCATGACATCATCTCCCCAGACAATAATTAGGATCCACCTACATATCAGATTTCAAGCTCAGGCAGAAAAAAAAAAAGTAGTATAGCCACAGGCCCTTTGGAATATAACTAAAATATGCCTACTAGCTATCTACAGAACATATACCCCCCCAAAAAAACTCTTCATCTGCACTACTCCTGCCTTTAGGTTCATGATTAGTCAACAACTTGTTTGGCTTTTTATGTTAACTCTCTTTTCAGCCACCAGGTTTCAGATGCTAGCATGATGCCAACCAGACTTCCCTGGACAAATGACCTCACCAATGTTTCCTGGAACTCTGATTCCGCAGAACCCCACCCCACTAGGGAAAAAGAGAGGCAAACTGGAAGTATGGATTGACATGTCAACGCCCATGTCCAGAGGAAAAGCAATTACAGAAGCTTGACCTTCCACCTTCTGCATCCCACAATGACTTTGGGTCCATATTCCCAGAGGGTTAAAGAATAGGAAAGCTATCAAGGGAGGTGATGGGATACGGAGTTCTGGTGGAGGGAATTGTGTGGAGCTGTACCCCTATTCTCCTATGGTTTTGTCAGTGTTTCCTTTTTATGAATAAATAATAATAAAAAACAAGGACAACAAAAGGGAAAATCAATCAATAAACAAAACTATTTAAAAAAAGAGAAATCCTTCAGAGATCCCAGCCCATATTATCTGTGGGAGAATCCAAGGATTCCCCTACTAGGACCTAAGGTGATGAGATGGGCTGGTCTTGGCCAAAATATCCATAAATAAGTGAGCTAGTCTCTTGCCTTCTTCCAACTTTTGTAGTCCCTTCTTTGTCTGATGAGCTTAGACTTTCTCCCAGTTGTTAAAGAGCTGAGTATTATTTGTTATATCCAGACTAGTATTAGGTCTATGGGATCTGGCCTAATGTTAGGGAGGAAATAGACCTAGGAATTTAGTAGGGATTAATTTAACCCCAAATTTTTTGCATCTATTTATTTGATGGTTATAATAAAGGTTGTTACAGAGATAATAATTATCCTTTACTATATATTTGGCAGTATATCTCTCGACCAATTTTAAACAGTTTTTCTTGTATAGATTGTTGAGGTATGATAATAATGCTGTTACCCTGTCAGAAGAGATGTAAGAGTAAGTCTTACTTTCTTTTGTATAGTTACTTGAGTAGGCAGAGTGATTGAGGGAAGTAAAGTGGGGCATAGGAGAGGAGGTTATCTAGGCCCAAGTTATAAATAGTTAAATAGAAAATTGACAGTGCTGGGGGTAGGTGGTGGTGCACCAACTAATGGTACATAGTATGAAGTAAAGGTCCTCACAAAGATACTGGTTTGAGACCCCAGATCCCCACATGCAGGGGTGATGCTTCACCACTAGCAAAGTTGATCTATAGATGTCTGTCTTTCTCCCTATTTCCCTCTCTTCTGTCAATCTCTCTATATCTTATTCAATAAAATGGAGAGGGTAAAAAGAGAGAATTTATGGTACCTTTTTTAGGCCATTCTACTAGCTTTCTAAGCTTATTAGGTCTAAGTCTAATCACAGAAGATTATTAATCCCTTTTACTTTGAGGTATACAATTGTCCTACCTTAGAATCTTAAGATCAAAATCAGGTTCAGGACAAATTCAACATGCTTGGATGTAAGTCAGGGGTGATAACATAAAATCTAGTGATAGAGCTGAGAAGACAGGATCATGGTTCTGTAAAAGTCATTTGTGCCTGAGGCTCAGAGGTCCCACATAAAATTCGCAGCACCTGGATAAACCTGTAGGAGTACACCAGCCCATTTTAAAATCAGACTTTCTTTTGCAAAATATTAAGAAATGGACTCACTGATGGATTAAATAGATTGTCAGAGTGTCTCACAAAGTGGCTATGCTGGAAATGGGGGATGGTTTTCAAAAATGTGAGTATGCGCTTCAGCAGAAAATTAATCTCGGATGGAACTGGCAAAAATAACTCACTTGGTTAGCGAGCTGCTTTGCTATATGTACCACCACACAGGTTCAAGCCTGGCCCCACCACATTAAAGGAAGCTTCAGCATTGTAGTCTATTTTACTCTCTGTGTCTATATCTAAATAAAAATCAAGTAAAATGAAATGAAATTACATAATAACTAATCAAGAGAGAGAGAGCTGATAAAACTCTGGCTAGCAAAGTCATCTATCTAATGTTGAAAAATCACATTCTGCGGTTCTCTGGATGTCATAGAATAGAGTTTCTTTACAGTCTCAGGATTCTGCTGAAATGTCTCCTACATGTGTCTCTTAATCTTCTGCATGTGTCTGCTTAATCTCTCCCATGTCTCACTATCCCTATATATATATATATGTCTGTATATATGTATATATATGTATGTCTGCATACAACTATTTCAAATATAAAAATGTCATGGGGGGGCTGGGTGGTGGTGTATGTGGTTGAACACACACGTTACAAAGTGCAAGGACCGAGGTTCAAGCCACTGGTCCTCACCTGTGTGGTGGGGGAAGCTTTGAGAATGGTGAAGAAGTGCTGCAAATAAGTGCTTGCTGTAAGAAATGCCATCTACTTACATTCGTATTGGAGTAGAATCCTTTCAACATATTATTATCTACCATGAAGCAAGAAACTCATCGTTCAACTATAGATAAGATTCAGCCCTGCCAATTGCAGCAATATTAATGGGGGTTGAAAAGGTTATGCTTACTGAGTGAGGCCAAGCATGTATGTACATATGTATGGTACATAGAGAAAACAAAGAAAATGATCTAAATAAAACTTTTTGATCCTAAGACCAGATAAGTGAGAAAAAGGAAACAGGTCAGATAAAAGGGATCAATTGTATGATTAAGGATGAAATCGATGTTGGTTTGTTTTTTCTTTTTGTATTTATTTTCCCTTTTGTTGCCCTTGTTGTTTTTTATTGTTATTGTAGTTATTATTGTTATTGATGTCTTTGTTGTTAGATAGGACAGAGAGAAATGGAGAGAGGAGGGGAAGATAGAGAGGGGAAGAAAAGGATAGACACCTGCAGATCTGCTTCACGCTTGTGAGGCAACTCCCCCGCAGGTGGGGAGCCAGTGGCTAGAACCGGGATCCCTACACTGGTCCTTGCGCTTCATGCCACCACGTGCGCTTAACCCACTGCGCTACTGCTCGACTCCCGGTTTGCCTTCTATTTGATGGAGAGTGAGCAGAGGAGAAAGGAGGAAGAGACAGACACCTACAGCACTGTTTCATTGCTTGTGGGGACCAAAGGCTTGAGCCTGGATCCTTATGTGTTATAATGCATGTTCTTAACTGGATGTGCTGCTGCCCAGCCCAGGATAAAATTGCTCTTTAGCAAATTGGATGCAATGCTTAAAAATATTGATTTATACAAATGGACACCTGAAAATTACATAACATTGTCAAAAATGACATAATATTCTTTAAATTAGAGAATGAATTTTTTTAGTGATTTAATATTGATTTACAAAAATCACATGATAACAGGGCTATAATTCTACATCGTTTCCACCATCAGAGTTTTGTGTCCCCATTTCCTCCACTGGTATAACATTTGTTGAATATGGTTTCTGTCTTTTAAAGATTTATTTTGTACATCTAAGGGAAATAGTTCAACTTCTATTGAAATATTAAATTTTTGTCTCTGAGGTTTCCTGTTTGCTCCCTGGTGCTACTTATACAAAGTAATCCTCTAGCATGTCTCACTGCACCCCCCACCCACTTCTGTCTCATGTGGAACTGTCTCTCCTTTATGTATCATGAACGGAAAAAAATCTTGAACAATAAATAAAAAATAAAATGTCTCTCTTTAAAAGACTAGCTCACCAAGTAGGAAGCATGTCCTGTCACATGCACAATCCAAGTTTAAACCCTGGCTCTGTATGGGAGATGCCATGGCATGAGGAGAAGCTCCAGTGCTATGGTGTCTCCCCTGCTCTCTGTCTCTGTTCATCTGAATGAAAAAGCAGTCTAGAGCAGTGAAATCATGTATGCCTGAGGAGAGGGGAGAGGAAAGCATAGAGAGATTGCTTTCTTTTCCACTCATCATGTAAAGGGCTGATTTACTCTCTGGGCACATGGCAGATATTCAGTAAGATTTCCTGAAACCAATGAAGGTCAAACACATTGAGGACCAGAAGATTCTTTTGGCAACATTCCCTGGGAAAGATTCTTGGGAGATTTCTGACAATGGGGTGAGCCGTGCTCAGTGTGGTAACAGCTTGTAGTTTGATCACTACTTATACACAAGCAATACTCCCTGAGGACCAAGGGAAATGAAACACAGAGGTAGAGGCAGTCACAGGCTTTGCTGGTGGAACAAGTGGCTGGAGCTCCACTCCTAAGGGGGGAAAAAAGGAGCAGTTATTCTCTGACATCATTTGGAATATATTTTTCATCTTTGAGTCATCCCAAGTGTCACAGTCACTTAACTTCTGAGAGTGTGCAATCTAGAACAAGTGGCAAAGGGAATGGGGGGGGGGCTCTTGAGAGCAAAGAAAAATAGTCAGCTGTAGACTTCAGTCTGGTTTCCATGAGCCAGGGGCAATAAATGATGTCTAGACTCTGCCCCTGGCTCCCATCTGGAGAGTAGGGTTGCTCTTACATAATCAATAAACCAAAGGGAAAAAAGTGATGGGTGGGAAACATGGTAGAGGTATCACATTTTGCTTCCCTTTCTGACCCCTTTGCAAGGATTCTGAGCCAACAACCACCTGATGAGAGTTACTGGAATCCCAGGTTTTTGTTCTTACCCTCCTGGCTAAGCCAAGTCACACAACTTTGTGTGTGAGCCTGTGTGTGCATGTGTGTGTGTGTGTGTGTGTGTGTTTCCCAGTGTTTTCTTATACTCTAGAGGGCTCACAGGAAGCAGATCATGTCAACTATACTAACAACTTCTTTCAGGGCTTGGGAACCAAGAAATGGTTGAAAAAAATTATATATCTTCATGGTAATTATGTGTGTATAAAAGATCATATTTTTATAAAGGTAAAGAAAAACACTGATGTGAGTGGACTGATGGCTAGGAAAGAAAGAGCTTGCTTCTTATGATGCAGATTCCAGGAATAAATGGAATACAAGTGATGCTTTTGATGGGGAGCATCTGACTTCTTTCCTTGGTGATAATAGCTCCCTGCCATTTGATCAGGTCACAACTTCAGGTAGTATATTTTTCTTCATTGTTTCATTCTTGCCTACAAAAAGCATGGTTCTCTTTATTTTTAGAATCTATCCCATGATAAAATGCACTGTCAAAGAGTGCAGGCCCTGGGCAGCTATAGGGGGAGAAAAAAGGTCTTGTTAGATTCGGTGACCCCTTTTTTAAAATTTTATTTATTTTCCCTTTTGTTGCCCTTGTTGTCTTTTTTTTAAATTAATTGTTGTTGTAGTTATTATTGTTGTTGTTATTGATGTGGTTGTTATTGGATAGGACAGAGAGAAATGGAGAGAGGAGGGGAAGACAGAGAGGAGGAGAGAAAGATAGATACCTGCAGACCTGTTTCACCGCCTGTGAAGCAACTCCCCTGCAGGTGGGGAGCCGGGGGCTAGAACCCGGATCCTTACGCCGGTCCTTGCGCTTTGCGCCACCTGCGCTTAACTCGGTGACCCCTTTTATCATATTGTTGTGATAGTTGTTTTTGTTGGCACTGGATTACAGGACTCTATATATTTTGCATACTTAAAATATTTTATTTATTTATTAATAAAATAGAGATACAGAGGGAAAAGATACAGAAAGAGAGAGAGAATAGAGCATGGCTCAGCTCTGGCATATGGTAATGCTGAGAATTAAACCTGGGACCTCAGAGTCTCAGACATACAAGCGTTTTGCAGAACAATTATTCTATATCCCCAGACACACACACACACACACACACACACACACACACACACACACACACTTTCTTTCTTTCTTTCTTTTATTTTTTCCCAGAGCACTGCTAAGTTCTGATTTATGCTGCTGCTAGGGACTGAACTTGGGAGTTCAGTTCCTTAGCCATGAAAGTCTTTTGCAACACCATTATACTGTCTTCCCTGCTCTATATTTTGAATATGGACCACTTATCAGATTAATGATAAGCAATTTTTCCTCTTGTTTAATAAGTTGTCTTTGCATTACATTGGTTTCCTTTATAGAGACAAGAATATCTTAATCTGACACAGAATACTTATTTTTCTCTTGTTGTCTTGACTTTTTATGTCAAATTCAGTCCATCATTACAAGGGTCAATTTCAAGTTTTCCAGGATTTGTTCGAGGTCTTTAATTCAATTTTTTTCAAAGTTTTAAAAAACATTTTTATTATTTTTACTTATTGGATAGAGATTGTCAGAAATTGAGAGGGAGAGGAATAGTAAAGAGGGAGAGAGAGGGAGAGAGAGAGAGAGAGAGAGAGAGAGAGAGAGAGACCTGCATCCCTGATTTACTACTTGCTTATATTTCCCTCTGCATGCAGGGGCTAGAGTTTCAAACCCAGGTCCTTGTATATTGTAACATGTGTGCTTAACCAGGTGTACCACCACCCACCCCCTTTAATTCAAATCTTCAGTTCATTTTTAAAATGCCTTTCTATATTTTATAGAACCGATATAACTTGAGAGGAAAGAGGGAGATAGTGAGAGAGAGACACTTGCATCACTGCTTCACTACTCATAAAGCTTTCCACTGCAGGTGGCGACCAGAGGTTTGAATTCAGAACCTCGTTCATGGTAATGCTTGTGCTCAACCAAGTAAATCAGCTCCCAATCCATTCTTGAATCACTCTAAGTAGATCTTGTGCATGGTATTCCAACAGATGTGCAGTTTACCCAGGACCATGTATTGAAGGACTATCCTAATTCTAAATCCCTGATTTTTTTGCTATATTTTAATGGACCATATAAACTTGGGCTAATTTCTGGCCTCTCATTTCTATTTACCTATGTGCCTGTTTTTTTCAATACCAAGAAGTTTTAATCATATGGTTTTGCAGTACACCTTGAAATTAGGAAGCATGATTATTGAACTGTCCCTTTGCAAAATCACTTTAACTCTTTAGGGGTTTTGTTGTTTCATGAAAATTCAGAGTTGTTTTTCCTACTTCTGTAAAACATCCCCTTGGAATTCTGGATTGAATCCATAGATTTCTTTGGGTAGTACTACATATTTTAATTCCCTCCTATTTCAGGGAGAATGCTTCCAATATATATATTTGTTAATAATAATGCAAAGTGTGAGGACTGGCATAAAGATCCCGGTTCGAGCCCCCTGCTCTCTGCCTACAGTGGAGTCGCTTCACAGGCAGTGAAGCAGGTCTGCAGGTGTCTTTCTCTTCCCCTCTCTGTCTTCCCCTCCTCTCTCCATTTCTCTTTGTTCTAACAACAACAATAATGACTACAACAATAAAACAACAAGGGCAACAAAAGGGAATAAATATTTACAATAATAATAATGCTAAGTTTAGAGTTTTCTTTATGCTTTTTTTTTCTTTCTTTATTGCCACCAGGGTTGTCACAGGGGCTTGGTGCCTACACAAGGAATCCACAGCTCCCAGAGGTCACTTCTTTTCTTTTCTTTAAGTTCCTTATTTTTTTAAATTTATTTCTTGGTTTTTTTTTCCTTTCTGTTAAAGACAGCAAGAAATTGAAGGGGGGGCGATAGAGACAGAGAAAGGAAGAGAGATACCTGCAACATGGGTTTACCACTCGTGAAGCTCCTGAAACTTCCCCCTTGCAGGTGCCAGGGGCTTGAAGCTGTGTCTGTGCACATGGTAGTGTGTGTGTATACTGGTTGAGCCATCAACCAGTTCCTTGGACTTATTTTAACTATTTCATCAAGTCTATTAAGAATCCATCTATCTTTGTTTTCCTAGGAATTTTCTTTTTATCAAATGTTCGTGCTTTGTATGTGTTGATTCCCAGAACCACATATGGCAAAGTGGTGCTGTGGTTTTTTATGGCAAAAAGTATTAAAAATAAGTTTAAAAGTGATAAGCATCTATTGATATTTGAGCAGCTAGTGATGTGGTATAGCAGTAAAATGCAATCTGTGCAAATCCAAGGTCTTAACTTCTCTTTCTGGTACTGATTATGACCTAGTAATGATATGGTATTCACTTGTTTTCCAGCCTTAATAATAAATAAATCATAAAAATATCTAATTTCCTGCTTGTATTTACTAATGTGGATATATATCTAAGAGAGATGTGAAAAGTAAACATCCTGTATTCTTGAAATAAATCCATTTGGCATGGTTTATTATTCCTGAGAATCTTGGTTAGCATTTTGTTAATGTGTTGCATCTGTATCCATGGCTACTGTTAGTATCCTGTCATTTTCCATTGCCAGTGGTTGGTTGAGAGGGCTTAACTACTTCCTAAGCATCATGGTGGACTCATCCTGGTCTCCAGGTGGAGGGGATCACTATGACTCTAGCAGAGACAAGAGCACAGTCATGGGTACTTAACTCAGTAGGACTCCTGCTCCAGCCCACTTGTTGATGATCTAAGTAAACATACATTGGATCTAGAGGAGAGATGGGTCCTGTGGGTCTGTGACCTGATCAGGAAACACATTCTGACTACCTTCTGTCACAAAACAAGACACTAGGAGGATACTGTACAATCTGTCTCCTTACCCCTCTATATACAAACTCCTATGAGAGATTTCTGTGTTATTACAGGGCTTGTAAGTCCAGTTACCATCTGGATACATAGAGTTAGCCTCTTGCTCATGCTTCTAGTCCTCAAGGACCAGTTTGTCCAAAGTCCATGGAGCTTTTTGTAATATTGTAGTTTTGTAATGTAATAGTACCAGATGGATTTGACATTGTATCACTTCTCAGAAAGGATGGATTTGGGTGAGGAAACAGACTAGAAAGCCATCAAGCCCATTCATATACACTTTTTTTTCTTTAATCACTGTGTTTGTGTGTATTGGGGTGTAATGGTTTATAGTATGGTTGTTGACACCTAGGAACAATTTCTCATAGTCTCATGACAGGTATTTGCAAAACACTCCCAGCCTCAATGTAGGTTATTTTCTACCATCATGCACTGAGTTTCATTTTAAAGTCAAGCTCTACTCTGAGAAGCTGGCATCAACCAAATGATGAGGGAAGAGCACAAGCTCCATTACTTTCCCCATTAGTGAATTTTGCTGCTACTTTCTTCCTAATGACTCTGCTTCCTGCTAGCAAGCATATTTATCATTTTTCTTTTTTCTTTTCCAGTGAACAACTAACTAAAGTTCTCTATTTCTGTTAATTTATTCCTTTGTGCTTATATCTTTTATGTTCATCCTATAATATTTACATTACCATGGCATCACATTAGTAACGACCACTTCATCTCTTTAAGGTGCTATACAATGCATTTGATATACTTTAAGAAGAAAGATGATGCCACACTAGAGTGAAGATTTTACCATGCACAAATTTCTGGTACCCACCTCTTGGGGAGAAGCTTCACAAATGGTGGAGCAGAGCTGAAGGAGTCCCTCCTCTTTCTATCTCTCAGTACCTCTCTTTCTCTTGTCCTCTGTAAAAATTACAGATTTTAAGAAGACGAAAGGGAGCTCTGCTAGGCTTCTTTCTCCAAAGTGTTCTTTGTGCTTTTGTTCACCAGCTACTTATCCAGAAAGACAGTCTTTGTCTAGCTTGTTTTTGTTTTTGTTTTTTTGTTACGAAGGCCTTAATCTTATACTCCTAGAGCCAGGTAGTGCTATATCTGGTTGAGGACACCTTGAGCTACCATGTACAAGGATCCAAGTTTAAGTTCCCCTACCTGCAAGGAGGAAGCTTTATAAGAGGTGAAGCAGTGCTGCAGGTGTTTCTCTTTCTCTCTACTTCTCTGTCTCCTCCTCCTTAATTTCTGTCTCTATTCAAAATAAATAAAATATAATTAAGGTCATATATCCCCTATTATTTTGGGATTCTGATACTACTTTTCATTTTATGTAGGGATTAGTTTGCTTTTCAATAAAACATCCCAGCTCAGAAGAGATTTCCAAAGTATCACACTTGTTAGACACAAGCACGAACCTACTTGAGATACTTTGTCCTTCCCACTGGCAGCACCTCCTCACCACACCCAGGGACTAGAGCTCACTACCCTTTGAATGCCTTCACCTTGCAAAATGTCAGTTGGGGTGTTCTAACTGTACGTATATATTTCAGCTCTGAGACAGTGAACTAAGAGCAAGATAAAATTAGCAGCTTGGGATTTAATAATAATGCCCATCTCCTTGTCATTTTCCTGCCACAAGAATGCCAGGGGCAAGTTCCAACAGTTATCACTCTTTAGGATTCAGTTCTCACAAAGCACTTTACTGTCATCCCTAATTAATTCTACCTTTCAACATAAAACTTAGGAATGGCTGCTGTTGTTATCCTGTACTTTCTAACATATCAGAGAACTGAAGGGGAGAAGTTAATTAAATGGCTTACCCAGATTGCTACAGGCTATGTTGGCAAGACTGGGTCTTAAAAGGGCTGCTGGCAAACACACACCCCAAAAGAGGGCAATGTGAGACACCCTGTTCCAGCAGGGGGAGCTGGCTACATTATAAATTTGGAGATGCCACAGCTCTCTGCTGGTGGAAATCCTACAAGATGGCATACTCAAGGTGAAAATAGATGCCAAGCAAGTTATCATGGAAGAGTACCAAGGTTCAAACCCCCCAGTCCCCACCTGAAGGAGGGTAAGTTTCAGCAGTGCTAGAGCAGTGCTGCAGGTATATCTCTTTCTCTCTCCCTTCATTTATCTTTCTGTCTCTCACTCTCTTTCAAAAAACAAAAAGGGCACCAGGATAGTAGAATAATGTAAACACTGAGCTTTAACCTTAGTGTTTACCTATCTTTTTTTCTTTCTCAGTTTCTGTTTATGAGTGGGACTATACCATACTCATCTTCCTCTTTCTGGCTTATCTCACATAACATAATTCCTTTGACTGGGCTTAGAGTATTGCACAGTAGAGGCCGGGGAAGAAGGACAGATTATCAGCTCCACTGTAGATGGGTGGGGATAAGGAGGCAGACCTTTGGTGGTGGCAATTGTGTTAATATACACTCATATTAACTTACAGTTTTATAAATCACCACTTATTAAATATGAGAAGGGAAAATAAACTGAATGTCTCGAGCTCTTCAAATGCATAGATTTCAGTTCTGAATATATATACCTTTAATCTAAATATTTATTGTTTCAAATTTGTAAACTGGTTGAATCCTAACACTGGGCTTAAATTGTTAATCTATTTCCAATAATAATTTGTGTTTGAAATATTAAATCACCTATAATCTTAGAGGAGAAAAATTACCTTAGTGCCAAAAATAGGAATAAGATAAAGAAAGGAACTAGACGTCAGGTGCTATGTGTCAAAGGTATGGCTCCTTCACCACAGGTCTGAAACAAAATACCACTTGGGAAGTTTCAATCAGTTTCTAAATCAACAGATATCTTCCTAGTATGTTCTAAAGATCTCAAGACTTGGGTCTTGAGCCTCAAAGCCCAATCCTTCATAATATCTAGAATTAGAACTATACTTGTATTCCTTGAGGTTTGAGAGTGCTCGAACCTTATACACATATGATTCTACTGGTTCCAAGCTGTTTTTTCCCACTCTTATGACTTCATACAGAGACAGAGTTATGGAGGGGAGATACCATAACACTGTTCCCTTGGAGTCACCCCTTATGCTGTCCATAATACTCCCATATAGTACCAGGACTCAACATATGGGCTTGGAAAAGTCCGCACTCTACTGGATGAGTCATCTCCCTATGCTTGGGGAACTTTTATATATTTAAAGGTTCTCATAAAAATCTCTAAGAAAGACAACTCCACTAGTATTTATGCTACCTCGGTGCCTATTTTTCTAATTGTTGGAAAAATCTTCAGAAATTTTCTATATGTTTTCTATGCAAACATGTACCATACATAACTTTTCTGACAACTCAGCATATCTCTGGGACTTCATTGCTTGAGGCCAACTTTTTCAGACAGAAAGAAACAAAAGAGACAGAGAAAAAAACACCACAGCATGGAGTCTTTTCCCCATGTATTTAAGCCTGGAGCTGGGCTCAAATCTCGGTCTATGCATGACAAAGCGAGGGACTTCATTTCATAAACTTTTTCAAGTATGGCCATTAAATGTGTGTACTGCCCTACTGCCTGGTATGATTCTCATTCAGGTCTCTGTCTAGAGGACCATTCATAAACATTTAGAAATGCATTAATAATTTAAACCCAGTGTTAAAATCCAATCAGTTTATAAATTTGAAGCACTAAGTGCTTAGATTAAAGGAATCTGTATTCAGAACTGAAATCTATGCATCTGAAGAGCTCAAGACATTCAGTTTATTTTCCCCTCTCATATTTAATAAATAGTTATTTATAAGACTATAAGTTAATATGAGCATATATTAACACCATTCCTGCCACCAAAGGTCTGTGTCCTTACACCTACAGTGGAACTGAAAATTTAAGCACCCCCCCCCAAATCCCCAAGACTTTTACTTTGGTGCAATACTCCAAGCCCAGTCAAATTATGCTAAGTGAGATAAACCAGGGAGAGAAATTGTCAGTCCAGAGAGTTCTTAAGAATAAAACTTAAGATGCAGCAGGTTAAGCACACATGGCACAAAGCTCAAGGACAAGCGTAAAGATCCAGCTTCAAGCCCCCAGCTCCACCTGCAGGGGAGTCGCTTCACAAGTGGTGAAGCAGGTCTGCAGGTGTCTGTCTCTCTTTCTCTCCCCCTCTCTGTCTTCCCTTCCTCTCTCCATTTCTCTCTGTCCTATCCACCAATGACAATATCAATAACAACAACAATAAAAAAGAATCAAATTTAAGAACAAAGAAAATATGCTCATCTGATGGAGAAGGCAATAAATCAGAAAGTACAGCAAACATAGTAAAGCAACTTTCTACTTACACTTGGAATTCTGTCTTCTTGACACTCTGTATTCTGTCTTCTAGGTTTTTATGTTTCTTTATTTTAGTTCTAAACTCTTAACCTTTTTATATCACTCAGTAATATAGCATGTCAAAAATATTTTAATTCACTTTTCAAATTTAGAGTCCATTTTAAAGTAATAAGAAGTGGTCAATAAAATTTTATTTTACCCCCATTCCACTCTCAAAAAGGCTCATTGAGACAGGCCAATAAAATAACCCCTAACTCATCACAAACAGGCAAATAGGTATAAGAATCTCACTCTGCGTCAAATGCAAATGTCAGGTCAATGCTTCTCCCAATTTTAATGGAGTACATGTATCCTGAGAATTTTGCTGCAATACAGGTGGGGGGTTTTACAGGCTAGAGAATGGGCCTGAGACTCTGCATTTCTAACTGGCTCCCAGATGTAGCCCACATACTCAACTTTCATTGAATGCCTTTCAGAAGCAAGAGGCTATATAACAAGCTCTTTGCAAAGGAAACACAATTCATCTTCTTCAATTTTCTGAGAAATGTGTTGAAAACCTTTTAGAAACCTATCAGCTGTTCATTCCTGTTCCTATCAAGAGGTTATTCTCATAAAGGAGTCTCATGAAAGCAACACACTATAAAAATTGATGATTTCTTTTTTAAAAAATTTTTTATTTAAGAAAGGATTAGTGAACAAAAATATAAGGTAGGAGGGGTACAACTCCACACAATTCCCACCACCCAATCCCCATAACCCCCCCCCCCTCCCATGGTAGCTTTCCCATTCTCTATCCCTCTGGGAGCATGGACCCAGGGTCGTTGAGGGTTGCAGAAAGTAGAAGGTCTGGCTTCTGTAATTGCTTCCCCGCTGAACATGGGCGTTGACTGGTCGGTCCATACTCCCAGTCTGCCTCTCTCTTTCCCTAGTAAGGTGTGTCTCTGGGGAAGCTGAGCTCCAGGACACATTGGTGGGGTCTTCAATCCAGGGAAGCCTAGCCAGCATCCTGGTGGCATCTGGAACCTGGTGATTGAAAAGAGAGTTAACATATGAAGCCAAACAATATGTTGAGCAATCATGGTTCCCAAGCTTGGAATAGTGGAGAGGAAGTGTTAGGGAGGTACTCACTGCAAACTCTAGTGTACTTCTGCTTTCAGGTATATATTTTGCAGTAGTTTATGGATACGTGTGCACATAAGCTCTCTCTCACAGAAACTGGTGTATATCTAGATTATGGGACTTTGTTAGAAAGTGAACTACCTGAGATGAAATTAGAGTGTACTATAAAAGGAAAGGTTGAAAATTGATGATTTCAAGACCAAGTGAAAGGTAAAGTCTAGTTCTGAGTCTCTCAGATCTTCTAGGAAATGAGGACAAACACAGGAGTCTGTGGAGTTAATGAATATCTTCCTTTTGAACTTGTTTGTGTGTGTGTGTGTATGTTTGCTGTGATTTAATGATCAATTAGAAGATTATAAGATTCCAGGATATAGGTCCACATGGCACCCACCACTAAATTTTAGTGACCCTTCAACCCTCAGCCCCCAAACTATAACCAACACAGTTGTCACAAAGTCTTAGAGACAGTTGATCACCTTTTTTTTAAATTCATGTGTTTCAATTCCCTATAGTCCACATTTGCATGAAAAGATATTAATATATCCTACAACTGACAAGAGATCAATATCAAACATCTATAAAGAAATTAAATGACACAATAACAAAGAAACAACTAATCCAATTCTAAAGTGGGCAAAAGAACTGAATAGGCAGTTTTCTAAAGAAGACATAGCCATGGCCCACTGGCATATGAAGAAATGCTCCATGTCATTTGTCATTAAAAAAATGTAAAAATGACAATGAGATACCACCTCATACCTTTAAGAATAGCCTGCATCAACAAAAATAAGAAGGACAGGTGTTGGCAAGGCTTTGGAGAAAAAAATAACTGCCAAACTGTTGTTGAGAATGCAAACTGGTACACCCCCTTTGGAAAATAGTATGGAGAGTCCTTTTTTATTTTTTATTATCTTTATTTAGTGGATAGAGACAGCCAGAAATCAAGAGGGAAGGGGGTTATAGAGAGGGAGAGATGCAGAGACACCTACAGCCCTTTTTCACCACTCATGAAGCTTCCCCCTGCTGGTGGGGACTTGAACCTGGGTACTTGCGAATTGTAATACGTGTGCTCAAACAGGTGCACCACCATCCAGCTGTGAGAGTCTTTAAACAAGTAAAAATGAAAATGCTTTATTATCCAGAAATACAACTCTTGGGCATGAAAACTCTATATCAAAGAGACATATGCACTCCTATGTTCATAACTGCATTATTCACAATAGCTAACATGTGGAAGTGGCTTAAATGACCATCACCAGATGACTGGCTAAAGATGTTTTCTTGTGGTGACACTAGTATTGTGTTGGCCCTAGTGAAAGTGTGGGTTGGGAGAGGATGTGGACCCTTTGAGAGCACTAATGAAAGTAAACATGATTAAGAGCTTCACAGAGATGAAGGAAGAAGAGAACAAGTTAAAGACAGATGATGGAACACAGATGTTAATGAGAAAGGGAACTCGAACACACCTGGATTTGTTCCAGACAGGCATACGGGGCACCTAGAAAGAGGTGAGACCACAGACAGACTGTATATTTCTATTTCCTTAGAATCCTGTTCTACTTCTGCTATTAAATTATGATTTCTGTGCAAATATTTGATTTATTTTTTTTAATTTATTTAAGAAAGGAGACATTAACAGAAACGAAACTGTAGGATAGGAAGGGTACAACTCCACACAATTCCCACCACCCTATCTCCATATCCCATCCCTTCCCCTGATAGCTTTCAAGTATGGCCATTAAATCTGTCTACTTCCCTACTGCCTTGTATGATTCTCATTCAGGTCTCTGTCTAGAGGACCATTCATAAACATTTAGATTTCAGGAGCATAGTCACACCCACAAAAACTTCCTAAAAATCACATCTTTCATCAGTATTCTGAACCCCACCCCAGCCACCTTTGTTCTCACATATGTCTTAATTATTTCCATTTTCTTTCTCTTCCTTCTTTCTTTCATTTTATCTCCTTTCTTCCTCTCATCCTTTCCTTCTTTATCTCTTTCATTCTTTCTCTCTCTCTCTTCCTTCCATTCTTCCTTCCTTCCTTTCTCTTTTTTAGTCATCATTGGGGCTTCATGTCTCTGGGTAGACTTTTTCAGATAAATAAAGATACAGATGGAAAGAGTAAGAAAAAGACACCACAGTAACCAAAGTGTGCTTCAACACTGTGAGAATATAATTCAAGTGAACTATTTTGTCAGTCCAATAAACATTTCTCTTAATAAAAGGACTTTCTACAGAGCTGGGTGGTAGTGCAGCTGGTTAAGCATATAGGTTACCAAGTACAAGGACCCAGTGTTGAGGCCCCAGTCTGCACATTCAGGGGGAATGCTTCAGATTGGTGAAGCCAGTACTACAGGTATCTCTCTGTCTCTCTCACTATCTTGCCCTCCTTTCTCAATTTCTTTCTACCTTATCAAATAAAAAGGGAAAAAAAATGGCAATCTGGCAAGCACTATGCCTCAGGGATAATCTTAGTGGCAAAACAAACAACAGAAACAACAACAACAAACCTATTCTATCTCCATATACATTTTCAAACTAAAAATATATCTTTTTAAAAGTTCAGCAATTTCCCAATATTTGATCTTCTCTGATGAAAGTCCTTCCACTTGTATGAAAGCTCATGTCCTCATTTGTCAATCACAGTGGACCTCTGAAGTGCTAACCCACACTAATCACCAACTGAATTATAGAGCAATGTTAATTCACCATCTGAGCTGCAGGAAACAACATAAGCAATATGATTGTGTGTCCATTAGCTATGATATGGAATCCATAACTCCATCCTCATCAGTTCAAATCTGCTGATTCCTTGTGGAGTACATGGAAAAAGATAGGATCACTGGAAATGCTACAAAGAGTTTTGGAAATGAATTTATTTTTCAACTTGGGCTTTGACACTTACCACACATGCACTTTGGAAAAGCTGCATTACACGATGTTATAATTAAAAAGCAACCATCAAAACATGTTGTCTCTTGCAAATCTGAAACAATAGGCCATGTCTTAGCATCTGCTTTGAGTTAAGTGCAGATGTGAAATGCTGATGGAAATTACTATCACTGGTGGGTGTTGCAGACTGTGTGCTATATTGTCATTTACTTAATTGGTTCAGACACGTTTTAATAAATTTGATCTTAACCCAATCAGGCAGGAATGGTCTCAAAAATGTTATGTAGTTTCTATTCTAACACCTGAATACTTTCAAGCGACGTACTTGGTATATGTATGTATATAGGAATTCGGTTTTCAGAAAAATTATGAAAATGTCATAGACATTACAATATGAGGTTCTTGTTTCCTAGAAGAAAATTTTATTCTTTTAATGTAAAAGTCACAAAGAGAATTTGGAGACTTGAGAGACTGAGTACCCCTCCCATTGACCTACTTTCCTTAGAATTATGTCTATAGTTCCCATGACCCTGATCCTAGAGTCTCACCACATCAGATGGTGAAAGAGGATGGTTGTAGCAATATACCCAGTTTCCAAGCGTGTAGTGAAGAGACTTTCAGTGTTTCATTTGGCCCTTACTAGGACAGGCAGCCTTAGGTCACTTGCAAGTCAAGAAAAATAATTTCCCCTAAAGCTCAGTTACTAATTGGAGTTCATAAGTCAGTAGAAAGAAGACAGTAAAAAAAAAAAAAAGGAAAGAAATAGAAAGAAGACAGTATCTGCATCAGTGAAGCTTACAAGATGCCTGACACATAACAAACACTCAGTAAAAGAGATACTGAGGCCTGGCAGTGCCTCACCCGATAGAATGTACACATGACCAAAGACCTGGGTTCGGACCCCTGCTCCCCACCAGCAGGTGGGAAACAATCAAACAGTGCTGCATGTCTCTCTGTATCTATCCCTATCTTCCTTTCCCCTCTATTTTCTCTGTGTCCTATTAAATAAAAGAAAGAGAAAAGAGTGGGGAAAATGTTCTGCTGGAAGTGGTGAATTCATCATGTAGGTACTTAGTACTTAGTCTCAGTAATAACCCTGGTGGTAAGAAGAAAGAAGTAGGAGAAGGAGGAGAGGAGGGGAAGGGGGAGGGTAGATGGAGAAGGGAGGGAAGGAAGGCTGGAAGGAAGACTAAGTGATGTTGTGAATCTTATACTGAAATGATCACTATGTTTAAAATAAGCATGTGAGGCTGGAAAACAATTCACCCTGTGGGTAATGGGCCATGTGCTTTGCCATGTTCATAGTCTGTGTTTGAATATCAGCCCCACATGAGAGCACCGAAGCACCGAGGGAAGACCCTCCCCCAGAAGATGTCTGAGAAAATAAACACAGGACTGAATATTTCTGATAAAGAGAGTAGACATAAAAGTTCTTATAGGAAAAGCCAGTTTACACCGAGTGACACAAATATGGAGGATATGTAATATTTCTATGGGGAAGTCTAGAGTCTTACTATGAGGATCAGATCTTTGGCCAAATTGACTGGATCACTGAAATCCATCTTACTGTAGTGTATGCTGTAAAGTGAAAAGGGAAAATACATCTTGTTCAACTTTCAGTTCAGAAGACACTATTCAGAGGTTGGGGAGGGAGATGCTGGTGGAAAACACATGTTATGATGCACAAGAACCCAGGTTCAAACCCCTGGTCCCCACTTGCAAGAAGGAAAGCTCCATGAAAGGCAGAGCAATGCTTCAGGTGTCTCTTTCTCTCTCCCTATATCCACTCCCCACTCAATTTCTCTCTGTAGAAAGAAGGAAGGAATGGGTGGAAGGTAGAAGGGAAGGAGTAAGGAAGGAAAAAATAAGTAGTAATTGAGTTATAATGAGTCCCAGTGAGAACCCCAGTGGCAAAAAATGAAAAGGCATTATTGAATGACTGTCATTTTATTTTAAATCTAAGCACATGGTGTTACTTAGTGTTTTTTTAACTATATTATATTTGTTTCATTTTAAAGAGAGAGAGTGATACAGAGGGGAAGATACACACAGAGAGAGACCAGAGCACTGCTCAGCTCCAGCTTATGGTGATGCTGGGGATTGAACCTGGGACCTCAGAGACTCAGGAAGGAATGTCTTTTTGTATATCTATTGTGCTGTTTCTTAGTCTGTGATGCTTGTCATTTTACAGTTGTTATCACTTTTAAATATAGTTCTTCCAGTCCCCACATCTCAGGATGAAGAACAGCATTTCTCAGGATACCCAGTGAAAGCAAAACTCCCCAGCAATAAAAATTTATGGGCCAGGCATTATTCAGACTTGGCTTTTCACAGCTTCTCTTCAATGAGGAGATAGCGAGGCTCATCCCTGCGAGCTTTTTCACATGACTTATGATGACAGCCTCCTTCTGCACTTCAACGCATCATTAAATTTTATCTCCAGTGTCTGCCCCACAGGAAACCTAAATCTCTATTAGGCCCCAGCCCCTGTAATGGAGTTGCTTTCTCAGGAGGAGGGTTCACCATTCCACATCTGTAGAAAACATCTTTTTTTTTGTCCCCCACATACGAACATAATTAAACTAAAAACGTAGTAAGTGAATCTAGAAAAGTTCCTTGAGGCTGTGAAAATGAGTTTAATCTGGAATTGTGATTTATGCCTAGCAGGAAAATCAAACTTCAGTGAGCAACAGTATCTCTTGGTCAAACATAGGGTGGGGGGCACCTGACCTTTTGAATGAGGCTTATCTGTGCCTATGGGGTGGGGTGCAGGACTGCAGTGGTGCTCTCTGAGTTCTAGAAAGTCTGCACCCACCCTGCACAGGGAGGCAGACATGACTTGCCAACAATCATACTCACTGACCTGTGACCAAAATATTTCTCAGAATGTTTTTCTGTCCTTAAAAGTTAGAGCATTCTGTTAGATCCTGGAGGTAACTGAAAATACAGGGAAGGAGGTGAAAGTGTTAAGGGCATGAATTCAACAAGACAGCTACTTAAATCAAGCCGCATGCAGACACAATTAGCCAGCATGCTGGGAGCTGCCGCCATTTGCCATGCTGTTGGTTATGTACAATTATGATATAAATCTTCACTGGAAGACCCAAAGCTATTTGTATTTTGAAGGCAATGGGGGCATCTTGTTGTTGTTGTTACAAAGGACCTGTCAATATAAAATAAAGCCAAGGAACATTATTTTGATCAGTTATACTAGATAACTGAGGTTTGATCTAATTATATTTTTAATTTCTTTATCATTAATCAAATGTTCTTCCTCATGTGATGATTTCTTTGCATACATATTCTGAGAGGTTGCACTGATTAAATGTTAGTAGCGTTTACTGGACAGGTTCTACTTTCTCTTCCTTTCCCCAATGCCTAAGGAAGTATTCTTATCTGGATACTGGGGAAAATGTTAGTGATCTGTCATAAAGAGAAAGTTCTATGTGCCAAAGCATCAATCTTTGAGTCCTTCTTGAGTTGAGTGTTTCTTTAATAGTCACATAAAGCACTAGTGCAATGGCTGTGTGCCAGCTGTGCAATGGACTTTGGATACGAGATCTTTCTTAGAAATCAGTTGAAGATAATATAAGAAGCAGATTTTTTTTTTTTTTTTTTTACAAAAGACAGTGTTGTATAGAATGTGATTGAAGCATACTTGGAACAGATATATATAGCATTGAGACAGTGGAGAAAGTAGTATTGAAGAATTCTTCCAACGCAACTGGCAGGCAAGTGAGTTTTGTTGAAAAGCTTCAAGTTGGCAAAAATCACAATCACTATTATCATCACCATCAAATTTGCATCTGACCCAGACCAGTAGAGGCAGCAACCTCCACCCTTCACAGGCACCAGGGTATCTTTTCTCCCTTCCTTGTCCATCCCTTGCTTCCTCCTCTGCCATCCCTGGGAGCCATCCCCTTACCTGCCATCCCCTTACCTACCATCCCCTTACCATCCAGCTGCTCCCCTATTGCTCTGCCCTGGCCTCCAACCATTCCCTTTTCCTCTCAGTTGCCTTGTGCTTGTACTTACTGGCTTTCACCCCCTCTAGTGACCAAAAACCTGACAAGCCAAAGTCCAGATCCCTAGAACACTGCTCAGCATGGACACCAGTGTGAATGGAAATGGATTAAATGTCGCTCTCATCATGCAACTACTTATACATGGAAAGGAAGTTGGCAATATCATCGGAAAGGAGAGTCAGTTAAGAAGATACATGAAGCAAGTGATGCATGGGTCTACATCTCAGAAGTGAATTGTCCTGAGACAATTATCACCTTGGCTGGACCCACTAATGCCATCGTGAAAGCTTTTGCTATGATCATTGACAAACTGGAAGAGAACATCAGCTGCTTCATGACAAACAACACAGCTATCAGTAGATGCCCCCAGTCACCCTGTATTTGCAAAATTAAGGAAATATGAGAAAGAATAAGGGGCTAAGGTTTAAGTGGTCATTCTTCCCAATTCAATTGAGCAAGTCATTATTACTGCTGACATTCCAGATGCAATCCTTTATTGAATGGGTGAAACAGATTTGCATGGTCAAGTTGGAGTCCCCTCCGAAGGGCATGACCATCCTGTACTGACTCAAGTCCCAGGTCATCCAGTTCTCCAGTCATTTTTGTAGGTGGTCAGGCCTATACCATCCAAGGACAGTATGCCATTCTACATCCTGATTTGACCAAGCTGCACCAATCGGTAATGCAACAGTATCATTTTCTCATGACGCACAGCAACGCCAGATTTAGTGCTGGTTTGGATGAGTCTGCTCAAACTACTTCTTATGAACTCACAATTTCAAATGATATGATTTGCTGCATACTTGAATGTCAGAGCACCAAAATCAGTGATATCACTCAGATGTCTGGAGAACAGGTCAAAATTGTGAACCCAGTGGAATTATCAACTGATAGATCATCACTGGATCTGCTGATGCATTGGGATGCATTGGATCGACCTTCCCATGGTGCATCCCATGAGTACCCATTCATTGGGGAAACTGATGATCCTTCCTAGACGACTGAATCCACATGGATCCCAGTCACTTTCAAAGCCAGCAACAAGCAGCTCCTGACAGCTTTCAAGCTGCTGGTCCTGCTCTTCGAGTCCTCCAACTTAATGTTGAGGGGCTGTCCTTTGCCAAACACGTTCTTATTGGTCAATTGGCGATACAGCATCAGGCAGATGTTATCTGCCTACAAGAAACACATATAGTAGTCAATGAAGCTGCTCGATTCACCATCAGTGGATTCGATTTAATATGCTATAATCTCAATCCTAAACACGGCCAAGCCATCTACGCCAAATCGTGTCTTGCGGACGTTTACCATACGGCCTCTTCGACCTTCTATGACTCCATTACCATTGGAACTATTCAGCTCGTCAACGTATATAAGCCTCCCAGTGCCTCATGGGATAATGAGGTCCTGCCTAGCCCGAATCACCCAGCCGTTTACGTTGGAGACTTTAATAGTCATCACCAAGACTGGGGATATTCCTCCACTCATGCTGACAGCTCTATCTTAGCCTACTGGGCTTCAGCGAATGACCTCTCCCTATTATACGATCCCAAACAGCCAGGCTCTTTTCACAGTGCTAGATAGAATAAAGACTCGTCACCCGACCTGTGCTGGATTAGCACAGTCAACGGCCAAGCCTTTTCTGCTATGAGACACGTTCTCAAGATCTTCCCACACAGTCATCACCGCCCAGCTATCATCCACATTGGTCTCCAGCTCCCACTGATTCTGTGCTCAGAGAAACTAAGATGGAACTTTCGGAAAACAAACTGGCGTCTGTTCAGTGATCTTACCAACAAATCTATTCCTGCAATTCCAATTAACTCTATCCCCTCTGAAGATTCCTACAGGCCAAGCCATCTTCAAAGCAGCTTCCCAAGCCATTCCTCATATACGCCTTGTCTTGATGCTGAATGCGAGCAACTACTACAGCAGTATGATGAGTCGGGCGACCCAGATGTGGCTGACCATCTCATTGCCTCCCTGGATGCAGCACGCCAAGCCCGCTGGCAACAACTCACAGAAAGTCTGAACTTCACCCACTCAAGTAGGAAGGCCTGGAAGCTTCTTCATAGTCTGGGTGCCAGTAGCGAACCCCTCCCATCTCCCATCCTCCCGTATCTCCAAACTCAGTGGCCAGTCACCTAACTCAAGTTGGACGTGCTAAGATCGACCCAGTCTGGAAAAGAAAAATTTCCCATGAGTGGTCATCCCACTTCCGTTTATCTTGTCCATCTCCAAAACTCTCTCCCTTTACACTGTCTGAACTGGAAGACGCTTTGAAGAGGGTTAAACCGGGAACGGCTGCTGGCTATGATAAC